>NW_006399796.1:20088688-20105743 GCF_000299155.1 Elephantulus edwardii
ATGGGAGTGTCAGAGACCGTGCGATTGGCACAGGACAGAGCGGAGTTTAGGGCTGTTGTACATAGGGTCGCTATGAGTCGCAGGCGACTCAACGGCACATAACAACAACAACAGATAATAATTATCTCCTGGATTTTATTGAATGTGGCTTCTTCAAACATTCTTTTCCTTTTTTGTATTTCAAAATTTCTTATTTTAAGATCCAACAATACTATGTGGTCTCCCTCCATAAAGTAGAAAATCTGCAACAATAACAACAACAAAGCCCTTTAAAGTTTTAATCAGTAAAGCTGCCATTTGATAAGTAAGGTACATCTAACCAAGGCCATAGCCTTTTTCAATAGCCTTACATGAATCCAAATGCAGGACAGTAAAAAGGAAGACAGACATTCAAAATTGTGGTGTTGGCAAAAATATTGAATAGACTGTGTACTGCCAGAAGAACTAAAAGAGAAAAAAGAAATCACTTTCAAAAGAAATGCAATCAAAAGTTTTCTTTGAAGCAAGGATTGTGGAAGTTTGGCTTGTTAGCCTAGCAGTTGGCAAGCAAATGCTAGAGAAAGCACCATGTTTAATTAAAATAGACGGTCAGCAAAAGAGAAGTGTATCTTGAATGAGGTGGATTTACACAGTCACCACACAATAGGCTCAAATTTACCAAGCATGATGATGATGGCCCCGGAGCTGGCAACATTATATTCTAACATTAGTAATATCACCCTGCTTCAGAGACTACTTGACAGTAACTGACAGCAACATTAGATAATTGCAAAATACTTTTTAAAGTTTTCATTTCCCCCCCCTCACTTTTTTAAAAACTGAAAAGGTATTTTTACATTTTTTCTTATCCTATCAAATAATATGAACAATAATTCAGTGGCTATAATCTGATGGCCAGAATCTCCCCAGCTAATTGGATTTGAGATTAGGAGAAAAGGGAAAAGAAAAAAAAAGATGCAACACAAATGAATAAATTTTGTGATTTTTAAAATAATTTTTGGGGCTCAACTTTCACTTCTACTGCAGCACCCATTATCATAAGAGCACAAACTTGAAAGCATTCCAGTCATGAAATTTTCACTAAAATTCTCTTATTACATAAGTCTGTGTAGTTGCTTTGGATCTCACTTCTCCTTTCTCCCTGAATTCCTATCTTGAGAACCTATTGTTATTATTTTCTAAAAAGAGCACCCAGAGTTTTGTAAAATTGTTTTTCCAATCTACCTCCCTGGACATTAGAAGAAAGTATCTATCATCTATCTATCTATCCATCTATCTATTATCTATCTATCTATCATCTCTTCCTCTCTTCCTCTCTCTCTGTGTCTCTTCTCTCCTCCGTTTGGTTCCTATACATAGATCATCACACTAGAGGAGAATGCCCATCATTCTTCCATGGAGCCATGGTTGTTTCGAGCTGCCCGAAAGCTCTGACCTCTGGGTTAGCAGTGCAACTCCCTTCAGAGCACTGACACTAATTAAGAAAGAAAGTATTATTGACTAGGAGTATCTTTAGCAGTAAAGTTCTTGTAGGGGAAAAAAGAAAATCACTTTCATTGACTGTCTTAGCCTCTATCCAGACTCCAAAAAAAAGAATGGTCACCGGAGGTGTGACACACCAACATGCAGAAACATCAAAGAAGAGAGAGAAAATAATCAACTTAGCCCTTGAGCTGGAGGTAATTTTCCATTTAAAAATATTTTCATCATTTGTTTGCAACCTTTTCAAATATTATTATTATTAAATATTTTTGGGAACTCTAGTGAGTAGCCCATAGGGTGTTGCACTGTTAACCTAAAGACCACACTTCTCTGGTGGTTGAAACTCACCATTAGCTCTAAATGAAAAAGATAGGCAGTTTCCTCCTGTGCAGTTTTCAGCATCAGAAGCCAAAGGTAGGGTTAACTCTAAGTTCTGACTAGACAGCAATGAGTTGGATAATACAATTAGCAATCATTTTAGTTGCACGATGTCATAATTTGCTCAGCATACACATACTTGGGGCATATTGCTAGAAGAGGCTGTTATTTAGAGAGGGACATCATGCTTGGAAAGGTAGAGGATCGGCAAAAGAGAGGAAGGCCCTCAACCAGGTGCACTGACACAGTGACTGCACCATGAACTCTAGTGTGTTAGGAAGCAGGGATGGCACAGGATAGGACAGGGTTCAGATCTGTTGTTTGTAGGGTCGCTATAGGTCATACGTCACTCAGTGCTACCTAACAACAACAACAACTACAATAACACAATGTCAGAAACATGGCAGGTGCTTTACAGATTTTTCTTTCCAGTCCTCACAGAGGTCTGACACTTGGGTACAAAGTCCCTCTCACATGGAGACAATGAAAGCTGACAAAGATTAAGGGATTTACACAAAACTATGTGACTGAGCCCGGTATGTGAGGAAGTCTGTTTATTGCTCCAGTTCTTCATCTCTGCCCATCCGTTTTGAGTTTGATAGGACAGAGGTGATTTTGAAATAGTTTAGACTTGCTTTAGGCAAGATTCAGAAGCGAACCTACTTCTGTGACACATGTTAAGAGTTTAGAAAAGAGTGCAAATAATTTTGGTAATTTGGGAAACAGATTTTTTCCCCTGCTGCTTATTGACTTCCAAGTTTTACCTAATGACTAGACTATGGTTGAATCTACAGTTGTTTAAAGTGTCACCTTGGGCCAAATCTTAGGAAGTTCCCAAGGGCAAATGTTGGTCCTAGAATTCCTCCCAACAGTTTTAAGCATGTAGGATAAAGAAAACTCTAACTGTACTTTAAAAGACCTTTTTAACAAGGTTAAAATAAAAGATACTGGTTTGAAATCTAAGGTTCTTTCATATGCATGTGAAATCAAGACAATAATTAAGGAAGATAGGCTGTCTTCTCCCACGTGATTTGCTGTTGTTTGGTGCCATCAAGTCAAGTAAAATTTATAGTGGCCTTATGAACAACAAATCTGAACTCTCTGCTAACCGGTGCCATTCCTACAATTCCTGACATGCTCAAGCTCATTGTCACACTAGCTGTGTTAATCCATCTCGTTGAGGGTCTTCCTCTTTTTCATCAGTCCTCTACTCTTGAAGCATGATGCCCTTCTGCAAGGAATAGCTTGTCCTAGTGACATGGACAAACTATGTGAGATAAAAAGTGGTATTTCCTTTACCTCCAAAGAGCGCTGTGACTGCATTTTCTCCAAGACACAATTGTTTGTTCTTTTGGCAGTCCATGGGATATTCAGACTTTTCTATACCACAGCTCAAAGGCACCAATTCTTCTTCTGCCATCCTTATTCACTGTCCACCTCTTAGATTAATAGAAAGTGGTCAGAAAGACCAAAACCTGAATCAGATACACCTTATTCCTTAATCTGATATCATTGCTCCTCAATAATTTGGAGAGGTCCCTGACTGCAGACTTACCCAGGCAATATGTATCCTGATCTCCTGACTACTGGTTCCACTGCTCTCATAACAAGAATTGATACTTGTGAATTATGATGTTGGTGAAGGATATTAAATATACCATGGGTTGCTAGAAGAATGAACAAATCTCTCTTGGAAGAAGTACAGCCAGAATGTTCTTCAGAAGCAAGGATGGTGACATGTTGTCTCACATAATTTGGGCATATTATCAGAAGGAGCAATAGAACATCATGATTGGTAAAGGGACAGTGAAAAAGAAAACAGGTTCTCAGTGAGGTGGATTGACAACAGTGGCTACAACAGTGGGCTCAGACATGGCAACATCTGTGAGAATGATGCTGTGCTACAAAGTGTTTCATTTGCACATGGTGTCATTCTACCAAAACATACATGAAAGCCTTCAATAATAACAATAAGAATTCCAAACAAAGTAATTTACCATAAGAAAAAAGAACCTACTAGGAAGAGGTTATCAAATAACCATACAGTATGTATAAAACTGTTTTATTTCCCTCCTTCTAGTATTGTAATACTTCATTTTTATCATAAAGTAGTACTTCATTGAGTAGCTGCCTTCAAGGAATATTCTTAAGGATTCCACATCCAGTTTTTATATTTTGCATGCATCACATTGGAAGAGCAGGTTCTTTACCTTTTTTTTTACTTTGTGTGAAATGATATCTTGCATATGCTCTGAACAGAACTTGTTTTCTGTGGCCTATTCATCTGGACGAAGTCCATTTTTGCTAACTACTGAGTCAACAGACTCAAATGTCTCTGGACAGTTGAATTTATTTAAAAATATCTTGTTGCTTTATTTTATGGTTGTCGCTTGGGATTTGTTTTCAAAAAATATGGTTTTGGTGTTTATTATTTGAGAAGAATAAATTCTTCTTTGAAACAGGAACAACACTGTCCTTGGCTAATAAAAACACTGACATTTAGAACTGTCTTGTAAAGTCCTCCCTTAACAATGTTTGACTGTTCATTGGAAAGTTAGTGGTAATCCTTAGTCTGTCTCATGTTAATCAAAACCAAAACCAACTAACCAAACAAAAAAAAAAGTCACATAGGTCCCAGGTTTTCTCCTTCTTTCCTTGAAAAAAGTTCTGAGTATAGAGATGTGAAAGTCCTTCATGTAATAATGGTTGTATTGTGGTGCTTATGTTGGCTCAAGTCGGTCTATGTGAGCCCTTCTTATCAAAACCCATCAAAGAAGGAAGTTTCTGTAGTATTAGACATTTAAACACAAAAATAATTCTAGTTTCTGAACCAAAATATTATAGCAGGGAAGTATTTAATCTCTTCTCATTAAAAAAATTGGGACAGGAGTGGAGAAATAGGCTATTATCTATGAAAATGGTGCTATAATTTAATGATTATTTCGGAGGATGAGAATGCTGGTCAATATCAGGATTAGATGATTTTTTTCCCCAAAAAGAACCCTGCCAACTGATTCCCTAATGCAACAAAATTTGGCCAAGTGTCATGTCTTTATTGTCACTATAGTTCTAACATAGTGAAAAAGGAACAAAAGAAATATGTATTTTTTTTCAAGGCTTAGAACTAGCTCAATCCAGTTCCACCTTCCATTGAATATTTGCATTTCCACTTTGCATATACTGGACTAAACCTAAATTTCAACAAGATCCCCAGGACACAAGAGGATTTACCAGTGGGTTTTGTTAAACTATAGATTCTAATTCAATCTATCTGAAGGAATAAATCCAAGTCTCAGCAGGGAGATGAGTCAGAATGAACTGGTATGAAGCCCTGATTTCTTGTTTGACATTTGGTCCAATTATTTTATTTGTTCCTAAATTTATTGTCTAACATCATTGTTTAATAACAACCATTTATCCACTCTTCCAGCTTGATGCGATTCCAGTTTACTAAACTGAATTTCCTGGTTCATGATCTCTTTGTCAGTGCCTACAATTTTGAGGGCCCATAATTTTAGCTCAGGGCCCAGTTTCCTAATTCTAAACTATTTCCTTTTTCACATTGCTTACATTAGGTTAAGATTCCTCAATGTGCTTTTACTTGTATTGCATTAACTCATTTTCCCCAAACACATACTGGCTTCTACATTGGAAAATAAACTAAAAATTGAACACGCCAGTGTTAGTCCTGAGACTACACTAACACATAAAACCCTCATGAATCTTTGCCCTCATATATCCATGTTTCTTCAAACTAGCAATATTAGTTTTCTAGTGGCAAGAAGCGGCACTGCAATCCCAAAGGCACGCAGTTCAAGCTGCTCTGTGGGAGAAGGATGGACAGTATCCTCCCATGCGCTTAACTGCCTCTGAAAAACCCCTGGAGGGTCAGCTGTGGGTCGGTTCTGACTCGGTGGTAAGTAACAACAACAACAACAACAACAACAACAACAACAACAACAACAACCAACATGGCTGCATATAATAAAGTGCCACAAATTGAATAGTTTATCATGGAAACTATGGTCTCACAGTTCTGGATTCTGAAAATCCACATCAGCATGTTGACCAACACACATTTGCTCCTAAGGCTTTACTCCTAAATCTTTACAGGTTTACTCCTAAATCTTTCAGAGAGGATCTTTTCATGTCTCCACCAGCTTCTGATCTCAGAGATGCACTGACTCTATAGATGTGTTTTCTCATAGATGTTCTTTATTCCAGTGTATCTCTTTTCTTTTTTTTTTATAGGGACACCACTCAAAATGCATTAGAATTTATAACAATCTAATATAACCTCATGTTTCCTGTTAATATCTTTAAAGGCTCTATTGCCAAATAAGATCATTTTTCACAGCTACCAGGGATTAGAACTTCAGTGTATATTTTATAGGGACAGAATTCAGCACCAACTTTATCTGCCTGTACTAGTATTTGTATTAAACATCAATTCCTTTTCAGCCTCCTTTTTTCTTATTGTTCTTTCTTAACATATTTCATTGGATCCATAGTTAATTATTATATTGTCAACAAAACTCTTCTTACAAAACTCTTCTTTTCCTCTTAATTTCAAACAAAATTATATAGAGTGTTTATGTCAGAACAGCAGAATATAATCTTTTACTACCAGTAGACAAGAAATAAAAAAATGTATTGCAATGGGAAAGTCTTCGGTTAGGGACCTCTCTAAAGTACTCAAGAGCAACGGTGTCTCTCTGGAGATTAAGGTCCGCCTGATACAGGCCAAGGTTTTTGCAATCACTTGTTACGCATCAGAGAGTTGGACAGTGACTAGGGAGGATAGAAGAATTGACGCCTTTGAGCTGTGGTGCTGGAGAAGAGTATTGAATGTACCATGGACTGCCAAGAAAACAAACAGATTCAGCCTAGAGAGGGTTAAACCAGGCTGCTCCTTGGAGGCAAGGATTCTGGGGCTTCGTCTGACATACTTTGGACATGTTGTAAGGAGAGACAGGTCTTTAGAGAGGGACATCATGCTGGGTAGAGTGGAGGAACAGCGCAGGAGGGGAAGACCCTCTATGAGGTGGATTGATTCAGTGACTGGGGTACTCAGGATGGGTGTGTCAGAGGCAATGAGATTGGCACAGGATAGAGCACGGTTTAGGGCTGTTGTACATAGGGTTGCTACGAGTTGCAAACGACTCGACGACACATAACAACAACAACAAACCTATAGTAGAATCTAATGGAATGATGGAAGCAACATAAGTTAATTACTTCCTTAAAAGCAATAAGAAAACTAAGAAGTGACTTGTTTAGAGCTCCATAGCTTGTTGAGAGGTGAAATTTAAATTCAGGATTCCTTATTTTAAGTGCAGAGATATTTCAATATTGCTGTTTCCACAAAAGATATCAAACTGGGTAATCAGTACAGTAAAACTTGCCTAGCCAAAAGGACATCCCTGGCCCAGCTGACCATCCAGCAGATATACAGAGATCATGAATTGCATAGAAAGAGATTGCCCATTTTATCTTACAGAGCTGCTGGTGGATTTGAACCACATGCCTTTGGTTTGGCAGCACAACTCCCTACCTACTAGATGATAAGCTTTCCTGACATCTCCAGGAATTCTATACAATTATCAGGTAGTTAAAATTTGAGTTCTAATTTTTTGTTTTTATTATTTGTATTTGACTTACAGATAATTTTGCTGGTTTTTTCTGTTTTCTATTTACTAGTCTGTCTCTTTTATGAAGAAAATAAGAAGTTACCTTGCCTTGTACAGTAAGTACAGCAGCCCACCATGCAGTTCTGGTGTTTCTTGATTCTTATAGGATGTGCAGGTAGACCACAGGCATGTGGGGAACTGCTTTCTTGAGCATATGGTTTCATGTTTTGCCTTATTTCCTGCCAGTTAGACAAAGGAAATAATTTGTGGTGAGCTGCTAAAATAAGAAATGTGTTTTATAACAGAGCTTTAGAATTTTGTGAATTAATACTATACATACTTTTCTTATTTTCACTTGATATGGAGTTTATCTTTAAATATAACTTCTCTAGCCCTTATTTGACGTTGTTATGACATAATCTTGCTTGCTGAAAGGGAGGAGGACTTGAAGCACTTGTTGCGGAAGATCAAGGAATGCTGCCTTCTGTATGGATTGCATATCAATGTCAAGAAAACAAAGATTCTTTCTTCTGAACTGATAGGCAACATATTGTAGTGGATGGAGAAGAGATTGAAAATGTTAACAACTTAATCTTATTTGGATCCACAATTAACACCCTTGGTACCAGCAGTCAGAAAATCAGAAATTATATTGCATTTGAGAAAGTCTGCAGTTAGGCATCTCTCCAAATTATTGAGTGGTTATTATGTCAATTTGAGAACTAAATTCCATCAGATTCAGGTCATGATCACTTGCTATGCATCTGGGAGCTAGACGATGAATAAAGATCACAGAAAAAGAATTGATGCCTTTGAGTTGCAATTTTGGAGAAGAGCACTAAACATCCTGTGGACAATCAAAAGAACAAATAAATATGTGTTGGAGATGGTGCAGCCAGAGTGCTCTTTAAAGGCAAGAATGATGAGGCTTCAACTCACATACTTCAGGCAATTTGCTAGGAGGTCTATTCCTTGGAGAGGGACATGATGCTTGAAAGGGTGGAATGTTGGCGAAGGAGAGGAACACCCTCAACCAGAGGGATTGACACAGTTACTGCCACAGTGGGCTCGAGTGTATCAGGAGGTATGAAGATGGCACAGGAAAGGACTAAGTTCAGATCTGTTCATAGGGTCACTTTAAGTCACACTTGACTCTACAGCACTTAACAAGAACAACGTGCAGATGGGCAGAACTGAGGACTTTGTTGGACAATTGAATGGAGTGCCAATATTGGTAGAACTGAGAACTCCATTGGACAATTGTCATAGGTAACTTGGGAACACCATGAGGTTCAAAGCTGAGGTGCCTGTGTGCACATCTCCAGAGCTGTTTCACTGTGTTCTATTATTAATCTGAATTATAAACTTTTGATTCCCTCAATATGGTTTTTTGTGTTCTGTGAACTATCACATCAGATTTTGGACCTAGCAAAGTGGTAAGATTGGTGTTGAGATGAGTAGAAAGAGACATTGGAGTGGGGGAGGGGGACATGTCTGAACTCATGGGAATTGGTTTTATGTTATTGATACTGTGGATGGGAAAAAAAATTCCCTAATGTGAATTTGTTAAAGATCATATATGACACTCCCCACATGGTCCTTGTCCTTTTTATCCTTAAGATACTTTTTCATAAGATACATTTTGAGTCACACATCAGTTTTACCTCTTACAATGGAATAATTTCCAACCCCTAGAAACCTGATTGTGTCATAATAGAAATAGGTTCCACAGTGTTTGAAATGATGGATTTTACTGAGGGAGATCACTGGGTCTTTCAAGAAATGAATCTCTGGGTGAAACTCCAACTTATAATTTAGCAGATGAGCACTAATAGTTTATACTATGTACAGGCTAAATGCACAACCAAAGTTGTGGTGAATTGAGGTGGAGAATAGTTGTTTGTTAAAGTTGTGTTACCAAGTGTCATTGCTGTTGTTGGATACCATCAAGGCACTCATGAATAATTGAGTAACAGCCATCTTTGAACAACAAATCTGAAACTTGCCCTTTTCCTCCACCATTCTTAAGATCTCTGACATGCTCTAAGTCATTGTTACAGTCAGTGTTTCAATTTATCTTATTGAGGGTCTTTCTCTCCTCTGACATTCCATCTTTCACCACATAATGTTCTTTTCCAGGGACTGGCACATCCTCACAACATGCTCAAGTGTGTAAGATGAAATTTCACAGTCCTTGACTCTAAAGAGCAATCTGATTGAACTTCCTCCAAGAAGACTTATTTACTCTTTTGGCAGTTATGTGATATTCAGTGTTCTTTCCCACCACAATTAAAAGACATCAATTCTTCTGTCATCCTTATTCATTGACTCATGAGGCTAATGCAAGCTAGGCCAAGGTTCTTAATTACAAGTAGGGCTTTCTAATCACAGTCAACATTTTACTTTCTAAAGCTTGCCTTAATTTCTCTAATAAAATATTTTCATTTTATGTGTTTCAGGCTTTTTTTCAAACTGAAACTTGTTCTGTGAATTTCTCACTTCTACAGTTTAGCTTAGATATAAATTATTTTGTGATAGGGCTTAGGTTTGAATGACATAATTTGAAATATTATGTTAAATAATTTTCAAATTTAGTAGAATGGTTTGCACATATTAGACAGAGAAATACTTGATACTTTAATTCATGTTTGAGGCAATGATATTTCATGCTCTTTCCCAAATTCTCAAATATTCTTTTAGTTTTAAGTGCCATTGAGTTAACTACAACTCATAGTGACTCTAAGAATAATAGATTTGAACCTGTCCTATCCTTTACCATTCACATGATCTTGTTATGCTTGAACCTATTGAAACAGTCACTGTGAAAACCTATCTTGTTGAAAATCTTCCTCTCTTTAGCTGATCCTCTCCCTTTACAAGAATAATGCCTTTTTCTAAGGTCTGGTCCCTGCTGACAACATGTCTAAAGTATGAGAGGCGAAGTTTCACCTTTCTTGACATGAAAGAGCACCCTAGTTTCAGTTTCTCTAAGACAAACTTGTTTGTTCTTTTGGTAGTTGTATACATCTCAAATAATTGTGTAGTAAAAATAATGAATATAGAACATTAATATGAAAAGGGGTTTTTTTCTTCTTGGTGGAACTTTTTTAATAAATCAGAGTTGGACTGTGACTAAGGTTGACAGAAGAAGAATTAATGCCTTTGAATTGTAGTGCTGAAAAAGGGTCTTGAACATACCATGGACTGCCAAGTAAACAAATAGGTCTGTCTTGGAGAGCGTGAAACCAAGTTTCTCCTTGGAGGCTGGGATTTTGAAGCTTCATCTTACATACTTGGGGCACGTGATCAGGAGAGACAGGCCTTGGGGAAGACCATCATGCTCAGAAGGGGGGAGTGATAGACCAAGAGAGGAAGACCTCGGATGAGATAGATTGATACAGTGGAGTTGGTGTGTTAGAATTAGTGAGTCCGGCTCAGGACAGGGCAGCTTTCAGAGCTGCTCTACTACGTAGGGTTGCTATGGGTCACAGTTGACTCAATGGACATAACAACAACATAACAGATTTGTTTATAATATATAACTAGGAAAGAATTGGAAAGAACTCAATGCCTCTAAAAATCTAGATGAAACAATAATACAATGATCTTTTTTTGGTGTAAAATTTTGAATGTTTGTATCCTTTAAATGTGACCTCTTCATCAATACTTTCCCTTTTCATGCCAAAAAAGGGGAGATAGTGGCGCTCTGGTGGCTGCACTGCAATCCCAAAGTCATGTGGTTTGAGGCCATCAGCTGCTGCATAGGGAAACGATGGGCAGTCTCCTCCCATGCGATTAACTGCCTCTGAAAACCTGCCAGAGGGTCAGCTGTGTGTCGGTTCTGACTATATGGTACACAGCGATATGAAGACCACATGCTTTCTTTCAAAATGACATTTTTATATGTGATTATTTTCTGCTGAGACAAACCAGCAGAAAGGATGTGCCAGATTGACTGTTCAAGATTATTGTACATATTACTTCTTTAGATTTTCCATGTCATATTGAAATGGAAAGACATCATACAAGCTGGTGGGGCAGAAAGTGCTGAGACAGAATGGAGATTTTTGCCTTGGGATTTCTCATGGCTGAGCTGTATCATAGAAATTTGTATCAATGCTATATCAGTATCAATATCCTGGCTATATCTTGATTAAGCATAAAGATACAGCCGTGAGGCACACGATTCTTGATATTAAACCATATATTGTTCCCTTGTTCTGTTTAGACAAATTTCTAGGAAAACAAACAGATTTCTCCTGGAAAGGGTTAAATCGGGTGACTCCTTAGAGGCAAGGATTCTGAGGCTCCGTCTAACATACTTTGGACATGTTGTGAGGAGAGACCGGTCCTTGGAGAGGGACATCATGCTTGGGAGGGTGGAGGGACAGCGCAGGAGAGGAAGGCCCTCTATGAGGTGGATTGATTCAGTGACTGGGATAATTGGGATGGGAGTGTCAGAGACAGTGCGATTGGCACAGGACAGAGCAGAATTTAGGGCTGTTGTACATAGGGTTGCTGTGAGTCGCAGGCGACTCGACGGCACATAACAACAACAACAACAACAGGTATTGATTTCACATGAGCACAATTAAGTATTCTTGGATTTCCATTCTTGATGTTATTCACAATTTCCTATGATCAACAGAGTCAAATGTCTTTGCATAGTCAATAAAACACAAGTAGACATCTTTCTGGGACTCCCTATTGTCAGCCAAGATCATTCCAACACAAATAGTAGCCCTGTTGCCAAAGCCTCTTTTAAATACAGCCTGAATCTCTGGAAGTTCTCTATTAATGTTCTAGCCATTTTTAAGTAATATTCAGCAAGATTTTACTTGCATGTACTGTTGAGTAATTTCCGTATTCTGTTAGGTCACCTTTTTTGGGGGAGGTGGGGTAAAAACAAACCAGGTTGTTGGCCAGGTAGCTGTCTTTCCAATTGCTTGGTATATACTGGTGAGGCATATCCAGGGCTGCATTTATTTGTAGAAACATGTCACTTGCTATTACATCAATTCCTGGGCCCTTATTTTTTTTTGCCAATACTATCTTCAGTACAGCTTGAACCTCCCAGAAACATTTCTCTGTCAACCAATTTGTTGTTGTTGTTGTTGTTGTGTACCATTGTGTACCATTGACTCTCCAACAGGTTGTCAGAGGTAGTTAGTCACACAGGAGTAGATTGTCCATCCTTCTCCCACAGAGCAGCTGGTGGCTTTGAACAATGTATCTTTTGGATTGCAGCACAGCATCTTACCAGTAGGCCTCCAAAGCCTCCAGTCCTCCTCCTTGCATTCTCTCTTAATGCTTTCTTGGATTATTCATGGTTTTCCCTGTGGCATCTTTATTATTGAAACTTGAGGATGAACTATTTCTGTTCTTACAGCTTGAGGAATGCTGAGTGAGTTTTCCCCTTTGTTTTCTAACTCTAGCTTTTTAAATATATCATTATAATATTTTACTTTGTCTGCCTGCTTGAGGTGCCATTTGAAATCTGCATATCTCTCTCACTTAGACAGCTTTACTCTTAGTTTGGCCTGTCGACATTTCAGTGTCCTTCTCAGAGTCTCTCTTTTTTAAAAAAATTATTAATTCTAATGAATGTTTACAGAGACTTTGGATTTCCATTCATTCTTTGTTGCCTTTTTCTCCTTGCCCACCCCTCACCCCCACCAGTTCACTCTTCTCTTTGAAAAGTAAAAGAAAAATTCTTTCCCTGTTATACAATCCACCCCACCACAGTCCATTTTGAACTTTCATTTCACCTTTTTCTTTGTAATGACATCTTACTTTTTTCCTGGATGATACCCCTGATGTCAATCCACAACTCATCTGATCTTTGATTGTTAATATTTATTATCTCAAACTTATCCTTGGGACATTTTCTAAATGTAGGAGATATGTACTTAAGATCATATTTTGGTTCTTGTGTATTTGCTTCTTTTCTCCTTACTTGTTTAATCCCTATACTGAAGAAATCATTTGAAAAGCTAGACTATATGAAGAAGACTATGACATCAAGATCAGACTCATCAACAACCTGTGTTGTGCAGATTACACAACCTTGTTTGCTGAAAATGAGGAGGGCTTGAAGCACTTGCTGCAAAAGATCAAGCACTACAGTCTTCAGTAAGGATTACATCTCAACATTAAGAAAATAAAAATCCTTCCCATGGAACAAATAGGCAACATCATGATAAATGGTGAAAAGTTAGAAATTGTCAAGGATTTCATCTTACTTCCACAATCAACAACCTAGAAACCAGCAATCAAGAAATCAAAAGATATGTTGCATTAAAAATGTCTCAGTCAGTGACTTCTCCAAAGTACTGAAGAGTAATTGTGTCAGTTTAAATATTAAAGTGGACATGATCCAAGCTTTTAATTATTTTCCTGCATCTGAGAATTGGACAATGAATAAAGAAGACAGAAGGATCCTTGCCTTTGAGTTGTGGTGCTGGAGAAGGACATTATATATAGTTGTTGTTGTTATATGTCATCAAGTCATTTATAACTCATAGCAACCCTGTGTACAATAGACCTGAAACATGTTCTATCCTGTACCAACTTTACTGTTTGGACATATTCACCTCATTACCCTAGTCACTGAATCAATCCATCTCATCGATAGTCTTCCTCTCTTTCTCTGTTCCTTCTACCCTTACAAGCATGATGTCCCTCTCCAAGGACTGGTCTCTCCTTGCAATATTCCCAAAGTGTGTCAGACAAAGCCCCAGAATCCTTGCTTCAAAAGAGCAGCCTGATTTTACCCTCTTTAAGATGAACCTGTTTGTTCTCTTAGTAGTCCATTCAACACTCTTCTCCAGCATCATAGCTCAGAGACATCAACTCTCTTTCTATCATTCCTAGTCATTGGTCATTGTCCAGCTCTCTCACACAGAGCAAGAAATTATGAAGACTATGACCTAGATCAAGTGCACCTTAGTCTCTAGACTGATGTTGTTACTCTTCAATACTCTAGAGAGACACCTGCCAGCCGATTTTACACACAACACACAGACATACACACACATTTCTGTTGCTGATTGCCTTCGAGTCGAGCAACCCTATGAACAAAAAAGGCCTAAAGCCCCTCTACAACCACCGACATTTATCAAAGTTCGTAGAGTTTCCAGAGGCATGTTATTTAGGAAGTGAATGCCACTCCTGCTTCCAAACCTGTCAGAATATTATATTTGTGTTATGTGTTGTTGAGTCACCTGTGATGCATAGCAACCCCGTTTACAGCAACTCTGAACCCTTCTGTCCTGAGCCACACTAGTTCTGACACACCAACCTCCATTGCCCCAGTCTCTGTATCAATCCATCTCATCCAGTGTCTTCCTCTCCTGCACTTTTTGTCCACCCTTCCAAGCATGATGTCCTTTTCTAAGGACCAATCTTTCCTGCCCATGTGGCTAAAGTAAGGTGGAACTTCAAAATCCTGTCCTCCAAGGAGAGGCTTGGTTTCACCCTTTCTGAGACAGACCTATTTGTTTTCTTGGCAGTCCATGGTATCTTCTAGACTCTTCTCCAGCACCACAACTCAAAGGCACCTATTCTTCTTCTGTCATCCTTAGTCATTATCCAACTCTTTGAAGCATATCAAGTAATTGAGAAGACCATGACCCAGATTAGGTGCCCCTTTGTATCCAGGCTGACATCATTGGAGAGATACATGACAGCAGATTTTCCCAATGCAATTTTTTTAAAAAAAATTTATTTCCTCATTGCACTGCTGGTGTAAAGAGTGTTGATTGTGGAGCTCAGCAAGCTGTAACTGTTAACAAACTTAGTCTCTTCTCCATTCATCATGGTGCTACCAATTGTTCCAGTGGTGAGAATCTTTTCTTCTTGATGTTGAGTCTCAATCCATATTGAGACTACAGTCCTTGAACTTTTGCAGCAAGGGCTTCAGGTTTTCTTTAGTTTCAACAAGCAATATTTCAAAATTTCATTTGTATATTGTAGGTTGTAAATGAGTCTTCCTCCAATCTTGATTCCACACACCTCCTTATAAAGGTCTGCTTCCTAAATGATCTGTTCTGCATACAGATTGAAAAAGTATGGGGACAGGATGCATTCCTGATGCACTCCTTTCCTGATTTTGAACCTTGCAGTGTTCCCTTGCTCTGTTCTGAGAACTGCTTTTTGGTCCAAGTATAGGTTTCATATAAGCATGATCAAGTGTTCTGAGATTCCCATTTTCCTCAAGGCTAGTTATAGATAGATAGATAGATAGATAGATAGATAGATAGATAGATAGATATAGATATAGATATAGATAGATAGATATCTATATCTATCTATCTATCTATCTATCTATCTATCTATCTATCTATCTATCTATCTACCTATCTATCTATCTATCTATCTATCTATATATATATATATATCTACACACACACACACACATGATAGATGAAGAAACTTCATCTCACATACTTTGGACATGTTGTTACAAGGGCCCAGTCCTTGGAGAAAGACATCATACTTGGAAAAATGAATGATCAGCAAAGGAAGGGATGACTCTCAACAAGATATATTGACACAGTGACAGTAACAATGATCTCTGGTGGGACAGAGTTCATGAGGATGGCACAGACAAGGCATGGTCTAAATCTGATGTTCATAGTGTTGATATGAGTGATACACTTACTAGATATTATTATCTATGTGGTTATTGCATTCTAGATAAGTAAAACAAGTTGTATAGCAATCTAATTTTAATTTTTGTGAGACGATGGAGTGCGGATGTAGAAAATAGTATTATTCAAGTATTTACTAAGATTACAATTAGCCTGTAAAATCCCATTGAATCTATCTCTATTTATAAGGACATACATGCAAAGTAAATAGATCGTTCCAGGGATGGTGGTGTTTATTGCATACTGCAGAGTTGGCCCAGGCTCCAGTTGTATTCAGTGGGTTTTCTAAAGCAGTAAATCAAATGGGAGGAAATTGTCCATCTTTCTATTATTAGCAGCTAGTGGATTTGAACTATACACATTTGAGTTGGCAATGTAACTCCTTAACACTAAGTAACCCACCAAAGTCTCTTCTCTCCAGACGTATATGACATTATTTTCCCTGGATTCTCTTTAGTTGACTATTCACTTTATGTTTGGTTCTTTAGCTTTGCTTTCTTATTACCCATGGCTCAACTGGCAATCCACAAGTCCACACGATTTTTTAAATAAATAGTTTATTTGGTGCTGCTATACATATTGTTATGCATTATGCAGATGACACAACCTTGCTTGCTGAATCTGGGGAGGACTTGAGGTGTTTTCTGCAAAGAGACAAGGACAGTAGCCTTTAATATGGATAGATGCTCAGTATCAAGGAAACAAGAATTCTCACCACTGGGCCAATTGGCAGCATCATGATAGATGGTGAAGAGATTCAGATTGTTCACAGCTTCATATTTCTTGACTGTTGTTGTTGTTGTTGTTATGTGCTGTCGAGTCGTTTCCGACTCATAGCGACCCTATGCACAACAGCCCTAAACCCTGCTCTATCCTGCGCCAACCGCACCGCCTCTGACACACCCATCCCGATT
>NW_006399796.1:20107893-20163565 GCF_000299155.1 Elephantulus edwardii
CACCAAGCCCATGTTTTCCGACTACTGATTCTTCTTCACTATTCCCAACTTTTGCATTCCAGTCACCCATTATTATCAATGCATCTTGATTGCATGTTAGATTCTGTATTTTTTCCCCAACATCATACTTTAAATGCTTCAAGTTGTGTTTCTGTCTTTTTCACTATTTAACATTCTCATGCATATCAGCCTCTTGTCAAGACCATGCCTTTTAGTTACAATTAGTTACATTAAAGTGATATATTTTGCTTTTTTACAAATTTAAGGAAGTTCTTATTGGTCCCAGAGTGGTTTAATAGTATTTCAACACTAAAAGAATAATTTACAATAATAAAAATGATAATTATGTATGTGATAATGGATATTAACCTGATTACTATATATGTGCTACATCTACCAGATATTTGGTGAACCTTCTGCCTTCGGGGTGTCAAATGTCATAACGGTTACTTGTGCTGGACAGTGGTGGAGCTCCCAGTTTAAGACGGGTTTGGAGGCTGGGATGGCATCTACTTTCTAAACAACATGCCTCTGGAAACTCTATGAACTTTGATAAATTACGACAGTTATAGAAAAGCTTCAGGCCTTTTGTTCAAAGGGTCATATGAGTCATGCTTGACTCAATGGCAATCAACAACAATAAGATAGAGAGTATGTCCTCGGGGAAAAGGTGGTTGGATGAGTTAACTTCATCCATCATTAGAAATAAAGAGGCCAGCATTTGAGGGGCCAGGGTGTTGGGAGAATTTCTTCTTACGGATTTGTTGTCGCTAAGAATTATGACAGGCATAATAACACTAACAGTATTTGGAAGAAGGCAGGATTTAAATTTTTCAGGATTTGAGGAGATGTGGCTCAAGTTGGCATAGCTCATTATGACAAGGTGGGCTTTTGGGAATAATCTGATGATGTGTGCCTACAACTTGGATGTTTTCATGGAGAAGTGGGATAATAACTGGAAGTGATATAAAGACACCATCTTTTGTGTTTAATGATAACTGAGTTTTTAGGAGTGAAAACATCCACCTTTGGAGAAGTTTCTAGGGGAAATTTTCTCTTCAGGAGAGAGAGATGGTATTGTAAGAAAGTGAAGAAAAAGTCGGAGCTTGAAAGCAAGGCTTATCATGCATAGCTTGTGTATATGCCTATTTTACTTGATTATGATACCAAAATATACATTATATTTTATTCACTTTGGGGTTTTGTATTTCTTGCACAATAAAGCTTTGCTGACTTATTTAGTAAATTTCTAAAATGAATATAAAATATTTTAGGAAATATCTCTGTCATAACGTATGTCAACTGAAATTTACTATTTCCTTGTCTATAAATAACTATTCTCATGACTAGCTTCCTGAGTACTTAATCTTGTAAATGCTTCGCCAACCATAGCTTATATTAAACACTCTTAATATTTTAGTTACTAGAACTTCTTCTCACTCCTTCTTATACATACCTGTTTTCATATTGAACTTAATTTCATTTGTAGTTTTTATTGGTATTTTTTAGCCAACAACTAAGTGTCATTATAATACCAGAAGCACCACCAATTCCTGTTAATTAGCCCTGTAATTCCAAGTGAAAGAATTGAATACACTTGAGTCTCCCATGAAAATTAAAAAATAAGATGGAAAATCCACTAATTGCCCATTTCACTTTCAGAAGATCTCATAATTACTGAAGCATCTCTCTGCTGCTTTGAATTGATGCCTCTGACTGTACATTCTGGCCTAGGTGCTCATGGGATGAGCTGTCTTCAGTTGTGCCAATTTCCTGTCAGTAGTTAATGATAAAATGCTGCAAGAAAGAAACCATTTCTCTAAATGCACATCTTCTTTTAGATAGAAGATATGTAATAAGATCATGGTCTACTCTATTTCCTTATAATGAATACAGGTTTGAATAGTATGATTCTAGAAAAGCATTTTCTACAGACAGTAATAGTGGTCTGTGACATTTGCAGTCTGCTACCATCAAGATTGAACTCACACTTCTGGTCTTTTATTTCGGTGAGCTGATAATAAAAACAGCTTATACTTACTGACTGCTTTCTAGGTGATTAATGTTGTATTAAACACTTACTGTGATTTCATTTAATCATCATAAGACTATGAGGTGGTACCTTCTACAAGATACATTTATGAAAAAGGAAACCAGGGCCACTACCCTCCAAAGATGTAGTTGCTTTTAAACAGGCTGTTTAATAATTGAGGATTATGTACAAGTTAGTTTAATGATTTTTCTAAATTTTTTTCCAATATTCTACTTATTCATTCACTGATTTATGTATTGATTAATTCCATTTTTTAAATTTGATTTTGCACTGGTTTACTTAGAAAGTTCGTATACATTGCTTTTCACATAGGATCTTTCCCATTTCCTTAATCCACTACTTCCTCTACCCACCAAATTGTGTGATCCTATGATTCTCCCCCCCACTCCCCACCCCCACCACCTAACCATCTCCTCCCCTCTCTGGGTACCAGAAGTCACCTTGGAGATCTAGTAATCGAGCTTTCTTTATACCCCGTTCCTCAATCTTCTCTGCTATATTCTTTTCAATACATGTACAGGGATATTAAATTAATTTTCCACAGTCTTAAACAACCTATGTTATGCAAATTACACAATCTTGCTTGTTGAAAGTGAAGAGAACTTGAAGCATTTATTGCAGAAGGCCAAGGACTGCCATCTTCAATATGGATTGAAGCTCAACATCAAGAAGACAAAGATTCTCATCACTGGGCCAATTAACAGACCCCATGATAAATGGAGAAGAGATTGAAGTTATTAACAATTGCAGCTTGCTGGGCTCCACAATCAACATTCTTGCCACCAGCAGTCAGAAAATCAAAAGACAAATTGAAGTGGGAAAATCTGCTGTCAGAGACCTCTCCAGAATACTGAAAAGCAACAATGACAGTCTAGAGACTAAGGTGTGCCTAATTCAGGCCATGGTTTTTGCAATAACTTGATATGTATCAGAGAGCTGGACAATGGTTAAGGATGACAGAAGAATTGATGCCTTCAAATTGTGGTACTGGAGAAGAGTCTGAACTCTTGAACATGGACCACCAAAAAAACTAATAAGTCTGTCTTGGAGAGTGTGAAACCAAATTTCTTCTTGGAGGCTAGGATTTTGAAGACTTCATCTCACATACTTTGGACATGTGACCAGGAGAGACCAATCCTTGGAGAAGGACATCATTCTTGGAAGGGTGGAGAGACAGCGCAGGAGAGGAAGGCCCCGAATGAGTTGGATTGATAACAGTAACTGGGGCTATAGAGGTTGATGTTTTGGAATAGGTGAGACTGGCTCAGGACAGGGCAGGCTTCAGAACTACTGTACATAAGGTCTCTATGGGTCGCAGATGACTCGGTGGCACATAACAACAATAACAACAAATGATTGAATTACATTCTGTTGATGAATATAAGCAGCAAAAACCAGACCAAAATTCCAAGGAGTGATAAATACTACCTTAACACTTTTAAAAATTGATCTACAAAGGTTTACTTATTTCTCAACAGATCATTTTGACACTTATCACAGATGCACACACAAATACAACACATTGCACATGCATAAAACAAAACATATAAGCATATATACATATTACAGTTCCTGAAACATGATAAATTATTCTAGTTAGTACTTTCATCTAACAATGAAAACCCTGGAATAGTACTTTTTTCTTTTGGTTTCCAATCTTCCCTCCCACCATTTTTCACAGTATTCTTTTTGTATACATTCATTTACATATACTGTTCATCTTATCTGTCATGGTCTGTTGTGTCTGAAAGGCTCAAAGTGTGGCTTAAATTAGAAAGTTTTCTTCAAGTATTAAACAGTTTTTAAGTAAAACATAAATTAGATTTTTATATAGAAATATTTTGTTATGCAGTCTAAATTTTATCTCTAAAATATTCACAGATTAAAAAATTCACTAAAGATAGTTTTTAAAATGTAGACATTTTAAATTGAGATGGTTAAGATTTCTTTTTTCCATAAAGTAAAATTTTAAAAGTCCATAGGAGAGACACTTCCTCCTTGTTCTGCTTTACATTAGTGTTGTGAATCTTGTTAGTTTTCATTTTTTATGTCCAGACTCTTTAAAAGGTAATTATTGCCCCACATTTGTGTGTAAGATAATATCTTGGAGTGAACACAGGACTAGAAAATAGAGACATTTATTTTGTCCCTCCATTTTCTTTTCTCCATTATCTTATTTGCTTTATCAATTACAATTCTGTATTTATAAGTAACACAAATTGGATAAATTGACTCTAGCTGATTTAAGCATTAGATAATTCAGAAGACACTGGCTATGTGGTCTGTATAGTGGAATGAGTAGGTGTACAACTTCCCTGCGTTAGGTAAGAAGAGGTGCAATTCTCCGTGCCACATTAGTAGGTGTTTCTGGCCATTTACCATGGTCAGCTGATACTCAGTGACTTTCTGTTAGAGGGATATGGAGATTGAGTTTCTCTATGTAAATTTTACAATTTTGGTGAGAATTTCTTAGTTCTCGATTTGAATTATGGAATATGAGCAGATTTGCCAGCTTTGACCAGTGAGAAGAGTTTAGAGTACAGGCACCATTAGTCATCAGGGGCCAATATTTAGAATGAAAAGTAACTGAACTATTTCCTAACGATTTCTATAATGGTCTCCAGAGAAGAAATTACAAATGTAAAGTATTTCTATGTAAGCAAATGCATACATTCTGTCTCTGTCATTCATACACATTCACAGAAGAATGGGAAATTATTTTTACTCATTAATTTCACTTACGATATCTTAAAGTATTCCATGTTAAAATTTAGTAATATTTGTATACTGAAGTGATTTCTTCAGCTCATTGATTAAATACATACAGCTTAGATTTATTGCTTGTCAAAGAAACAAGACTTATGATGTCTTTCTTTAATTATTTATATAAACAGTTCAAACTCGTGTTTTGTATTTTTGAAAGCAAAATCATAGAAACCTTCAAGTTAAAAACTAGGCATTTATATGAGTAGTTGAAAAAAAATTACTGTTGTTGTTGTTATGTATGATTGAGGTGAAACCAAATCATAGCTGACCTTTCAGCAAACTTTCATGGACAATAAATCTCAAAGAAAGAGATTAACCATCTTTCTCTGCATGGAGCAGCTGAACTTGAACTTGAACTATGTGCCTTTGGGTTGGCAGTGCAACTCCTTACCACTCTGTCACCACAACTCCACTGAAAAAAATAAAACAACTAAACCACTAGAAAACAAATTTGATTAAGAAGCCTTATATTCACTTCATTCATTTATATTTTATTCACCTGGAATCAATAGAATCTAGGAATTCAGTAGTATAGTCTGTTACCTGCCTAACCCCTCATGGTCTAATCGATTTTGACTCATGGAATTCCTCCACTGAGTTTCTGAAATTATATGTTTTAATAGGAGGAAACAACTTCAGTTTTCTGCTGCAGAAGGTGGTAGATTCAAGCTATCAATTTTGTGATTAGAAACGCAGCACTTAACATCCCAGTGAACTACCCAAATCAGATGTCTTTATTTAATTGTATTTATAAGCACATTACCATAGAAAATCCACATTTTCTGTTGAAATAATGGTAGAGTTCAACCAAAATTAAATCAAATTAGATGAAGCTGTAATTTTAAGTATTAGTTAGCTCATTGAACAGAGAATGATACGATAGCAGTAGTTAATCTCAGTTCAAGTCTATGAGAGAGATAGCTACAGATGCATGGAATATGGACACATAACCTGTATATAATTTTCCCAGACATAGGAAGATAAAACATATTTGAAAGTAGGAGACCACGTAAGGAAGAAATTACCATTAATATTGATTTGTGACCAAAGGATAGTCAGGACATTATATAAATCTTGATTTCATTATTTGTAAAAAGTAGAGATGTGAAAGTGTTCACAAATAAATGGAATAATTTTCTCATAGATTTTTTTAATGTGTCAATGTTTAGTTGACAAATGCATACATATTAGTCTTTGTTGACTTGGCTATCTTAGCACTTGTATAATTTTATAAATTTATTTTCCTAATGTTGGATAAGTGAATAAATGTTGTTGTTAGGTGCTGTTGATTCAAGTACAGCTCATAGCAACCCTATGAATGAAAGATCAGAACCCTGTTCTATCCTGCACCTTCCTGATACACAAGAACTCGGTGCAGCAGTCACTGTGTTAACCCACCTGGTTGAGGGTCCTCCTCTTTTTTGCCTACTCTCCACCCTTCCGAGCATCATGTCCATCTCTATGGAACAGCCCCTCCTAGCAACATGCCCAGAGTATGGGAGGTGATGCTTCATCATTCTTGCCTCCAAAGAGCACTCCAGCTTCACTCTTTTCAAGACATATTTGTTCTTTTGGCCGTCCATAGGTGTTCAGTTCTCTTTTCCAACACCACAGTTCAAAGGCATCAATTTTTCTTCTTTCATCTTTATTCATTGTCCAGCTCTCAGATGCATCGCAAGTGATCAGAAAGACCATGGTTTATGTGAAAAGAAATTATAAATATTAAAGTGAGATACAAAGATATTTCTTAGGAAAGGCTGAAGTAAACTGGCTTGGCTGTCAGCCAAGATTGAATCGTGATTAGGACACAATGATTGAAAATTAAAGACACTGGATAAATGAGCCTGCAAGTTCAAGTTTCTTTAGTGTCTTAGATTAACTTTTCCACTTACATTGTAGTATTAAAGCAACTAAATGTTTACAAATTCTCTAAGTAAATATGTTCAATTATCTAGAAAAGTAATAATGCAGTTTTTAAGTGATTGAATGTAATTGATTTTACTGGGACTTGCAACTAGAAAATAATTTTATGGTCAGTACCCTATTTTTTTGCTTAGACCCAATTCCTGACTAATTTACTACAGTTAAATAAAAATAATTCAATGTTTACTTCTTCAGTGAAATAGACACTGCTGAAGTGTGAATAAAAGATAAATCTTAATAGTTGTTAATGCTGATTGGAGCAGCCCAAATAAAACTGCCAAAGAATAAACACAGTAAGATCAGTCAGATTTTGATTGCTTTCAAAGTCAAACTGGTTTTATTTCATACTTTGGTAAAGATTGGAAATCATTTTGTCTTTGGCTTCTTTTTTATTTGTAGGGAAAGAGTTTGGAAGAAATTAATAAACAGACACATGTCGTTTCCTGTCAATAGGTCTCTATACCTTTAACTGTATTTTCCTCCACTAAAATGACATCAGTTTAGTAATCTGGAATTCAATTTGATGTCCAATGTTGGTAATAAATCAGGGAAATACTCTCTGTAATATAACCATTAAAGTCCAGAAACTCTCAAAAGCCTCTCTTTTGTGGTTACCTAATAGGAAAATTGGTATGGGCACATTTTTATACCTGCCTATTAGACCTAACATTGCTGTTGTTGTTATATACTGTAAAGTTGGAGTGACTCATAGTTGACACTGCAGTGGGTTTTCAACGGGAGTTTAATTACAAGGGAGAAGATGGTCCATCATTTTCACATGGAACAGCTGGCAGATTTGAACCACATTCTTTTGGGTTGACAGAACAACTCCTTACCATCAAGTCACCAGAGCTCCCTAGAAATAATGGTAGGTAAATTAAAATGTTAACTCATTCTTGGTGACCTGGGCTTTTACATTTAAATTTTTTTGCATGGGCATCAATGTAGTTGCCCATTCAGATTGATTTTCATACTTGGAGCTGTGCTGTCAACTCAGAAACACACAGTTCGAATTTGTAAGCTGCCCCACAGGGGAAAGATGGTCATCCCCCACCCACCCTCTCCACCCTATGTGATTTAATACCCCTGAAAACCTACTGGTGGCTCAGTTGTGAGTCAGTTCTGACTCGACAGCACACAACAATAACAATGTTAATGTGATGTTCAAAATGTACCGCAAAGATATTGTTACCATAATTAGGATTTGGTATTTACAAAATGCAATTGAAAGATTTACTGCCATACAAAACAAAGAGGAAAATTGAGTTTCTTGGGAGTGATTTGTTAGGTGCCTTTGAGGCCATTCTGACTCATATCGATCTGATGGAAATCAAATCAAAACCTGTCCAATCCTTTACCATCCTCACAAACTCAGCCCTGTTAAGTCCATCATTACGGCCCCTATATCAGTCTACCTTGATCAAGGCCCTCCTCTCTTTCAGTGATCTTCTGCCTTTTGAGGTGAGATATCTCTTTCTAAGGACTGACCCCTCCTGAAAACTTGCCAAAATATGTGAGATGAAGTTAGTTTTACCATTACTGACTTTAAGAATCACCCTTGTTATGGTTCTTCCAAGATAGACACATTTATTCTTTTGGCAATACATGATATATTTATTTTTTTTAAAGAAAAATTTTATTTGACAATAATTTACTTACAAAGTTCATATACATTGTTTTTCACATTGTATCTTTCCCATTACCTTTACCCATACCTCCCTCCACCCTTCAAATTGTGTGACCCTTTGATTACCCCTCTGCCCAGCCTCACCCCTCTTCTTCTACACATGGATCCTCATACAATTTTTACTAATTATCTTTCTATTTCTATAATAATGGCCTTATACAGTATTTGCTCTTAAGTACATGAAATATTAAATAATAAATATTGAATATTAAATGGTATATTAAATACTCTTTGCCAATACCTCAGATTAAAGGCATCAATTATTATTATTTTTTTTTAATCTGGGAAGAGGTTTGGCAAGCAAGCCTACTTTTTGTTGTTTATATTCACTTCCTTTCTGCTTTATTTTTATGTCATCTTGGTTTGCATACCAAATTAGTATATATTGTGTATCATTCATGGACTTTATATTTCATTCCTCCCAACATTCACATTGTGTTTCAAGTGATCACTCATATACATTGTGTTTTATAAAATTAATCATCATTGAATCTATACCCTGTTTTTTCAGATCTCCATTAGATCTTTCCTAATTCCTTCACACACTCGTCTGTCCACCAAACTCTGTTATCTTCATGATTTCCTCCCCTCCCCACCCTTTCCCCCCCTGCCCCTCTTGGACTTTTATCCATATCTTACTAGATTGATATTGTTAACAGTATTAGTCTGCTTGGCATCAAAATCAGCACTCTTGATACCAGCAGTCAGGGAATCAGAAGACAAATTACACTGGGAAAGTCGGGCGTCAGGGTTGTCTCCAGAGTACTGAAGAGCAATGATATCAGTCTGGAGATTAAGGTGTGGCTAATCCAGGCCATAGTCTTTGCAATTACTTGCTACACACCAGACAGCTAGATAGTGACTAGGGATGATAGAAAGAGCATTGATGCCTTTGAGTTATGGTGTTGGAGAATGATCTTGAATCTTGAACCATGAACTGCCAGGAGAAACAAATAGGTTCTTCCTAGAGAGGGCGAAATTAGGCTGCTCATTGGAGGCAAGGATTCTGAGACTTTGTCTGACATAATTTGGGCATGTTGTAAGGAGGGACCAGTCTTTGGAGAGGGACATCATTCTTGGAAGTATGGAGGGACAGTTCAAGAGAGGAAGATCTTCAATGAGATGATTGTTTCAGTGACTGAGGTAATGAGGGTAGGTGTGTCAGAGACAATAAGGTTGGCACAGGATAGAACAGATTTCAGGGCTATTGTATATAGGGTCACTATGAGTCACAAGCAACTTGATGGCAATAATAACATAACAACAACTAGTTTTTACATAACAACAACGAGTTTTTACAATAATGATCTTATTTATGCCATATTTGTCCTTATGAGACTAAGTTAGTTCATTCAGCGTGACTGTCTAGACTTTCCTATGTTATATAATATTTTATAAAATAGTTGTTTCTTAGTGTTACATAGTGTTCCATTGTGGAACTATACCATAGTTTTTTAATCTATTCGTTTGTTAATGGATATTTGGGTTGTTTCCATTTTCTTGCTACTGTGAATAATGCTTCTATGAACATGTTATTATTGCTATTCTTATGTGTCATGGAATCACTCATGACTCATATCAACCCTCCAGAGCCAGTCTCACTGACTCCAACACACCTAATCCCATTGCCCCAGTTACCATGTCAATTCATCTCATCCATGGTCTTCCTTGCCTGCACTATCCCACCACTCTCCCAAGCATAATGCCCAAGTACTGGTCCCTCCTGGCAATGTGCCCAAAGTATTTGAGACAGAGCTTCAAAATCCTTGCCTCCGAGGAGAAACTTGGTTTTATTTTCTGCAAGACAGACCTATTTGCTCTGTCCATGATATGTTCAATATTTTTCTCCAGCACCACAATTCAAAGTCATTGATTCTTCTTCTGTCATCCGTAGTCATTGTCTAGCTCTCTGATGCAATAGCAAGTAATTGCGAAGACCATGGCCTGAATTAGGCACACATTAGTCTCTAGGCTGACATCATTGCTCTTTAGAACTTTGGAGAGGTCCTTGATAGCAGAGTTCCCCCATGCAATTCATCTTTTGATTTCCTGACTGCTGGTGTTAAGAGGGTTGATTATAGAGCCAAGCAAACTGTAATTGTTAACACCTTCAATCTCTTCACCATCCATCATGCTGCTATTAATTAGCCCAGAAGTGAGAACCTCTGTTTTCTTGATTTTAAACTTGAATCCATATTGAATACTATATAGTCCTTGATTTTTGCAGCAAATGTTTCAGGTCTTCCTCAGTTTTGGCAAGAAAGATTGTATCATCTGCATAAAGCACAGTTGTTGTTCTCTCAATCCTCATGCCACAATCCTCCTCATAAAGTCCAGCCTCCTGAATGATCTGTTGCACCTATAAATAGAAATGGTATGAAAACAGGATGCATCCCTGTACACACTCCCTTTCTAATTTTGAACTTTGCAGTGTTTTCTTTCTCTGTTCTCATGACTGCCTCCTGGTATAGGTTTTGCATTAACATAGTCAAGTATTAAGGAATTCCTATCCTTCTCAAAGTTAGCCATAATTTGTTGTGAGATATGCAAATCTCAATTTGTGTCTCAGTTTTAATTTCCTTAAGGTATATTCTTAGGAGTGGGATAGCTGAGTCATATGGAATTTCTATGTTCACTTTGTGAGGAAACACCAAATTGCCTTCCAGAATGGTTGTATAATTTCTTAATATCACCGGCAGTGCATGAGAGTTCCAATCTCTCCACAACCTCTATGGCATTTATTGTTAGCTTCCTTGTTAAACTTTGCACTGCTACTGAAGTGAGATGGTACCTCTTGTGGTTTTGATTTGCGTCTCTCTTATTGCCAGTGCTTTGGAGCATTTCTTCAAGTGTCTGTTGGCCAAATGAGTGTATTTTTTTGGGTAAAGTCTTTCCGTGTCTTTTGCCCCTTTTGTGATTAGGTTATCATCCTTTTCCTGTGGAAGCCCCGTAATATTCTGTAAACTTTCCTTATGAAAGCCTTGTCTGAGATGTCATTCTTGCTGTTAAAAGCCATCGAGTTGCCTGCGGCTTATAACAACCCTATGAACAATAGCCTAAACTCTATCCTCAACTAATCGCACTGTAACACACCTACTCCCATTACCCCAGTTACCTAACATGTTTTCCCTTCAGAGAATGCAGAAATTAACTTACCCATCTACCTGTGGTCAACTAGTATCCAGCAAAAAAACATAACCTATTTAATGGGGAAATGACAACATCTACAACAAATGGTGCTTGCAAAACTGGACAACAGCCTGCAAAAAGCTGATTCAGGATCCACATCTCACACTGTACACAAAACTCAACTCAAGGTGGATCAGAGACCTGAAGGTAAAACCCAAGACATAAAGATCATGAGACAAAATGTAACCAAACTTAGAATGCCTTTCCTAAGGTATAAATGGCTTGAAAATGTAACTAGAAATACACAAATAGGAGAAGACAAAATCAACAAATAGAACCTTCTAAAAATTAAATCCCTGTTTGCATGAATACTTCTTTTACCTTTCTTACTTATTGTTCAACTTTCACAAGTGTGTGAACTAATTGAAAATACCATGACTGTGGTCAGGCAGCCCTTAGTCTTCACACTGACCTCCTTGCTCTTTAGAGCTTTAAAGAGGTCCTTGACTACAGATTTGTCCAATGCAGTATATTGTTTGATATACTGATTACTGCTTCTATGAATATTGAGTGTTAATCCAACTAAGATTAAATCCTTGACAGCATTCATCTTTACTTCATTTATTATGATGTTGCCTACTGGTTTAGTGGTAAGGTCTTTTGTTTTCTTAATGCTGAGATATAATCCATACTGAGGGCTGTAGTTTTTTATATTCAGGATTGTAAATCCTCTTCACTTTCAGCAAGCAATGTTGTGTCATCTGCATAACACAGGTTATTAAGAGTCTTCATCTAAACCTGATGCCACCTTCTTCTTCATATATCCTAGTTGCTTAAATTATTTACTCAACATAAAGATTGAATAGGTATGAAAATATAATAGACCCTGACATATTCTTTCCTTGCTTTTAAACTTTGCAGTGCTCCCTTGCTCTAATCAGAAGACTGTGTCTTGGTTTGTATAGGTTCTGCATGAGGTGAAGTAAAACTTAACTACTTCACAATAATAAAGTAGAAAGAAATTCAAAATAGTAGTCCCTTATCAGCCTCTTTTGTTTTATAGCCACAGGATTTTAGATCAGTTAGTTTTATTATTTAATAATAAAAAAAAGTTTCTCCTTTACTGGTATGCTGTTAAGATTAAACCAAAAAACTGAGATTATAAAGCCTTATACTCATGTACGATGCTAGACTCTTTGCTTTAAGATAACCACTATTGTATTTGTTAGTTTTCAAGGACAGAAAAGATGTATTGTGGCTTACCTGCTTTAAATGTACATAAAATGTTTTAGGCTTCATGATGGGTCCAACTCAGTTTTTTCTCTCCTTGCTTTATTTTACATAAATAAAAATCACTTTTTATATACAATTTTAGACTTAAAAAAATTCTTTCAAAAGCACCACAATACCCAACTTTTTAGAACATCTTGGTGCTCAGAATAAGTTAAAGCTAACTGAAACACAGTGGTAATATTATAAAGCAATATAAAATTCAAAGGCTTTACTTTATTTGTGTCTTATACTTTCATTATCTTCCGCTTATGCAATTGTGTTGACTCTATCTAAAATATTTCTTTTTGAGTAGATGAAATGTCTGTCTGTTCTTTTCTTTTGAGCTCCTTTAAGTTTTCTCAGCAGCCTTATTTCCTTTTTGTCTCTGCTTTCTTTGTCAAATGGCTTTGACAGTCACAACATTGTTCTATGCACCAAGGGATACAAAGACAACATAGGGATAAGTATCAACCTCAAATTGCTTTACATCTAATAAAGTCAGTTAAAAACTCATCTTAAAATGAAAAAAAAAGCCAATTAACACAGGAAATTATGTGACCCCGAAAGAGGAAAGGGCCACATCAGTACAGATTTATAGCATTTAAAGCATGAGCCTCCTTAGGCTATTTTTTTTTAAACTGTGATTTTAAGAGAAGTTTACAGAAAGGTTGGGTTTTCATTCATTCATTGATGCACATTTTCCTCTCTCCCTCTCCCTACCCCTCCAATTCACTTTGTAATACAGTTCTTGTTCCAGATTGTTGTCGTATATAATGTCTAATTATAAATTCCTTCAGATAGTCCTTTCCTCCATCTGTTTAAGTTTTCAGTGCTGTGTTCACTATCTATCCACTCTTTTCCTGTTCTCCCCCTTCCAAACCTCACTCCCCTACTTAAACTATATTCATACAATAAAAAAATGAACCCATAGCTCTGGAATCAGTTCTGAGTAATAGTGACTTTTCACCATGTTTTTTAGGGTGTACATGTTTATGGGCGGAGACTGACCATCTATGTGGTCTTTTTCTGTCAAAGTCAATTTTAGTGTCATAGAGTGAGAACTGACCAATGGATTACCAGTTGGGTGTCTGACGCTTCAAACTGCCAGTAAGGCATAGTCTTTAAATGAACAGTGCAGCCCTCAGAGGTCTAGGCCACCAGAGCTCTGATACAAGGTATTCATATTACTTGTGTTAATTTCTGTTGCCTTCTCAGTACTTTAGATTTGATAATAATCACCTTCAGTTTATTAGGCATTCTAAAAGTACTGGCTATTTGTTAATTTGATTTTTTTTGTCTGATTTTTCTACTTTTTTTAAAGGTCATCTTGATTTGTGTTTTCTTAGTGTTGAAATGCAAACCATACTGAAAGGTGTGTAGTCTTTGATCTTCACCATAGGACCCATAGGCAACATGGCAGTAGGTGGAAAAAAGATTCAAGTTGTCAATTATTTCATTTTACTTAGATACACAATTAATACCCATGGTAGCCACAGTCAAGCAACCAAAAGCCATGTTGTCTTGGAGAAATCTGCAGTCAAAAGCCACTTTAGGGTGCTAAGGAGCAAGGATGTCTGTTTGAAAACTATGGTATGTCTGATGCAAGCCATAGCATTTCCATTTGTTTCCTATGCATCTGAAAGTTGGAAGATATATAAGGAAAATAGAAGAATAATCAAAGCCTTTGCGTAGTAGTGTTGGAGAAGGTCATTGAATAGCCCATGAACAGCCTTGAGAAGAATAAAACTGTCTTGGAGGAAGTGCAACCAGAGTGCTCCTTAGAGACAACTCAACAAATCCAACTCATTGATGTCATTTCAGAACCGACTCATGGCTGATCCTCCGGCAGGCTTTCAGAAACTATAAATCTATCAGGAGAAGATTCCCCAACTCTCTGCAATGGAGCAGTGGGTGGATGTGAATCACCTGATTTTGGGTTAACAGAGAATGCTAGCGCGAGGATACCAGAGCTCCCTTCTTAAAGGGCAATGATGGCGAAACCTCTCACATCTTTTGAGTATGTTTGTTGTCAAGAAATGCCAGCCAGTCTTTGGAAAGACATCATGCTAGGAAAGGTGGAGGATCAACGAAAGAGTAAAAGATCCTCAGTGAGGTGGATGTGCAGTGACTACAGCAATGGGCTTGAACATGAAGGAGATTGTGAAGATGGCACAGAATACACAAGGTTCAGACCTGTTGTTCATGGGGTATCCAGGAGCCATAGTTAACACTAACAAGAATGAAGGGCATCATTACTCTATCGGTATAAAAAATTAATTTGTTCTCTCATCTTCTTTTACTGAACATATCCAATTCCATAAAGACAAGATCCAAATCTTGCTACATATTACCTCTTCCCAGTTCTGGTTTTTCTTTAACTTCTCACTTTTTGAACATATCCCACTTTGTGACCCATTGCATTTAATTGTTTGCGTTTCACAACAAGAGCAAATCCAGCATGGGGATGGCAAGTCTGACTTCCACAGTAACTTCCACAAAGGAGAACTGTCCTTGTCAATACCATCCAGTATATAAAACTGATCCTATAGCAAGATGTAGTCTCCCATGCTGCTTCTACTAATCACAGGGTCTGATATTTGTTGCACAAGTTGTTGAGTTTATTAAGGAAATAGGCAGAAGGAGGTAGGGAAGGCAAAGGATATCACACAGTGCAAGTCCAGATTCAGTCCAGCAGTACAAATAAACCTCTGGTTTCCTCAATTATCCAGCAAACCTCATCTCATAGCAATCTCAAGTCACATCTTTCATTTCTAGGGTCTCATCAGATTATGCCTTATTGCAATCTCTCTCTAATCTGGCCAGCTCACTCTTTTGTTGGCCTCCCAGCTGTTGATGATGTGGAAGTCACTGATCATCTGTGAACCATGTTTGGCATTTGAGGCAGCTGGAGACCATACCCCCACGAGGACTAAAGCAATGGCGAGAAAAACCATTTTCTAACGGCTAAAAAGTCCTACCACCATATGTATCCATTTCCCTCCCCCTGGAATGTCTTTCTCATCGGTGACTTGCTGTGGACTATAAATGGCTGACTCATTTGTTCATGAACCTTGTTTGTCCCTGGTCAAATGGCTCACCATCTGGGTCAGAGGTGTTCTGAGGATGACAGGTTTGTGTTATTTGTATATGGTAGCTTGTTAATGAGTCTTATTAAAATTCTGATACTGTGTTGTTCCACATTGTAGTTTAGCTTCCTGAGTAAATTGCTCAGTACGCTGATTGGAAAAGTGGTTGCAGATTGGAACACACATTTTCCTCGATTTTAACCACACAGTATCCTATGTCATGCTTTAATTACTGCATCTTGCCATATGTCCTGTTTCCACATGAGCACAATTATTTTGGGATTTCTATTCTTCAAAGTATTATCCATTATTTATTACAATCTACACACTCAGATACCTTTGCATAGTCTACAAAACACAAACATCTTTCTGGTATTGTCTATTTTTAGCCAAGATTCATATGACCTCAGAAATTTTGTTCCATATCACCTTCTGAATATAGATTGAGTTTCTGGTAGTTCCCTCTTAGTGCACCACTGCAACTGTTTCTCAATTAGCCTACATAGAGATTTCCTTTTCTTGAATATTATTGTCTCTTAAAAAAAGAAATTATATGTTTTCCTTCTACTAACTTCATTACTCTGGGAAGACTGATATATGACAATTAGGGGAGAGATTTAAATATGACAATAATGAATGTTCTTTCCTAGAAGTTAAAGCTTTTAGACTAGGAAAACTAACGACGAATATAGTTGAAGGAGGCATAGTTAGTTACCTCATGTGGCTGGAAGAGATGTTCATGCACTGCTTCACAATGTTGTCAAAGTTGCAATTATCCCCAAATCTCCAATGATTTTATAAAGTCTAAGCCAAATATATAGTTACTGAGTACGATTGAGCTGGAACTGACCAAGAGCTGACCCTCTAACAACTTTTCAGAGTCAATAAACCACTGGGAGATTGCCCATCTTTTTTCCATGGAATAGCTGGTATATTTGAACTGCATACCTTTGTTGGCTGTACAATTCCTTATAACTAAGCCATGAGACCTCCATAAATATACAGCAAAGTATATTACCAGCGCCCCGTCTTTCAACTTGCAAGACCTGGGAATCACAGCACATTTGGAGTGTGGCAGATGCAGCAGACAGCAGTTTTAAAGGAGGCTGACAGAATAAAGGTATATTTGCTCATGATGGAGATGTTTGTCCCTCAACATTTGTATACTATTGTATGTAGAGTTGTGGTGCTGGAGAAGAATGTTGAACATTCCATGGTCTGTAAAGAGAACAAACAGGTTTGTCCTGGAAAGGATGAAACCAAGTTGTTCCTTAGAGGCAAGGATTTGGAAGCTTCTTCTCATATACTTAGGGCATGTTGTCAGGAGGGACCAGTCCTTGGAGGAGGACAACCATCATGTTTGGAAGCACAGAAGGGCCAGCACCCTGTATAAGATGGATTAACATAGTAACTGAGATAATGGGCTTAGGTGTGTCAGAGTCAGTGAGACTGCCTCTGGATAGGGCAGGGTTCAGAGCTTGTGCATAGGGTTCCTATGAGTCCTAGGTGAATTGCAGAGACTGGATGGCACAAAACAACAAAAATGCTAAGAATACATGAAACCATTCTTTAGGTTGAATTTGAGTTGGTCTGGAGAGTACATTTATGTGAATGAGGTAGGTATGAGGAAGAGTTCAGAATTGATTTGTTAATGCATCTTAAGTTTTGTATATTTCACAATGAATGTGTTGTATACTAATCAATGGACATTTTCTGATATGTATGATTACCAGCAGAAATAACTCAGAAGTTTCCAATAACATATATTTTATTCTTTTTTATTCATGTTGTCAAATTACTGTTTTTATCTTTGAGAAATTGAATTCTTTTATAATTTCCAAATATTTTCCCAATCTCTTCATTTTTCTTTTTTATTTTAACTAAAGTTTACAGGATGATTCCATTTTTATTCATTTATTGTTGTATATTTCCCCCTGCTTCTTTCTTCTCCCTCTCCAATCCACTTTGCAATGCCATCTTGTTCCAGATCGTTCTCATATGTATAATGTCTAATCATATATCCTTTTGAATTTTTCCCTTCGTCTGCTCCAATGCAATGTTCATTATCTATCCACTCTTTTCCTAGTCTCCCTCCAACCTCTTATGTCAGTCCTATTTTATAACAGTAGTGTTTATGCAGTATTTGTTATTCTGTGACTGAGATATTTCAGTCAGCATAATGTCTTCCAGGTCCCCCCATGTTGTGTAGGGGTTTATGATGTGTTCATTGTTTTTTTTTATGGCAGGCAATATTTCATTGTGTGAATTTACCACAATTTTTCTATCCATTCTTTTGTTGATGGGCACTTGAACTGCTTCCATCTCCATGCCATTGTGAATAATGTAGCAATAACCATGGGTGTACATACATCTGTTTGAGTTGTGGCTCTGATTTTCTTTAGGGTACATTCTCAGTGATGAATTTGCTGGGCCAAATGGTATGTCTATTTCTAACTTCCTGAGAAAAATGCCACTTTCCATAGTGACTGTACCATTTTACATTCCCAGCAGAAGTGAATAGGAACTCTAATCTCTCCATCACCTTTTCAGCATTTGTTGTTTCCTGCCTTGTTGAACTTTGTGTTGTTGCTTTGATGAGGTGATATCTAATAGTTGTTTAGATTTGCCTATCTCTGATAGCTTGAGATTTTGAACATTTCTTCATGTGTTTGTTTGCCATCTAAATTTCTTCTACACAGCCATGGTAGTCAAAAAAGCATGGTACTGCTGCAACAGACACATTGACCAGTGGAATAGAACTGAGAAAATAAATCAACAGAAGTGTCTATGGTCAATTGATTTTTGACAAGGAGACAAAATCAGATAAACGGGGAAATGACAGCTTCTTTAACAAATTGTGCTGGCAAATTGGAAAGCTATTTGCAGAAGACTTGACCCACACTTCACACCAGACCAACTCAAGGTGGATCAAGTACTTAGGAATAAAATCAAAGACTATAAAAACCATGAAAGAAAAGCTAAGAAAATCTGTAGAAGCCCTAATTTACATAGGAAGCATGAACAGACTTCCAAGCATTTTGAAACCCCTACCACCAGAGAAGAAAAAAAATATAGATGAATGGTGTCTTCTAAGAATCAAATCCCTATCCACATAAAAAAAAACTTCTCCAACAGGATAAAAAGGAAACCCACAGACTGAGAAAAACTATTTGGCAGTAACATATATAATAAGGGACTTAGATCTAAAATTTACAGAATATTCCAGCACCTTAACAAGAAAAAGGTAAATGGCCCAATTACAAAATGGGCACAAGATATGAACAGACACTTCACCAAAGAAAGATATGAACAGACACTTCACCAAAGAAAAAATTCAGATGAGAACTTAAATTACTCTGTTAACTCTTGTGGCCTAGTGGTAAGAAGGTATGCTACAATCCCAAAGGCATGCATTTTCAAAACTACCTACCAGTTGCTCCCCTGGAGAAGAATGGGCAATATTCTGTGTAATTAACTGCATCTGAAAACCTGCTGGAGGGTTAGCTATGGGTGGGTTTGTTTTTGTTGGGTTTGTTTTGTTGTTTTGGTTTGGTTTTTTCTGGTAAGAAAAATTTGTAGTTATAATTAGCTAGCTGGACTTAGTTTAGATGATCTCAATTTGGTTGGCAACAGCCAAAACATCATAGTCAGGAGCAAGTTGAACATAGGCCTTCTTCTCTCCATCACCTAATCAAGGTGTTGACCTTAGCCACATCAATGTCATAGATCTTCTTTACAGCTCGTTTAATTTGGTGCTTGTTGACCTTGGCATCCACAATGAACACAAGTGTGTTGTATTCTATCCTCATGGCTGACTCAGTGGTCTGGGGAAATTTGATGATGGCATAGTGGTCAAGCTTGGTTTTCTTGGCAGCGCTCTTCCGGGGTTATTTGGGCTGCCTTTGGAGTCTCACTGTCTTAGGCCACCAGAAGGTGGGTGACATGCAGATCTTTTTTTTTTTTTTTGTGGCTGTAGATGCCCTTCAGGACTGCCTTCTTGGCTTTTAATGCCTTTGTTTTGACTTCAGTTTTGGGAGGGGCAGGGCTTCCTTCTTTGCTTTCGGCACTGTCTTCTATGGGTTGGTTTTGATTCAATGGCTCACAGCAACAATAATTAGCATTTGGAGCTCTGACGGTGTAGTCTGTAGGAAGTTGTACTGCTAGCGCAAAGCCTGTACCTCTAGTTGGCTCAGACCACCAGTAGCTCTGGGGGAGAAAGATGGTTAGTTCCTCTTGTGTGCTATACAGCCTTGAAAACCTAGTGATGGGCAAACTATGAGTTTATCTCCAAATTGACAACAGTGAGACTGAGAGAATGATATTTTTGGCATGCATCTATATCTAAATAGACATATGCAAGCATATGTAAGGACTTGCAGAGTAAAAGATGAGCCATTTCCTCTATGACACATAGCTAACCCTTCAGTGGGTCCTCAGAGGCAGTAAATTACACAGGAGGAAGTTGACCTTCTTTCTGACACAGAGTAGATGGTGGATTAAAAATGCATACCTTTGGTTTGGCACTGTTACCCCTTACCACTAACCACCAAAGCTCCTATGTAAGTACACATATACGTATGCACACAGATACACTCACACATATATAATCTTCTTTGTTTGCTAAACAGCATAGACCTACCCTTCACGTTTTACTAGGCTTCATGTAAATCTTTACAAAAAACAGACTTCCACAACTTTCCTCTGTGAAGCAGCTAGTAGGTTCCAACTGCTGACCTCTTAGTTAGCAAATGAGTGAGTTAACCACTGCACAACTAGGCCTCCTATAGAACAAAAAGAAATTTCCTTTTTAGTGCTTTCAGTGGAAGTTTACAAAATAATTCGATTTGCCATCTGGCCATTTATATATATGAATGGTTTTAGAATATTAATTATAATACCCACAAGGTAACTATGCTCTTCCCACTTGTATGTTACGATTCTTGTTTCCATTAATCTTTCTGTCCTGTATCTTGTTGACTCCTAACTATATCCTTAGGCATTATTGCCCTTTTAAGTGGAAGTTGAGCCATGAAGGTAAGGTTTTTGTTATCCTAAAATGGTGACTAACATTCATAATCCTGAGGTCTCTACCAGGTTCTATTGGATCATTAAGCCTGGCCATTTATGTTGTTTTTTCATTTTCCTCACATTTTCCCCCACATTCTATACCACCTCCTACTATGTTTCCTTTCTGAGTGGTCAGCAGAAGATTTGGCCATCATCTAGTTCTTCTGGTCTCGAGGTCATGGAAATTAAGGTTAATGTGGATTATTAGTTCTTTGAACTAATTGTTTCTATGCATTTTTGCTTTGCTTCTCTTTTTGTTCCAGACAGGAAAAGAATACTAGATGCACCTTAGATGGCTGTTGGCAAGGTTTTAAGGCCTTAACTGTTAGTTACTAAAGTAGGATTCAGATTGTTGTCTTCTTGGACTATGTCAAACCAGTTGACTTTGATATCTCAAGAGACTTTGGTCCTGAGGGCCTCAGATCATTATTTCAGGGTGTTTAATGATGATTAAAAAGTTTACAAAGCTTTGCTTCCAGATGTCTGTACTTAACGCATGGATATATTTGAAGCATATACTAATACGAATGTAGAAGTATCACATAGTAAACATGTATGTGGTCTTGGTCTTTCACTTGTCCTTCTCTTTGTCTTGCTTGCCTACTTCTGTATCTACTTGTCAAAAACAAATAGACGATCCAACAAAAAACCAAATCCTAATTGCCTTAGAGTCAGAACTGACTCATAGTTGCCCATCCAGTAAGTTTTTACTACTGGGTTTTCAGATGCTGTATGTAAGGAGCAACACAGAGGATTTTTCATCATAATTTGACATTTGTTCTTGCTGATATTGTGGGCTTATGTATGTAATAGTGTTTACCTTTCTTGACTGTATTTCCTGTGCACGTCTCCAAAGATGAGCCTGTTTTAAAGTAAATGTCAAAATGGATTTGTAGTCATAACAACTAGCATCTGCTGATCACTGAATACTTACCACCCCCTATTCTAAGTACTGTACATGTATTGTTTGCTGCTGATATGCACAACACTTTGAAGTGTTATTTCCAAGTTACAGATGAGGAAATTGAGATTTAAACAGGTTACGTGACTTGTCCAAAATCCAATAACTTTTATGTTTCTGACTCTGAATCCCAAAACTTCATGCACAGTTTTTATCCACACCGTTTTGTTGATGTATCTGTATTGCTTGAATCATAAATATGTTTTTTTCAGTCTACTGGCCTGAGGTTTCAGAAAGAAAAAATACAATATTGAAGAAATCTGTATGGCCACTTACTTCATGAACCAACCCTCCTCCCAGTAGGGCTACTACCTAAAGAGACAAATACTGTCTCCAGCAAAGCTTGTCCATTTCAATTGCATGATCACTCTAGGGTTAGTATGATGTGAATTTTATATTTTTAAGGCAATGTTCAGCGAAAGATATTGTAATCAATTGCATTAACCAATCGAGTTAATGATATAAAATAAAATATGCATGAATGGTTGAATGAAACTAGTTTTAAAAAATGAAGACATTTAAAAATAGATATTTTGCCATTTATACATCACTACATGATGACATTCTGGAGACTAAAATGCACCTGATTCAGGCTATAGTCTCCATAATTACTTGCTATGCATCAGGGAGCTGAACAATGACCAAAGATGACAGAAGAAGAATTGATGCCCTTAAGTTAAGGTGCTGGGAAAGAGTATGGAACATACCATTTACTACCAAGAAAACAAAAGGTCTGTCTTGGAGATGGTGAAACCAGGATACTTTTTGGAGGCAAGAATTTTGAAGTGCCGTCTCACTTTGGGCATGTGGCCAGGAGGAATTAGTCCCTGGAGAACATCATGCTTGGAAGGATAGAGGGACAGGAGAAGGAGACCCTAGATGGCACAGATTGACACAGTTAGGGTAATTTGGGAAGCTGTGTCAGAGATAATGAGCTGGGCTCAGGATAGAGCGCAGTTCAGAGAAGTTGTGTAGAAGATCACAATGAGTCACAAGCAACTTGATGGCATATAACAACAAAACACCAGTGTTACCAGTAGAGGTAGTATTTTAAGTTTCTCATCAGATGTTTAAAAACCAGAGATATCATTTGTATGTATTGCTTTAACCAGTGTTTGCTAACGCTAATTGCTATTGTGTTTGCAGTTATAGAATATTGTACTGAAGGACCATTTAGACAAAGGAAGCATAGTTGGTCCTTAAAATTACACAATACAACCCACTCCTCACGCCAGTAAATTCTATTTTGAAATAATCAAAGCAATCCTAACTGTTTTTCTGATACCTGACAGGGACTTAAAGGAGCGAGAGGAAAACAGAAATCTGTCCAGAAAACAGCAGGGTTTTGGGGGAAGACTTTACACAGCAGTGGGGGATGAGGCAGCATCCCTGGTACATGACCCCAGCCCTGCCTCTCTCTGACAACCCAGAAACCTAGGGTCACTTGTCCATTGTGCTCTAGTCCTCAAAGCTGGATGTTAAGTACTGAGATTTCTTTTCCTCCAAAGGTTATTATGAGGATTGATAAGGTTACGTTTGTGAAAGCTTCCAGCAAACATCAAATGAAAAGTACTGCTTGCATATCAAGAGTTGCTGTGTTTGAAGCACAACATCTTTCTTCTTTTCTTCTGGTTTGCTTCTGAGCTCCATGACAACATTTATTTGTCCTTTTTTTTTTCTCAGCCTGGATGTGGGTTGCTGGGAGGACAGAGCTCAAAGCAGAGGCAGGAGCTATGGTGTTTCGTTCTTTCCCTCAGACTTGTAGGTGTGATTTGTATTGATATCATCTATTCTCTGAAGAGCAGAGCCTTTCTAGTCAATTTATGCCCCTTCAGAGGTATTTGAATAAATGGAAGTTTCTTTTAAAAACAATTTGAGGCTAAATCTTACAGAGGAAACTTTTCCCCCCTGGCTATGGCATTTTTTATTCTTGTGCTATAGATAAATTACCATGCTGTCACATTAAGGTTGAAAACAGAATCTTCTCTTGTTAGGCTTAAATGTAAACATTTTTGCTGCTTATATGTATGGTTTCCATGATTGTTTTCATGTGTACAAGGCTTTCTTCCCCAGATTCTTTAGAAAATGATTTCAGAGAATCACAAGGTGATCATAGTGAAGAACATGGATGTCAGAATGCTTCATACATGCATTTTAAAAGCCAGCTCTGACAATCACAACCTGATTCATTTTGGACTCAATCTTCATAAATCTTTGTTTCTTTTTTTTAAAAGTAGAAAAATAATCATATTTCTTGTAGCAGGTATTAAAAAGACATACTTACACAAATAATTTGGTATAGAGACTCAATCATGTTGTTGTTGTTGTTGCTATGTGCTGTCAAATTGCTGGCAACTCATAGCAACCATATGTACAACAGCTTAGAACGCTGCTCTATTTTGTGCCAACCTCATTGTCTCTGATACAGATACTCCCATTACTCCAATCTCTAAATCAATCCATCTCATCCAGGGTCTTCCTCTCTTGTGCTGTCCCTCCATCCTTCTAAGTATGATGTCCCTCTCCAAGGACTGGTCCCTCTTTGCAACATGCCCAAAGCATGTCTGATGAAGCTTCAAAATCCTTGCCTACAAAAAAGCAGTCTGGTTTCACCCTCTCATGGATGAACCTGTTTGCTCTCTTAGCAGTCCACAGCATAGTCAATACTCTTCTCCAGCGCCACAACTCTTTTATCATCCTTAGTCATTGTCTAACTCTCTGATGGATAGAAAGTAATTGCAAAAACAATGGCCTGGATGAGATGCACCTTAGTCTCCTGACTGACATCATTGCTCTTCAGTACTCTGGAGAGATCCTTGACAGAAGATTTCCCGATGCAATTTGGGTTTGTTTGTTGTTTTTGTTTGTTTGTTTTTAATTTCCTGGCTGTTGGTAACAGTAGTGTTGACTGTGGAGCCAAACAAGCCGAAGCAGTTGACAATTTCAATCTCTTCACAGTCTATCATGATGCTGCTAATTGGCCCAGTGGTGAGAATCTTTGTTTTCTTCATGTCTAACTTCAAGCCATATTGAAGACTGCAGTCCTTGATCTTCTGCAGCAAATGCCTCAGGCCTCAATCATAGGGAGCTCTAATTGGATGAATATTGCTAATACACACTGCTTTTCAAATTCACATTAGAAACAAGGTGATTATGGGTGCATTATTAGCATGGAAAATCAAAAAGTTAACATTTCCCTCTCTGGCTTTCCCTCTAGTGATAATAGTGGCCTTATCAGGTAACTGAATTTTTCTGAGTTTTGGTTATTTTTATTCTTTTCCAGCAAGCTCATAGTTAATCATGTGTGTGAAAATATCTTCAGTGGTCAGAATATATATCTGAACATTTAAATATAAGTACATAAAGTACACATATAAACACATGTTTATTGCACACACTATCTTGTGTCTGTTTATTTTTCTAGATTTTAAATTACTTCATTAGGAAACCTTTCTTTTACTACCACATATTAGTCCTAATCTTTAATATATTTTTGTTATACTGTGTACTTATTTGTAGTACTTGCCCTATGTGTGTGTGTGTGTGTGTATGTAAGTAATTCATTTTCCCTTTGTATATTTAGGATTCTCCATTGGTCTGTGAACAATTTTGCCTAGTACTATGACAATGGCAGCACACAACAGACACTGTGTCCATATTGATAATTGTTTTTGGTTACCATCAAGTCAAAACTGACTCTTAGCTGACCCTCCAGTGAGTTTTCAGAGGCATGAATTATATAGGAGGAGATTGCTGGTATGTAACTAATGACCAATTGCTGTGAGTTGCCAGATGAGGCCCACTAGAGTCTTGGTTTTTATCCCAGTGTGCTTCTGCATGCACAGTTCCTTGTAACGAGCTCATTATTCCGTTTTCACCATGCTGGCCATGTTCTTAGTATATTAGGTAAAATCTGGGTATGTAAAAAACATTTTAAAAATTTCAAAAAATGTAGTTCCTGGAAAGTAATCAAGACCAGGAGTTGGTATGTGCTACGCAAAACAGCTTGACTTCTTTTTTAAAAATGCCATCTGCGGTGTTTAATTCCATTAAAAACTAAAATTCAGGGACAGCGTGTTGGGGGAGGTGGAGAGCTGAATGGTCCACGATGTTTAATTTACTGTATGGTCGTGGCCAATCTTTAAGACTCTTTAAACTTCTGTTTCTGAGTAAGAATATACCTCGTAAGTGCAGTGATATGATTACATTAGATATATTCTGTAATATCTTGGAAGAACACCTGGCACCCAACTGTAATTCTTCTCTTTCATATTTGATGCAAAGATTTAACCAATGGATTAAGTAAGGCAAGCTCTTCCAGGTTATTGCTAAAACTTTAATTTCTTTACACTATGTGTTTGTAATAAAAAAAATAAATCCTAAAAACACTGTTTCCTGAATGTAAGCTTTCTCCTTGGAATCTCCCCAGATTTGTTTGAACATTATAGGAATATAATAAGAAATTTAAATTTCACTTGATCCTAGTTTAAAAAGGAACCCATGTGTCAATATTAGGTTCATATTTCATGAGATCTTGATGATGATGGTAACTATTTCAAAAGCACAACAAAAAGGGATTTATTAAATTTTTGTTGGTATGGTATACAAACCTTTTTTGTTTGTTTGTTTGTTTTAAATAATGGTTTATTTACAAAGTTCTTAGGCATTGTTTTTCACACTGGATCTTTTTCATTTCTTTCACTGCCCTCTTTATCAATCAAATTGCAAGTGCCTATGATTAACCACCTTCCACCCTCACCCATCTTCATCCCACCCACCGTTCCCCCTTCCTTCCCCTTGGATTCTCGTATTCATTCTACAATAAGAGTATACAAATATATATATAACTTAAAAATGTAATAATGATTCTTGGCAACTATTTTATGTTGAATATTATTTTTTAAACATGAATTACATACATATAGAAAAGTTTAAAAGTCTTCCTATATATGATACATTTAAGAACAGCTGCTTTTATTCAGAAATAAGAAGACTAAATCTCAGTAAGCATGATGGTTGTTAGGCGACATCAAGTTGACTATAACATATAGTGATCTTATGGACAACATATTGAAACCTTACCCTCCAGTGTGCCATTCTCATAAACTCTGCCTCGCTCTGTTTTGAACCAATAAGATGCTTTCCCTTAATGTTTTAGCTTTATTACTGAGGCCTTTAAAAGTAATTTCTTTTTTTTTCTTTCTTTTTCCTTTTTTTTAAGAAGAGGGAGGGCCTAATTGTAAAGAGTTGTGTTGCCATCCCAAAGGCACCTGGTTTGAATCCACCAGCTGTTTTGCAGGAAGCAGATGGAAAATTTCCTCTATGTTTAAACATCCCCTGAAAACCTGCTGGAGGATCAGCTATGAGTTGGTTCCAACTTGACAGTACACAATAACATTGTTAAGAAGAGAAGGGATTTCTTCTCACCTGTCTCTGGTGGTGTAGTAGATTAAGGGCTAAGCAGAAGGTCAGCAGTCTGAGTGCACCAGCCTCTCTAGCTGAGAGAGATGGACAATCTCCTCCCATTAACATTTCCAGCCTCAGAAGCCCAGAAGAGGGTGGCTACAGTTAGAACTGACTTAACAGCAATGGCCTTTTATTGTTATGAGAGTTGATCTGAATAAATGTCATTAGCAATTAGTGTTTAAAAATGTGCAAACTTTACCTAGTGATTTTTATCAAAATTATTATTTCCCTTTTGAACATATTATGTTTTACCCTTAGAGATCATGGGAGATCCTGGGCAGAGTAGAGATTGGGGATGAAGTAAGGGTGAGAAATCAATTTTATGTGTTATAGCTATGTCTGGAAAAACCCTTCAATAAATATATAATAAGCACTAATTTTCCAATTATGGAAATGGAGTGCACTTAATTACTCACACATGTTTGAATGACAAGAGTTCTCTTGAGATTCTTGAGGGCTGTTTTTTTTTTATTTTTAAAGAAGGAATTGTGCTAATAATAGGGGGAGAAAAGGGGCAGACATATGAATATTAAGTATCAAATGTTCTGATTTCCTATGCAATGTAAGGATCCCTAAGACCAGAATATTATCCTCTCCTTCTTAATATAAGATCTTTTGGTGACACAGTGGTTAAGCAATCATTTGTTGGAAAAAAGGTTTGTAATGGAAGCCAGATATACCTAAGTGAAAATTGTGGCAGTTAACTCCACAACTATTTACAGCCTGGAAACCCTGTGTACCAGTTCTAGTCTGTCTTAGATGCTCAGAGCCTACAAATCTAGAGTCAACTCAACTGTTTTGTTTCGTTTTTTAATATATCAAGTGACAGCTGTGATTAAACATTATTTGGTCTCCAACTAGTTCACTTCTCTTTACTTACCTTCTAACCTGTGTACGTATGCAAGAAAGGAACAAGTTTTCAACAGACAGAGCATCCTTTTTCACTGGAGCCTGTTCTTTTCTTATGAAAAACATGTCTCTCCAATGTGATCTACCACTTCCCTGTCAGTTTGCCTTACTGTGGTGGCTCCTGTGTTCTTGTGATGCTGAGAATTATACCACCAGCATTTGAAATACCATTAAAATAGTTGCTGCAGCAGAGCTTCCAAAGAAAGCCAGACTGAGAAGAAGGATTGATCACCCACTTTCTGAAACAATAGACCCAGGACAAAACTCTGCAAATGACAAGAAATTTGTTTAAAATAGTACCTCAACATGAAGTCGTCAGGAGAAGGTGGTCAAAATCCAACTGATTTGAGGTGACTTCTCAAAGTAGAGTCTATCTTAAAGGCTGTTGTTGTTAGGTACCATCAAGCCAAGTGCAACTGTGTGGAAAATAGATCTTAACCCTGTCCTATCCTGCACCATTCTCATCGTCTCTGACACATTTGAATCCATTGCTACAGTCACAGTGTCTATCCATCTGGTTAAGAGTCTTTCTCTCTTTCCCTGATCTTCCACTTTTCTAAGCATGATGTCCACTTCTAAGGAATAGCTTGTCCTAGCAACATGTCCAAAATATGAGAGATGTGTTCTTATGCCAGTCCAAGAGACAGGCAGTACTCTTATCCAACATCACAATTCAAAGACATCAATTTTTCTATCATTCTTTTTCATGATCCTTCTCCAGGTGTGCAGAAAAGTGATTGAAAAGGCGATGGCCTGAATCAGGTACACTTTAGTCTTCAGACTGACATCATTGCTCTTGTATTTTCGAGAGATCCCTAACAGCTGGTTTGCCCAATTCAATACACCTTCTGATCTCCTGACTTCTGGTACTAAGGTTGTTGATTGCTGATCCAAGCAAAATGAAATTTTGATGACTTCAGTCCTTTGTCTATCTATCATAATGTTACCCATTGTCCTCATGGTGAGGGATGTTGAGATATAAACCATACTGGAAGCTGTAGTTGTTTATCTTCTGCAACAAGCATTTTGAGTCCTCCTCACTTTCAACAAGCAAGGTTATGTCATTTGTACAACACAGATTGTTTATGAGTCTTCTTCTAATTTTGAAGCCACATTCCTCTTTATATAGTCCAACTTCATGAATTATTTTCTCAATATACAGATTGAATAGGCATAAAGAAAGGGTACTATCCTGGTACACACTTTTCCTGATTTTAAACTTTATAGTGTTCCCTTGATGTAAACCTGGAGACAAAGGTGTGTCTGATCCAGTACATGGTCTTCTTAATTACTTGCTATGCATCAGAGAGCTGGACAGTTACTAAGTATGAGTGAAAAAGAATTGATGCCTTTGAGCTGTGGTGTTGGAGAAGAGTCTTGAACATACCATGGACTGCCAAGAAAACAAATAGGTATGTCTTGGAAAACGTGAAACCGAGTTTCTCCTTGGAGACTGCGATTTTGAAGCTCCATCTCACATATTTTCTGCACATGGCCAGAAGGGGCCAATCCTTGGAAAGGACATCATGTTCAGAAGGGTGGAGAGACGGTGCAGGTGAGGAAGACCCCAAGTGAGATGGATTGATACAGTGACTGGGGCAATGTGAGCAAGTGTGTTGGAGTCAGTGAGACTGACTCAGGACAGAGGAGGCTTCCTAGCTGGTCGCTATGAGTCCCAGATAATTCAATAGCACATAACAACAACAACAACAGTGTTCCCTTGCTCCATTGCTCTCAGCTTCTTGGTCCAGGTATAGATTCTGTATGTTGTTGTCAGGTACCCCCTTGAAGAGCAGATCTGAACCCCATTCTATTCTGTGTCATCTTCACACTTCTTGACACACTAGAGCCAATTGCCACAGTCATCGTGCCAGTACACCTGGTTGAGGGTCTTTCTTTCCTTCACCAACTCTCCACACTTCTGAGCATCATGTCCTTCTCTAAGGAATAGCCCCTGCTAGCCACATGCCCGAAGTATATGAGATGAGGCCTCATCATCCTTGCCTCCAAACAGCACTCCTACTGCACCTTCTTCAAGACATATTTATTTGTTCTTCTGGCAGTCCATGGCATGTTCAGTGCTCTTATCCAATACAACAACTAAATGGCATCAATTTTTCTTCTTTCATTCCTATTCATTGTCCAGCTCTCAGATACATAGCAGTGATCAGAAAAACAATGGCCTGAGTCAGATGGATGTACCTTAGTTCTTAAACTGACATTATTACTCCTCAATAATTTGGACAGGTCCCTAACTGCACACTTTCCCAATGCAATATGTCTCCGGATCTCCTGACTGCTGGTACCAACTGTGTTAATATAGATTCCATATGAGCATTTTTAAGTATCCTGGGATTCTCATTCTTCTTAATGTTACGCATAGTTGCTTATGATCCACACAGTCAAATACCTTTACATAGTCAATAAAACACAGCCATTCTTCTGGTATTTTCTGCTTTTGGCCAGGATCCCTCTGCCTCCAAATTTCCTGGCATTGACTGTTGAGGATGTTCAGGACTTTATCTGTTATTTGAAACACATCAGTTGTTATCTCACAGATGGCCAGGGCATTATTTTTTGCCAATGCTTTAAACACAGCTAGAACCTTTACCTAAGATGGAGTCAAAACAACACGTACTGTAGTCCTTTCATTGCTGTTGTGGCAAGTCTCATAATATAAAGAAAAACCTGCAAAGGTCTATTAATAACTAGAACATATGAATGTAGGAGAGTCAGAAAGTGTTAAAATTAAATAGAATGCATAAAGAGAAACATCCTAGGCATTAGTGAGCTGAGATGGATTGGTATTGGCCATTTTTAATCAATCATATGATTTATTATTCAAAGAATAACAAATTGAGGAAAAATAGTTTTGCACTCATAGTTAAAAGGAACATTTCAAGATCTATTCCAAAGGGCACTACTGAATGTAATAGGATACTATCCATACACAAACAAGGAAGACCTGTTAGCATATTATTCAAATATACACATCATTCAATCACTAAAGCCAAAGATGAACATACTGAAGATCTCTACCAAATTTTGCAGTCTGATATTTATCAAACATGTAGTCAAGATGTATTAATAATAACTGGTGACTGGAATGCAAGAGAAATAAATAAAAGCATCTGATATCTGGAATTCCTGAAAATTTGTCTTCAACAAATGGGAAATTATTACATTAAGCTTTTAAATAAAAAAGATGAAATGCATTTTTTTTGTCATATAGTGGTATGGATATGTGATTTGGAAAACACAGTTGAAAATATCACAGACATCTGGTTAAATTGATGTGGCTCAGTGTCAGAAGAATGCTTATAATTATGATGCTTTTTATATCAAAGCATTTCCTATCTTGGCTGCTATAGACTTTTTATCCAAATATGGAAAAGTTTGTTTGTACAAGATTAATTAAACACAAAGTAACCAAAACAGAAATTGCTTCCTTAGCCTCTCATGTCCATAAGGGGTTGGGCTGATAACCAAAGGCCATGCCTCTCTGGTTGTGCAAACAGAGCAGGAGAACACTTTATGGTTTAAACTGAGGAAGGAGTATGTCAGAGTTATCTTCTCCCTCCATACCTCTATACCTCTAATGGTGAGAAAATTATCCAAGATGCTGGACTCTATGAAGAAGAGTGTGGCATTAGGATTGGAGGGAAACACATCAATAACCTGCATTATGCAGATGACACAGCCTTGCTTGCTGAAAGTGAGGAGAACTTGAAGCCTTTGTTGCAGAAGAGCAAGGAATACAGCCTTTGGTAGGGAGTGCATCTCAGTGTCAAGAAAACAAAGATTTTTACCACTGGACCAATAGGCAGCATCAGGATGAACAGAGAGATTTAAATGGCCAAGAGCTTGATCTTGCTTGGTTGGATCCACAATTAATACCGCTGGTACGAATAGTCAGGAAATAAGGAGATGCATTGCAATGGGAAAATCTGCAGTTAGGAATCTCTCCAAATTATTGAGATGTAACTATGTCAATTTAAGGACTAAGATGCGTCTGATTCAGGCCATAGTCTTTCTATGCATCTGAGAGCTTGTCAGAGAATAAGGATGAGAGAAAAAGAATTGGTGTCTCTGAGCTGTAGTGTTGGAGAAAATTACTGGACATCTCATGGATGGCAAAGAGAATCAGCAGATATATCTTGGAGAGGGTACAGCTGAAGTGCTCTTTGGAGGCAAGAATGATGAGGCTTCGCCTTACATGCTTTGGACATGTTGCTTGAAGGGGCTATTCCTTGGAAAAAGACATTATGCTGGGAAGGGTGGAGAGTTAGAAAAGGAGAGGAAGACCCTCAATGAACTGGATTAACGCAGTGACTGCTGAAATGAGCTCTTCTGTGTCAGAAAGTGTGAGGATGACACAGGATAAGGCAGGGTCACTATGAGTTGTACTCAACGGCGTCTAACAACAACAAACAACAGTGCCTTTCTGGCAGTTCAAAATTAAACCAACAAGTCTGAGGGAGAAAGATGAGTCATTTCTTACCCTGCAATTTACAGCCTCACAAACTCAGTGGTGTGTCAGCTATGAGTTGGTTCTGACTCCACAAGAGTGAGTTTTAGTTTTGAACAAGAAGGTAGTAAGTGTTTCCTTACCAATGGTTTAAATGTGAAAGGGCTATAAAATATATTTAATTGTCTAACCTTGATGTAAATGTTCCATACTTGTGCCATTGTGACAATGGTGATATGAAGATGTTTGTATTGGTGAAAAATATCTGCTGAATTACTATTAAAAAAAAGGAAGTGCCTGCCTTGATCATGCCTGATTGATATATTGTTGTTATGTGCTGTTGAGTTGACTATTACTCATAGCAACCCTATGCACAGTAGGTCTGCATTTTGCTCTATCCTGGGCCAATCTCATTGTCTCTTACACACCTATCATCATTACCTCAATTACTATTTCAATCCATCTCATCTAGAGTATTCTCCTGAGCTGTCCTTCCACCCTTCCAAGTATGATGTCTTCTCCAGAGACTTGTCCCTTCTGGCAAGATGCCCAAAGAATGTAAGCAGAGCTTCAAAATTCTTGCCTCCAAGAAGAGCTTGGCTTTATCCTCTTCAGAACAGACTTGTTCGTTCTCTTGGTAATCCAGTGAGTGTTCAATAGTCTTCTCCAGGACCACAGCTCAAGGGCATCAATTGTTCTCCTATCTTCTTTGGTCATTGTTTAGCTCTCTGATGCATAAAATGCAATTATGAGGATCATGGCCATGATTATACACATCTTAGTCTCTAGACCGATACTGTTGCTCTTTAGCACTCTAGAGGGATCCCTGACAGCATATTTTCCTAATGCAATTCATCTTTTGATTTCCTGACTGCTCGTGCCAGTGTTGATTGTGGAACCAAGCAAGCTGAAGCTCTTCTCTATTTATCACGATGCTGCCAATTTGGCCATTGGTAAGAATCTTCATTTTCTTCTTACTGAGCTTGCAGACTACAGACCTTGACTCTGCAACAAATGCTTTAGGCCCTCCTCAGTTTCAGCAAGCAAAGTTATGTCATCTATAGAACACAGGTGATTGATGATTCTTCCTCCAATCCTGATACCACATTCCTCCTCATAAAGTCTAGCCCCTTAGATGATCTGTTTCACATATATATTGAAAAAGTATGGAGACAGGATGCATCCCTGGCACACTGCTTTCCTGATTTTGAACCCTGCAATGTTTCCCTGCTCTGTTTTAAATGACTACCTTCTGGTCCAAGCATAGGTTTTACATAAGCATAGTCAGGTGTTCTAGGATTTCCCTTCTTCTCAAAGTAAGTCACAATTTGTTGTAATCCACACAGTCAAATGCTTTTGCATAGTCAATGAAACAAAGTTATTTCTCTGGTACTCTCTGCTTTCAGCCAATGTTCATCTGACATTTGATACAATATCCTGAGTGCCATGGCCTCTTCTAAAACCAGCTTGCATTTGTGGTAGTTCTCTGTCATTGTACTGTTCTAATCACTTTTAGATGATCTTCAGCAGGGTTTTGCCTTTTTGTGGTATGTGATTTCATTCAATAATTTCCACAACCTGTCAGATCACTTTTTTTTTGGGGGGGGGGATGGCAATAAATATAGATCTCTTCCAGTGAGTTGTCCAGGTAGTTGTCCTCCGGATTTCTTGGCACAGCCTTGCGAACACATCCAGAGCTCCAGCTCTTTGTTGAAATAGGTCAATTTGTATTCCATCAATTCATGGGGTGGTGGTGTTGGTTTGTTTGGTGTGTGTGTGTGTGTGTGTGTGTGTGTGTGATTAAAGAAGGTACAACAACAACATAATATTTTATTGTGTTGCATCATTATAAAATTAGTGATAAGAAAGGTTTCTGTTTTCAAAGAAAAGAATAAATTGGCATTGTAATGGAAGAATTTTCTCTGGCTAGTGGAATATATATATAATTATACATGCATAAATTTAATTGAAACAATATTCCTGTTTTACTCACATTTTTATATTACACACATTTAATTAAGATTAAAATAAAAAAGAATGAAATAAAAATGCAACTTTTATGTAAACTGTCATTAAAAATACAATAAAAAATTTTTTAAAAAGTAAATAATTGAAAATTCAAAAGGTTGTATAGCCCTGGTGCATCCACTTGCCGGACACAGGTAACTTGTGGTTACTGTGAAGCTGAACACTGTGACACTGATGTGTCAAATGCGCTATTGGTTACCCATGGTGGACAGTGTTTAGTGGAGTTCCCCAATTAAAACAAGCTTGGAAGCAGGAGTGGCATCCACTTCCGTAAATAGCTTGCCTCCGGAAACCCTATGAACCTGGAGAAAGGATGAAAGTCCCACAAGTCATTGAGGCCTTTCCTTCATAGGATCACTATGAGTCACCTACGATTCGATGGTACTTAAAAACAACAACATCAAAAAAAGATAGTCTGAAAAAGAAAAAAAATAAGCAAAAACAATGGAAAGCAAGACTTTCTGCCAAACGTAAGCATATTTCTGTTTATTTTTTTTTTGTCAATTCCTTCTAAACAACTTGAACTTCCTCCTTCATCAACATTGTCTCTTGGTGATGTGTTGTTTAATGAAATTCCTACATGTCAGCCAGTTCTTTTAGGTGCAGTGACACTGTGTACTCCTTCCATCTACTTTTGATGTTTCCTGAGTCATTCAATATGCTACCTAAGGCAACCTTGAGTATTGCCACTTGAGGCTTGTATTTGTTCTTCAGTTCCTACAACTTAAAAAATGCTGAGCGAGTTTGTCCCTTTTGATTCTCCTACTCTAGCTTTTTACACATTTCATTGTAATATTTTCCTCTGTCTTCCTGAGCTTCCCTGTGAAACCTTCTGTTCAACTCCTTAACTTCTTGGATTCTTCCCTTTGCTTTGGTTTCTCATCTCTCTAGTGCAATATTCAGAATCTCTTCCAACATCCATTTCAATTTTCCCCCCTCCTCTGTCTTTGTAATGACGTTTTGCATTCTTTGTGGATAATATTCTTGATATCCATCCACAGCTCACCTTGCCTTCACTCATTAATGTCTAAGGCCTCAAATTCGTTCTTGAGATGGCTTTTGAATTCAGATGGGATAAATGCAAGATCAAATTTGGGTTCTTGTGGATTTGATTTAATTTTCTCTGCCTTTAGTTTGAACTTATATCTGAGTAGTTGATGGTCTGTTCCACAATGAGCACCTGGCCTAGTTTTCACAGCTGATATCAAGTTTCTCCAATGATTCTTTCCACAGATATAGTCAATTTGACTTCTGTGTAGACCATCAGGTGAGGTCCATGTGCATAGTCACCATTGATGTTTCTTGTGGAAGGTATTTGCAATTAATAAATTACTGACTGTATAAAATTCTTTCATTTTATCTCTAGCCTCATTTCTATCACCAAAGCCATGATTTCCTACTACTGATTGTTCTTCTCTTTTCCCAACTTCTGCTTTCTGTTGTTGTTGTTGTTGTTGTTATGTGCTGTCGAGTTGCTTGCAACTCATAGCGACCTAGTCACCCATTATTAGTAGCACATCTGGTTGCATGTTCGATCAATTTCTTACTGCAAATGTTGGTATAAATTGTCAATTTTCTCTTCTTTGTCTCTGGTTGTTTGTGCATATATTTGAATGATGAAGCCATTACAGATGTTCTTTGTATAAATATGGATATTATTCTGTCACTCACAACATTGTATTTCAAGGTAGATCTGGAAATGGTCTTTTTAACTATGAATGTGACCCTGTTTTTTTTCACCTTTTCATTTCCAGCAGAGTAGATCCTAGGACGGTCTTATTCAAAATGTCCCATGCCAATCCATCTCATCTCACCAATTCCTGGTGTGTCAATATTTATGTATTCCATTTCTCTCTTAACAATGTCCAATTTTCCTTCATTCAAGCTTCTCACATTCCATGTTCCAATCACTAGTGTCTGCTGGAAATTTTTCCTCCTCCTTCGTATTTGTCAAATGGGGATCTCAGCTTCAGGCGTCATATCTGCTGATCTCATCAAAGTGTGTTTTATTGTGCATAGAGTTTTTGAAAGTCTGTTATTTTTTGAATAGATGGCCAACCTTCTTTCTAGTCTTCCTTGATTTAGATGTACAGCTTAGAGCCATATCGGGAAGACAAGCATTTTACCCAGAAGAGGAGATAAAGACATTGTTGATCCAGCCTTCATTTTGGTGCCTGTGATTTGGTTCTGTCCTCCTGCCCTCTTCATCAGCTACCACTGCTGCCTTTCCCCATCTCACAGCTGCCTCAGGAGGCCAGCACTCCCTCCACCCCCATCCCCCAGCCAGCCCTTAATGTGGTGGTTCACTCTTCCAGTGACTTCTCTGATGCTGCTCTCTCCCAGCTGCTACTCCTCTCTTTTGCATTGTAGCCTAGCTACTGGTGCCACTCCCCTCATCCCCTCAGTAGTTGGGTGGTGCTGTTCAGTCAGTTCAGAATCATAGCATCCTCATGTAATAGAATAGGATTTTCCTGGCTGTCATCATTATAGAAGACCGATCAATCATTTCCCCCTCCCCAAGCTTCTGTGTGCATTTAAATACCAATCTTAATTAGTAGCCCAGTGTTTACACATTATAATGCCAGGGCTCTTATAGATTACTGTAATTTATTTGTGTATGTGTAATTAGATCAAGTTCTCTATGTGCATACGGGTACACACAGGTAACGGAAATGCAGAACTCTGTAAACTGGCATCCATGAAGTCTGCTGACAAGGAAAGTGAAAGCTTATTACTGACAGCATGTGTCCAGATAACAACTGTGGACTAACAAGGGTTGTTCATCCAATATTTACACTTCACTGTGAAAATGTACTTGTAGCTGATTTATTAGACCAGCTGAACACAGTAGGGAGCTTGTGTCTATATTCTTTTACACCACTATCGTTCCACCATGCTCCTGGCTAAAACTTTTGCCAGTCCCATGGCTTTTGCATTCACTCTAGGTATTAAGAGTTTTGTTTTTTTAGCAATAAAAGTCCTCTCTAGCCTAATATCAAAGACAGCTTCAATGCCTTATTAAGTGGAAAGTTTCTTTCTTTACTTTCTCATGCCTGTTTTAGCTGCTTCTTTATATTCTTCTTCCAGTCATCAGGTAATCTCTGATTTCCAGGATTTGGTAAGTAGGGGGGAGGGGACTATAAGGGAGTAGAAAAGCCCTGTCTTGGAGTCTTCTGAAAAGTTGATTTTCGAAAGACAGAGTCTCAAGAAGTAGTCTTAGAGACTGGGGAGCCCTTCTCTGAGGTTTTCCAATTCCTTCATAAGGTAGAATTCTAGTGGTAAGAACTTACACTACCAACACAAAATCAGGCAGTTTGAGTCCACAAGCAGTTGGAGAAAGAAGGACAATATCCCTTGTGATTTATAATCTTGGAACACTCACTGAAGGGTCAGCTATGAACAATGTTGACCCAAGAGCAAATAACAACAATACTGACATTGAATTGACTCCCTACAGCTAATTGCTATCACACCTGGGTACCAGTGTTTGTCCCCTAGTCACTTCTCCTATCTCTGTGGATGCCTGAGTAGAGTCACGTGCAAAATAACTCCAGATAGGCTCCCTCCTTCCATTGACAACCTCTGGCCACTGAGAAATACTTGTTTCTGTCCAACGTTTGGGGGAAAGCAGCTCCCTTACCCTGGCTACTGTCTTCTCATTCTCTCAGTTCTATACAGTCTTGAGTCTAAATATTTTCATCTGTAAGTCAAGTACCAATCCTTATAGCCTCAAACTCTGTCAGGCGTGTATTACATTGCAGTACTCATTAGGACTCTCTCTTGATGACGACATACAGAGCAGTAGATTTCAATATAAATGAGCTCTGGTGGTCTAATGGGTATGAAGTCATGCTGAGAACCCAAAGGTAAGTGGTTTGAACCCACCCACTGTTCCACAGAAGAAATATGGCCCCTCTTGTCCTATGTGATTTACAGCCTCTGAAAATCTCCTGGAGGGTCAGCTGTGCGTTCATTTCTGCTTCATGGCAGTGAGCCACTAACAGCATTTAATTTACTCAGGAGACACACAGATAACATCAGTCTTGTGAGAAGAATAGAACTATTTCCATTTAAGAGTGTCATGCTCATTCAGTGTGATAGCACCAGTAGGAGAAAAGGAAGCAATTACTTAATGAGAAGAAATGCTTCCTCTCAGATTAATACTTCTCAACATGTGAAATTTACAAGTCTTTTTTTGTGCATGAAGGGAAAACACACTTTGCTTTTTTCCTCAGAAATAAGTGAATGAATTTGAAGCACATAGCTAGTATAGCCTACTGGTAGCTATGGCCAGCACATGGCTTCTTTCTTTCCTTTCAGAGTTTCTGTTCAATTGGAAAGGTCTGCTTATGAAGTGTTCAAGATTTTGTTAATCAGAAATTAATTTGGACCTTTGCCATATTTACCAGGTGTTCATTTTAAAATTTTTATTGTTTTATTTATTATGTTTATTTGTTTTTCTTCTAATTATGTGCACTTTTCTCTTGTCAGAGCCACAAATCACCCCTTTTAGTATGTAATTGTCTCAAGTGTTCTCATGCTGGAAAAGTGAGAATATCTTTTCATCAGAAAGTACTGTTATTTAGCTTTGCAAATCTTTTGCAGCATTTTGTTTTCAGCTTTTCCTTTGTGATCTTGAATATAAACCCATGAATTTTACTTCCTATTCAGTAAATAGAGCTAATCTGGAAATATAGTGGCAAAAATGGAGTAAGACTCAATAACAGGCCCTACGTCTGATAATTTCTTGAAGGTCCTTCTGAGTCTAAGTATTGTAACATAGGACAAATACATGGAGTACTGAAAAAGATTATTTTACTTCTTATACCTCCAGTTTTACTGTATTTTAACCTAAGATAATTATGCTTTACAGAAATAATTAGGGGCATTACATGATAATAAATGATTGTTCACCTCCCAAATCCATTACTTTTAAATAAGAAATAAAAGATAATTTTCCCCTAGATTATTATCTTTTTTCCTTGTAATTTTAGTGATAGTTTACAGAAAGATTGGGTTTTCACTCATTTATTGATAGATGTTATCAATGTTCCAGATTGTTAACTGTCACTATATATAATGTCTAATAATGCATTATGGTCAGGTAGTCCTTTCCTTCACCTATTACAGTGCAGTGTTTTCCTGTTTTCAGGAGTTTTAGATCAATTTCATTTGTAAGTCAAGGACTACTATCCACTATTTTCCTGTTTTCCCTCCATCCTGTATTCATCCTATTTTTATAACAGTAGTCTTATGCAGTAGTTGTACATTTGAGACTCAGCATAATATCTTCCAGATTCGTCCATGTTGTGTAATGTTTTAGAAGTCCATTGTTTTTCAGTACTGCACAATATTCCACTGTATGAATGTACCACAGTTTTTCTATCCATTCTTTTGTTAACTGGAACTTGAACTGTTTCCATTTCTTTGTTATTTTGAATAATGTTGCAGTAAACATGGATGTGCATGTTTTGTGCCTCAGCTCTGGTTTCTTTAGGGTGTATTCCTAATGAGCATATAGATAGCTGTGTCATAGGACATCCAACTTTTTGAGGAAACACTAGATTGTATTCCACATTGCTTGTACCATTTTACATTCCCACAAGCAATGTATGACAGTTCTACTCTCTCCACATACTCCTCAGCATTTGTAGTTTGCTGTCCTATTAACTTTGCTATTGTTGCTGAGATAAGATGATATCTCAATAATTAAGAATTTTTAAACATTTTTTATGTATTTGTTGATAATCTGACTTTCTAATGCACAGCCATAGTAATCAAGACAGCATGATACAGGTATACTGTCAGAAATATAGATCAATAGAATAGAATTAGGAAAAAAAAAACCCAAAAAACAAAAACAGAAATCAACTCATCTACCTAAGGTCAATTGATCTTTGATGAGGAGATGAAATCAATTAAGTGGGGGAATGATAGCCTCTTTAACAAATTGTGCTAGCAAAACTGGATTAAAAATCTATAGGAAATTGAAACAAGACACACACCTCACACCATATATAGAACACTCCAGATTCTCAACAAGAAAAAGTCAAACAATCCAATCATAAAATAGGCACAAGATTTAAATAGGCACTTCATTTTAAAAAAAAAAAAGTATTTTTTAAAACTTAATTAATGAAAAGATATTCTGGGAAATTTTCTCAAAATTTCAATTTTATTGACTTATCTTTGTAAGTCGATTCCACAGGTTCCATATTTCTGGCTATTTGATGCTTCATTACTTTCCTGGGATTTAAAATGGAATCCCATGAATGGTGACGTTACCTGTTTTACTGATTCTTGTTCATGACAGATTTAGAAAGGTTGTATTTTGGAATCCTCAAAAGAGCAAAGAAGTCCTCATGGAAAAGTAGTTAAGAGCTTGACTGGCTCCTTACTACAAGAGGTTGGTAGTTCAAAACCATCAGTCTTTCAGAAGAAAGACCAGGCAGTTTGCTTTTGTAAATATTAAAGCCTTGGAAGCCCTGTGGGGCCAATCTACTCTGTCATGTACAGTCTCTATGAATCAGAATCAACTGAATAGAAGTTGGTTATCAGAAGTATTAGTTCTCATGAACAAAGTCAGTCATTATTTCTCCGTGGTTCTGCCTTCTCATATAATGTCTGCTGCTCAGCTCTATGATGCCCCATTAGTGTACCCTTCTTTTTAGTCTTGCCCTGCTGGAGTCCACTTCTGCATGATAGCATGCACTTTAAGGTGGCAGAAGCTTTCTCTGAAACAGTGGGAGAAGCTCTTCTTTATATCCTTTTTATACATGGTCTTTCATTATGTGGACCAGAGATAGAGTATGTGGTTACTTTTAACTATTTTCTGTAAAGAGGAATATTGAAATATAGGCTCCTTAAGAGATTTCATGTGTAAACATCCAAAGAAAGAAAAAAAACATATATCTACCCTCCAACCCCCCACACCCACAAACACTAACTTGAACTATAATTTTTGAGCTATTCAGATGTAATTAATTGTATACACCGAATCTGAACAGTTATATAGTGTATGTATAGAACAGAGACATTGCAACCTTACTGATTTTGCTTTTTCACCATGCTGACTTGCTGGTATATTATTTAATAGTTTTATTTCATTTTGGTTGATTGCATAGTAAATACTAAAATAGTAAGTAAAACAAAATTTGCCTTCAGTTGGATGGTATGGTGAAGGGGAACTTGGAGAAATTTGGGGAGTGATGAAAGCGCCCTGTATAGGATTTTCAGGGAGATACATTGCTCCATGCATTTGTCAGAATATACATCGGGAATACTAGTGGTCTGGTGGCAAGAAGCTGCACTGCAATTCCAAAGGCATGTGGTTTGAATCCATTAGTTGCTCTGTGGGAGAAAGATGGGCAATATCTTATGTGATTAACTGCCTCTGAAAACCTGCCCAAGGGTCAGCTATGGGTCAGTTCCAACTTGACAGACCACCCCCACAACAACAACAATATCACAATGTACAATACAAACAGTGAATTTTGTTCTGTGACATTTTTAAAAAACCAAGAGCAGCCAGCGTAAAAATGTCATGCAGTTGTGACAAATTAATAAATGAGCCAGATAATTACACTGAAGGAAGTAGGGATAAAGGAGGTGACTTTTCTAAATTTTTAGAAAATGTGTCATGATTGGACACTAAAAAGACAAAAAGAACTATACACACAAACTTTAGGTTGGAAATTTGTTTCTCATAGGCATATTAGTAATTAATGCTAAGATTGCTATCTTTGTACACTCAAGAAAACTCCAAACTCATGTATGTAGACTTCTGTCTACCTAATACTAACGGGCCATTGGGTGTACAAAGCTATAAATCTTTACTGGAAGAGAGTTCCAACTTTCTCTAGTATCAGCTGGAAACATTGTGCTCAATAGCACCAAACACGTAAATATATAAAAGCAAGAAGTTAAAAAAATAAAAAAGGAAATATGAATTAACTCTAGGATATGAATAAGAGGCAGAAATATCAATATTGATAATTTTTAAAATAAAATGCATATAAATACTGTAAAATAAATTGATAACTGAAAACTTGAATTACTAACTGCTTTCTCAGACCTAGCGTCTGAGGACAGGGATCCTATCACACTAATGAAAGGTAGTGTCTTCATTTTCTAGAGCTGCTATAACAAAATAGCACAAAGAGAGAGGCTTTAAAGAACACGTAACTATTTTCCTCACCATTCTGCAGCCAGAAATTAAAATCAGGACATCAGAACTGCCTCTACTTTGAGAATTTGTGAAATGAACTATGCTATGAATCTCTCCCAGTTTCTGACATCCCTTTGTTATTTGTAGATATATCTCCTATCACCTTCACATGGCATCTGTCTTCCTAGAGTATGGTTCTCTTTTGTAACTACGTATTAGAGATTATGATCCACTCGATTCTGGTGTAATGTTAGTAACTTAATTCCAAATATGCAAAGAGAAAATATATATCTATTCCTCTAAACAAGTTCACATTACAAGCACAGAGATTAGGGCTCCAGAATATCTTTTTGAGTGACACAATTCGTACGTAACAGCTACCTGAAGTGGCATTTAAGTTATTTGGAAAAAATAAAATAAAAATTACATGTGGTATGTATTCTTTTTTTTTTAGGGAGGTTTGTTTGTTTTAAATTTTTTTATTAATTATAATGAAATTTTACAGAGACTTTGGATTTCTATTCATTCATTGTTGCACTTTTCTCCCTGTCTAACTCTTCCCCCCAATTCGTTTTTCTCTTTGAAATGTAAAAGAAAAATTCTTTCATTATTATGACAATTCCTCCTCCCAAGTCCACTCCACTATGCAGGCTTCATTCTGAACTCCTATCATGACAATAATACCTAATCATCATCCCTTTTAAATAGTTCTCTCCTTCATATGTTTCAATACAATATACATGATTTATCCCCTCTTTCTCAGTCTCCCCTCAGCCCCAAAGTCAGTCTCATTTTACAACAGTGGCACTATGTAATATTTTTCCTTTTGTGACTGAGATATTTCACTCAGCATAATGTCCTCCAGGATCACCCATTTTGTATAATATCAATGAGGGTTGCAGAGTGGAGTATAGTTGGGGTGGGAGTGGGGATGTGCGGGGTGGGGGGTATTGTGTGCCAATGAAGGAGTTTTTCTTTTGTTTTTTAAGGAGATGAGCAAACGGGGTGGGGGTGGGGGTGAGTGGGTGGGGAGGAAAGTGCATCAATGAATGAATGGAATTCCAAAATCTCTGTAGATGTTCATTGAAATTAATAATAAGTGGTATGTATTCTTGAACAATACTTTAACTTTATTCACACTAAGTCACGACACTTGAGTTTCACTTTTGGCAATCAGATCCTACCTATTAATGCCTTTCAATTTTCTTAGCTGTCTTAGGATATTCTTTACTGATTTCCTAATTTTACAGTATAAGCATGACTCTATTGTACAGCATAACTCTAAATGTGCACCTGGACAAATTTCAATTCATTCTCCACTAGGCATGCAGATCCCAAGAGCAGTTGGGCCAAGCAGTGTCTGTAATTGATATAACATATTGGTAAATCAACACGTTTATTTTCCCCCCTGGTGAGTCATGCAGCTGTAAACATCGAAAATAAACCTAATTCTACCTCCCACAAGCCGGCTCGAAGACTATCTGCTAACATTTGTTTGGCAGTTGATAAAAATGAAATTGTCATACAGAATTTGTTCTTCCTTCTCTCATCTCCAATGCTCTTTTCCAAACAGGTCTCTTTGAGAAAGTATTTGGAAGGTAATATTTTTCCATTTTCCACACCTCTTCTGGCATGCTTGAATATTTTGGAAGCAAGTTGATGTGGTCTTTGTTAGAGTCATATTTTCTTGACTCTCAGTAGAACTGGACCTCATTTTAGCACAGTTGCCAGAGATGTAGTGGCTGTGTGAAAGCTTATGTAATTCTTAAAAAAAATCTATGGTTCAACAATACTAACAGAATGAGAATCCCCTCTGCCTTTATAATTCTAGAATTAGGATGCTCTGGTGGCTTAGTGGCAAGCAATTGCACTGTCCGACTCAAAGGCACATGGTTCAAATCCACAAACTGCTCAGCTGGAGAACGTTGGGCAGTGTTCTCCATGTGATTAACCGTCTCTGAAAATTTGCTGGAGGGTCAACTGTGAGTTGAATTCTGCCTCAACAGCAATGACTTCGAGTTTATAACGTTAGTGGCAAAATAGACAGGGAATTGTGTTGCTGAATCCAAGGACACACCACTTTGGCAGTTTGAGTCCACCAATGGCTCATCAGGACAAAGATGACCAATTTTCTGTGCCTTGAAAACCCACTGGAGGATCAGCTGTGAGACAGTTTATCCACAATGACAGTGAGTTTTTGAGTTTAAATTATAAGTGACTTAGCACATTAGTTTACACATTAATATGTGATGTGATTCTATTTTGAAACTGATTTTTCCTTAAAAAAATGACCTGTCCGTGATACTGAGACATCCAAACTAGAAGGTAAAAAGTAAAACAATCTCTAATTACAGATAATATCTAACTATGTATATAAAATAGGAAACAAAAATTCACAAGAAAATGCTCCTGATTTAATACTCACAACTGAACAATGAAAAGACAAACAATTCAATTAGGAAAAGACTTGAATCCATCATTTATCTGTCAGTTTGTTTTACTATCATGATTTGCATGTTGCTGTAATACTGGAAGCCATTCCACCAACATTTCAAATACCAGCGGATTCACCTATGGTAGACAGCTTTCATTGGAGCTTCCAGACTATGATAGACTAGGAAGAAGGATTGGGGCTCTACTTCTGAAGTAATTGGCCAGTGAAAAATTTATGAATGCCAATAGAACATTGCCCGAGGATGATGTCACAGAATAGGCAATGTGTCATTCTACTGTTCATAGTATTGTTAGGAGTTGTAACATACGCAATAGCATCAAAATGAATAGAAAAGACTTGAATAATCATTTCTTTAAAGAAGATACACAACTGGACAATTACCACATAAAAAGATGTTTCGTATTAGTTATTAAGTAATGCATATCAAAACTACAATGAAATACCACTTCATACTCATTAGGATGAGTACGGTTGTAAAAATGAAAAATAAATTTCGGTGAGAGTGTAAGGAAATTAGAATCTTTTCCCATTGTTTTGGAAATCTAAAATTATACATTCTCTGTGGAAATAAACTCAATGGTATCTTACAATAACATATATACAAAAAAAACACATATATACAAATCCATCATCACAGATTTTTCTAAATTATGCTGAGTATCTGATATTTTAATTTGCTTTTTGTCTGTGTGAGGATATTTCTATTTTTATGCATTGTACTTGCTAGACTTGAATTGGGGCAAAGGCAAATGATGAAATGTGCCCAAGAGATCTTTCTTACTGAGGTTATCAGGCCAAAATTCCAAGGCAATCTGTATAGCACATAAGAGCCGTGTCAACACCCAAAAGCTAGAATCTGCCAAGCTTTCAGAACCAGCTGATAGATCTGATCACAGTTCTGGAACAGTCAAGTCTGAATTGGGTGAGGTCCAGCCTGAGGTAACAGGTATGTTAGCACTAATGACGGCCTGGCCTTTTGCTATTTATTCTCCACTGTATTAAAGTTTTGTCAGAGGGTGACTAATTGAACTTTATCGAGATATTTTGTGGAAAGAAATGCAATTGACTTGGAAATTTTAACAGCCACAAGAAGTAAAAGTTTGCAGGGAAAAATCTAGAAAAGAAGAATTTTGGAAACCATCAAAGATTGGTAAGATAATAAATTTTCGAGTGTAGGAAAAGAGAAGAGAATATTTCTACAAGACGACAATAAGAAATAGGCTTCTAATAGATCTAATCTGCAGATCTAGATTTTCAACTCATTTACATATTTGATGTTTATATATACCTATCTAGATATAATAATTTATTAATGTGTATAATTTTCAGCTCATTACTTATTTTCCTTCTAGATTTTAAACCAAGGCTTGAACAGGACAAAAGGAGATTCTTAGTGTTCGTTATTAAATAGTATGGCTGCTGTTGGTTGCCTATTATATGGTAAACAACTGATTGTTTTATGTGAATTATATTATTTTATATTTAAGCTATGGTTGTTATATACTATTGAGCCAGAGCAGACTCGTAGCGAACCCTCCAGCAGTTTTCAGAGGTAGTAAAGCGACAGATATTGCCCATCTTCTCCTGCAGAGCAGCTGGTGGATTTGAAGGAAGTTGCCTGCTTTCAGTTGGCAGTGCAACTTCTTTACCCTAAGCTGCCAGGGAGTTGGACAATAACTAGGGAGGATAGAAGGAGAATTAATGACTTTGAGCTGTGGTGCTGGAGAAGAGTATTGAGGATACCATAGACTGCTAAGAAAACAAACTGATTCAGCCTTGAGGGGGTTAAACCGGGAGGCTCCTTGGAGGGGAGGATTCTGGGGCTTCGTGTGATGTATTTTGGACATGTTGTAAGGAGGTAGAGGTCCTTGGAGAGGGACATCATGCTTGGGAGGGTAGAGGGACTGCGCAAGAGAGGAAGGGCCTCTATCAGATGTATTGATTCAGTGACTGGTAATCAGCATGAGTGTGTCAGAGACAGTGCGATAGGCACAGGACAGAGCAGAGTTTAGGGCTGTTGTACATAGGATTGCTATGAGTCGCAAGTGAGTCGACGGCACATAGCAACATAACCACCAGAGTTTAAACTATCCTTATGAACTTGATATTTCATTATAAATATTAAAGTTCAAGAAATCTGAGACTTAAAAAGATAAATAATTCATCCAAGTTGTAAGTGTTTGGGAAATATTTACCTTGTAAATGTAGCATTAGTACAGCAATCTTTTTAACTAAATCTTAGAAAAGGTAGAATTCTTTGACTTACGGATCTAATAAAATATCAACTAATCCAAATAATAACTTAAAAATATCTTACTTTGAAATCTACATATTTCACCTATCTTCTCTAAATTGCTTCAGTTGGGTCCCCCTACAGTATAAATTGTTTCTTAGAATCTAAAACATACTAAATTGCCCCTTAAGTGCTCATTAATTAAAAACTAAGACTCCTGAGAATTATAACTGGTATGTCGCTGAAGAACTGGTGCTTAAGGAAAAATTTCTGCTGTAAAGTGTTGAAATACCTTCTTGTGTCATCAAATCAGAACCAGCAGCATAGTCTCTGAGGCAATAAATCACACAGGCAAATATAGTCTGTATTTTTTCACAGAACTTCATTGGATTCAAACCTCCAGAGAGGTTCATCTTTCAGGTGGTTAGTACAACTTTTATGGACTAGGCCACCAGAACTACTGAAAACTCATTGCCATCAAGTAGAACCAACTCCATTGGGTTTCTTGAGGCTTTAAGCCACTGAGGAAGAGACATCCCACCTTTCACCCAAGGAGGAGCTGGTGGTGAATTTGAACTGCCAGAGAGATAGTGCCTTTTATGACCAGCTGCTCCAATAGCCTATTTAGTTCTATTAATAAGCTCCAGGTATCAGTGAAATAATCACCTCCAACTATTAACTTATTATAAATGAGGGTATCTCCAGGCAGGGCAGACTTGACTTACTGCATTTTCTTGCTTTATATCATAGTGTTGTGCCTAAGCAATATTTAAAATATCTGCTGTTTAATGGCTCAGTCCAATCTGAGAACCTAACTGGGGGTTAACTATTGATAAAGATGTTTATTGTTTTTAAACAATCCTCTTCCTGCCAATGGAGAGAAAGCGAATGTGAGGAGGAAAAAGCTTGTAGTTTTTAACAGTAACTATGTCTGTCATTATGATCTAGAACAGAAATAAGATGGCATTTCACTTTCGAATGGGGTTATGACCTCCCTGGTGTAAGTTTGAACTTGATATTTCATTTACTAAAAAGCTTTGTCTTTCATACGTTGGGCATGTTGATAGGAGAGTCTAGTCCTTGGGAAAAAGAAAACCTGGTTGGAAAGGTAGAGTGTCAACAAAAGAGAGGAAGACTCTCAACATAACAGATCGAGACAATGATTGTAGCGAGGAACTCAAGAGCATCTGGTGACCTAGTGGTAAGAAGCTGCACTTCAATCCTGAAGCCATGCTGTTCGAATCCACAGCTGCTCCTTGGGAAAAGGATGTGCAGTCTCCTCCTATTTGATTAATTGCCTCTGAAAGTACGCTATGGGTCGATTCCAACTTGAGAATACACAACAACAAGGATAGTGTAGTATAGGGCAGGGTTGAGATCTGTTGGAGTCATAGTTGACTCCACAGCTAAAAATCACAACATATTTTCACAATGAGCTCTGATGACTTAGTAGATAGGATACTGTGTTACCAAGCCAATGTAATATCATTCAAATCTACCTGCTGTTCTGTGGGAGACAGATGTGGAATCTCCTACAATCAGATTTATGTTATTGTTGCTGTTGTTTTTATGTGCCATTGGTTTTCCTGTCACTCATAGCAACCCTATGTATAACAGCCCTAAACCCTGCTCTATTTTTTACCAATCTTACTGTCTCTCACACAGTTACCCCCATTACTCCAGTCACTGAATCAATCCACCTAACAGAGGGTCTTCCTCTCCTTTGCTGTCGCTCAACCTTCCCAAGCATGACATCGCTAAGACTGGTTCTCCTTGCAACATGTCCAAAGTATGTCAGATCAAGCCTCAGAATCCTTGCCTCCAAGGAGCAGCTTGGTTTAACCCTCTCCAGGGTTAAACAGTCTCCAGGGCGACTGTTTTCTATTTTAGCAGACCATGGTATATTCAATACTCTTCTGCAACATCATAGCTCAAAGATATCAATTCTCTATTATCCCTAGTCATTGTCCAGCTCTCTGACGCATAGCAAGTGATTGCAAAGACCATGGGCTGTATCAGTCACACCTTAGTCTCCAGACTGACATCATTGAGATTTATAGTCTCTGAAAATCCCCTGGAGTGTCTGCTATGAGTCAATTCCAACTAGACTCTAATAAGTTTGAGTTTGAGAGGGTTTTGGGTTTTTTGTGGGGTTTTTTTTGTGTGTTTTTTTAGTAGTATCTTAACTTATTAATATAATGGGGAAATGTTGGTGACCATCAAATTTCACGAATCCAAAGTCACAGCACAACATAGGTATATATGCTTTAATTGCCTTTACATTTCTATGTAGTGCTTGACTATGGAGAAGGGATATGGAATGAGCTGCCAGGAATCTTCTGATCTGTGTTATTTCTGAACTTAGTAACTATCCATCAACCTCATGTTTATGCAAAATGTTTTCTACAAGTTTCCCTAGCAGTTTGTTTCCTAAGATTAAACTATATTTGTGTAACAAAAAGATGAGTCTCATATCCCCTGTAGAAAAATAAGACCAGTTAGTCTCCTTGTGCCTAGAGGCACTGAGGCTTCCTGGGATGCAACTTTGGATACAGCCAGATGAACATATGGCAGAGTCTAATTAAAAGACTCCTACTGGGAACAAGCCATGCACTTTCAGAGCCATTTCTAGAGTATTGAAAATTTCTAGCAATGACATACTCTGTGGTCTTGTTTAGACTTCTGGCCACACTTGCAAATTGTGTGACAAACTTCCTTATTCAGAGGATTAGTCGTGCAAAATCCAGAAGGGGACACATCTGTGGAATTCTGGAATTAATACATTACGGGGCTTATATTTGAATGACTTCGATTAAGCATTGCTTCTGTAGCATAATTCTATACCGAGAGCAGAAAATAAAATCAATGTATGAATGCTAAGTATAATTTACAAAGCTTGCATGATTATTTCCTTTATGAACTGCTCTTTCATTATTTTATTCTTTTTACTTTTTGTTATATTTGAGTTTCACATTTCCCCAGAACATACTTTTGATTGAAAACATTAGTCAACATTGTGTTATGATATATTTTATAAATATGTGTGTGTGTCTTTGTATTTATTTTTAATGAAAAATGAAATATTCTTCCTGTGTCAACAATCTTAAAGTACAAAAAATATATATTTGAGTTTACAAATAGGAAATTTTTAAGGCCATGCATAAGTTTACCCAAGGGCATTGACTTCTATGTATACGTAGACCTTGATCTTTCTACTAATATATCATTTTGTTTATTCAACACAATTCTAATTCTGTCTATCCTTATACATTCCAGTATGCACAATCTTAATCTGGTAAAAAAAATTGTTTGTTTTTAGTAATTCATTCCTGATAGGATTGCCAGGAGGGTCTTCAACCTTAAAAGCAGCATTTATCTATCCTGTTTGCTAGCATACCTGGAAGCTTGTACTTGATGGAGAGTAAATGTGTTGATGAACTTTAAATCGAAACAGTTCTTTTTCATCAACAACTAAATGCATCTGCTACTTTGGCTACTAAACTTGAAAGCTCATTTTTGTGTCACCTTTTGTTGGCTTATTTAAAAACTTGATTTTTATTTTGGGAAGCTTTTATATCAGTCGATAAGACTCAGCAGAGGCACAGATAGCTTGCTTATTCACATTAATTTACAAAATGTTTTTACAGTATTTGCCAGAGCATTAAAATGGAAGCTGTTGATTAAACACATTTCCTCATATCTCAGCTGTTTTATTTTTTTATGGGAATTCTTTCTCCTTAAAGAGTTCCCTTTCACATGCATTGTATGGATTCAGGGTTTAATAATACTTTGGATCACATTAACTAAACATATTTTCAAGTTTAATCATATTCTGCTATATTAAGAGTCCAGTTCCAGACCACCACAATAAAGTGAATATCAAAATAAAATTAGTATTGTTTTGTTTTTCAATACATTTAAAAGTTATATTGTCACTATAGTGTAGTGCCTCGAACTATGTTGAGCTGCTAATCATAAGGTTCATGGTCTCAGCCCAGCAGCAATTTTGTGGGAGAAAGATGAGCAGTATGTTAAAAGGATTGACAAGCTGGGTGACCAAGAATCAGGATTAATAAGAGGAGAGTAGATTGGGGTTAGGGTAGTCTGTTAAAGGAACCATGCTACTGTGTCATTATTGGGCTCCTAGAAAGGATGATTGTTGAAATCCACCAGTCATTTATGGGGTATAGTTGGGCAGTCTCCTCCCTTAAAGATCTGCAGCCTCGGAAACCCAGTTAGAAATGACTCACCATTAGTTAAAACCAACTCAAGATTAGTGAGCAGCTTTTTGTGATCTATTGAGTCCAACAACACTATAAAAACATTTAAAATACTGCGGGATTTACCAAAACGTGACAGAGATATGAGTGAACACATGCTGTTGGAAAAATGGAGCTGTTAGACTTACTCCACATACATTTGTTGCAAACCTTCAATTTGTGAATTACACAATTTTCTGCAAAGCACCATAAAATGTAGCATACTTGTACCTCCTTCCATTACGGTGATATGTGTGGCTGATGAAATGAAAAGGTTCAGAAATAAAAATTGGGCAGCTGGTAACTAGAAACAGAGATTACTTCTTTGAAAGAGAAAATTTACACTAAAACCCAAATAAATCAGATCTTCACATTGTTCCTTGTCCAGTAAATGAGATTCCTAGTAAACAGGGCATAGGAAGCATGTTACACGAAAGAACAATTTTATAAACAAAAGCATATCGTGAAGGTGAATTAGTTATTGAGCTTTCCAGGATATTTTCTTAAGGTATAATTGAGTGTTAAATAGGCAAAAGGTATAAGGCCAGGTTTTACACATCCTCAAAAGGTGGAAAGGATACTTTGGATTGGATTCTTCAGTGTATGAGTTTGAACAAAGAGTTCTGAGCAGTTTTTAGGGATGATTAATGTGGTAACTGTGATCAGTTGGAAGTGGAACAATGAAGACAAGTCATGATCTCTTTAAAGAACAGAAAACTCTGAGCATCCTTTTCCATTTTCTTCTTGTTCTTGCATCAGAGTTGATGAGGATGGAAGGCACAAGATAGAGCAGGGCTCAGTTTTGTTGTTTATCAGATCGCTTGGAGAAGGACATCATGCTTGGAAGAGTGGCAGATAGTGCAGGAGAGGGAGACCCCAGATGAGATGGGATGATACAATAACTGGAACAATGGAGGCTGGTGTGTCAAAACATACTGGCTCAGGCCAGGGACAGGTTCAGAGCTGCTGTATATATGGTCACTATGAGTCGAAAGGGACTCGACGGCACACAACAACAACAACAACAACATGAGTTCTGACTTGATGACATCTAACAACAACAACAAAATTTCTAATCATCTGCTCAATCCAAATCTAGCTATATAGAAGGATGATAGAAAAGAGACTTGTTTGCCTTAGGAAGGCTGCTTTTTATTCAAAAGTAGCATCTTCTCATAATTAAGATACACAGAATTTGGCCCAACTTTTAGACATATGACTTCTGAAAATAATCTGTGGCCCTGCTGCGATATTATTATATTGTTATAAAGGAGCTACTAGCCACATAATTTAAAACCAAAATTTGCATGTATTAACAACCTGCCTCTGTTTGAAATTCTGGAAAAAATTATTAGAAATTTTTTTGATAATTTTGATTATGCTTGCACCACTGTAATGTATATTGAATCCTCTCCAAATTATTGTCTGACAGAGTCAACTCTAAATCAGGTTGTTAAAATATTCATTCACTCATTTATTGCCATTGGATTATAATTAACACATAGCTGATCCTCAAGGGGTCTCTCTCTCCTGCACTGTCAGTCTGCTCTCTTCCAAGCATGATGCCCTTCTCCCTATAAACAACAGACCTGAACCCTGCTCTATTTCGTGCTTTTGTGACACATTTGAGCCTATTGCTGCAGAGCCTATAGCTATAGCTATACATCTCGTTGAGTGTCATCCTCTTTTTTGTTGACTCTCCACTTTTCCAAGAATAAACTTATTCATGGCTGTAAATCACACACAAAGGAATTGCTCATCTCTCTTCCTCAGAGCCACTGGTAGATTCATACCTCTAGAGATAAGTGGCCTTTACATTAGCACTATTCTTTTTTTTAATTTTTTTTGTTTTATTATTTGTTGTATGTGTACCGTCAAATCAGATCTGACTGGTACAGGAGGAGATTGTCCCTCCTCCAGCAGAGCAACACTAGCACTATTATTAATTGAGTTGAGTATGAGTCAGAACAACTCTATGAACAGCAGATCTGAACCCTATCCTATTCTGTGCCATTCTCATTATTTATGACATCCTCGAGCCCATTGAAGCAGTTACCACATCTGGGTGAGGGTTTTCCTCTCTTTTGCTCACCTTCCACCTTTTCAAGCATGATATCCCTTTCCAAAGAATGACTACTCCTAGCAACATTCCCGAAGTATGTCAGATAAAGCTTTACCAGCTTTGACTCCAACAAACACTCTAACTGTACAAGACGTATCTGTTTATTCTTTTGTCAGTCCATGGGATATTTTGTCTTCTTTAACGCCACAACTCAAAGGCACCAATTCTTCTTCTGTCACCTTTATTCATTGTCCAGCACTCAGATACATAGTAAGTGACTGAAAAGATCTTGACTTTAGTTAGGAGCACCTTTGTCCTCAAACTGACATCATTAATCCTCAATCAGTTGGAAAGGGCCTTAAATGCAGACTTTCCCAGCAATACTTGAGAGAGTAGTAGGTGGCAATTTAGTTTCCCCATTTTCATGTCATGCTTGGTCTGCATGTGCCTAGATATAATCTTGTACTTTCACTCTTGTTTCACTAATGTTCCATGTTGTTGTTATATGCCATAGAATAGAGTCAATTGCAACTCAAAATAACCTTATGAATAATGGCTCTGAACCTTCCCTTATCCTGAACCAACCTCCCTGTCACAGACACACCTGATCCTGTTGCCATAGTCAGTTTCAATCCGTCTCAGCAAGAGTCTTCCTCTGTTGTGCTGACTTTCTATGCTTCCATGCATGATGTCATTTTCCTAGGAATGACGCCTCCTGACAACATGTGGAGTTTCACCATCTCTGCTTCCAGGAGCATCCTGGTCTTATTTTCTCTAGGACAGACTTGGTTGTTCTCTTAGCAGTTCATGGTATGTCCGATACTCTTATCCCTATAGTGTTAAAATGGTGTTTTTCTTTCTGAGAATCAAGCCTTTTCTTTTGGTTTTTAATATACTATTTTTCATTTTGGAATGTTGAAATGTCTCACTCTGATTAAGACTCTTAACTAGTCTCGCAAATAAATTCAAGTGTAACTTAATAGAAAAAAGGGAATACCATACTGCATTAAAAAACAAGGAAGTCATGAAATATTATTCAAAATGGGTGACCCTGGAGGACATTATGCTGAGTGAAATATCTCAGTCACAAAAGGACAAATACTGCATAGTGCTACTGTTGTAAAATGGAACTGAAATAGGGGTTGGGGGGAGACTAAGAAAGACGGGATAAATAATGTATACTGCATTGAAACAGATAAGGGAGAAAACTGTTTAAAAGGGATGTATGATTAGGTATTATTGTCATGACAGGAGTCCAGAATGAAGGCTGCTAGTGGAGTGGACCTGGGGGGAGGAATTGTATACCAATGAAAGAATTTGTCTTTTACTCTTCTAAGAGAACTGGAGTGGGGGAGGGGCAGGGAAAAGTGCAATGATTGAATGGAAATCCAAAGTCTCTGTAAATTGTCATTAAAATTAATAATAATAATAATAATAAAAAACAGGGGGGGGAAATAGGCCAAACTGCACGAGAATTGTGTGAAGCAGTAAGATAAGCACTCAGAACACCTTGAGATGATTGTACTCTCTGGACTTCAGTTTCTATGTCCCTTTGAAGGTAAGGGCCTAGAAGCATCCTTACATTTCCTTTGGCTGTGATCCTTTCCATTCTTTTTTTCTTTTGTTATTTTTTGTGCATGTACTGTCAAATCAGATCTGACTGGTACAGGAGGAAATGGTC
>NW_006399796.1:20164600-20170865 GCF_000299155.1 Elephantulus edwardii
GATTGGGGGAGATGCCGGGGGGATTGTGTACCAATTAGGGAGTTTTTCTTTTGCTTTTCAGGGAGAGGAGCAAACGGGGGGCGGGGTGAGGTGGGGTAGGCAGGGAGAAGGGTGCAACAATGAATGAATGGAATTCCAAAATCTCTGTAGATGTATATTGAAATGAAAAATAAATAAATGAAAATATTTTAAAAAAGGACAAATACTGCATAGTGCCACTGTTGTAAAGAGGGACTGACATCGGAGTTGGGGGAAAACTAAGAAAAGAGGGCATAAATAATGTACTGTTGAGGAGGAATATATGATTAGGTATTATTGTCATGACAAGAGTCCAGAATGAAAGCTACATAGTGGAGTGGACTGAAGGGGAGGGGATTGTATAACAATGAAATTATTATTATTATTTTTTACTTGTCAAAGAGAAAGGCGAACTGGGGGGAAAGGGTGGGCAGAGAGGAAAGTGCTACAATGAATGAATGAATGGAAATTTAAAAAAATAAATAAAATAAAAAAAAATTTGCCCTTTTCTAAAGTATAAATGATCAATCTGGCCTCAGTTTTTCACTCTATGTTTGTGACATTTCACACCAAGGAAAACAGGAGAAGAATCCACAACCCAGGGTGGACCAGATACTAGAATTTTCCTTTTAATGTGTCTGTTACTGTTCAAAGCCCAGGGATACAGTAAGGAATATAATAAATCAAGTCTCCACCTTCATGCAGTTTTTATTGTATTGCAGGGAGACAGATTGTAAATCCGCAAACAAATATGTTTCAGGAAGTGACAAAGTTCTGTGGAGGAAAATAGTAGGATAACAGTGAGAAGGAATTGTTGACAGAGACACTATTGAACAGTTTAGCCTGGCCTTGATGTGACTTAACATTATGTTTTAAGTATTCACATTTATATGAGCTATCGTTAGAGTTTTGTTTGCCATTTACTCTTTTTTTTTTGCCATTTACTCTTATATACCTAAACACAAATTTATAATCTCAGTTGTCACTTTTGTTATTCCTAGATGAGGAATAATATATCTAGCTCCATCACTTGTTATAATTCCATCAAATCGGAACCAACCCATAGCTGACCTTCTGGCGGGTTTTCAGAGGCAATTAATTGCACAGGAGGAAATAGATAAGGAAACTTGGAAATTATTCTGGTTGGAAAAAACTAAATAAGAATCAAAATCATTATTTATGAATGCTAAGGAAGATTCTTAATTTGAGTGCAAGTAAATTTTATAGGACATATTTTCAAATTTTATTTATGTCTTGGTTAGGCTTTGAAGAGTTGAGATTGAATGATATTAATTAATAATTGTTATTTTGTCCCCTTTAGGATTCATTTCAGTGTCACATTTAATTCATGGGATGATAGAGATAGCTAAGATTATTAATATAATTATAAGAACTCTGATAGCCTAGTGATAAGAAGTTGTGAGGTCATCTCAAACGCACACAGTTCAAATCCACCAGATTCCCTGTAGGAGAAAAACAGACTATCTCTTCTCCTGTGATACGTTATTGTTTTTTGTTGTTAGATGCCGATGAGTCATCTGCGACTCATAGTGACCCTGTGTGCAACAGCTCTGGAGCTCTGCTCACTGGAAGGTCATCTGTGAGCTGGTTTCCACTGAATGGCACACAGCAATAACACTAATATACGTAATATGATAGCATATATTGAAAGTGATTACTTTCATTAATAGAAGCCTGATTGTACAGTAGTGAAGTTGATAACCAAAAGTTTGATGGTTTGAATCTATCTGATTCTCTGTGGAAGAAAGTTGTGGCAATTTGCTTACATAAAAATGTACTGCCTTAGGAACTCTATCGTTTGAGGTTACTGAGTCTGAAGTTAACTGATAGCAACAGGAGTAAAGCACAATGATTTTTTTTGTTTTTTGTTTTTTCACTTGAATTATTTGGGTCGGGGGTTTAATTTTTTATTCTTCATCTGCAAAACAAAGGCAAAAGTTATCTGGATTGGAATGTTGTCCTTCAAGCATTATATAAAACTGAAATTCTTCTGACCTTCTTCATAATTCACTGTGGCTAATGTTAATAATAGTAATGTAGCGTTCCCACTAGCTCAGCAAAATGGCGAGTATGTATTTAAAGATGAAGGTGACTTGCTCTGAATCTCTTTTATTGAATAATTAAGCATTCCTTAGAGGACTTCTATCTATGTACCTATCAATCTATCGTCCTACCTATCTATCTGTTGCAAAGAGATGGTGTAGTGATGAAGGAAATTTGAATATGAATTAGCTTCCCTCTAGTTCACACACACACAGAGACACAGACACACACACACGCAGAGAGCTTTTGAAAATGCTCTGTCCATTTAAGCAGCCCTAAAGCCATTCTTTTGCAATGTCATATATGTAGTCAAAACCCCCTTTTCCAATATATACTGCAGACATTTCAGGACTCAGAAGTCAAAGACTAGACCTCAATGTATGTGGCACAACACCTAGTAATGTTTCATTAATCAAATATATTTGGTTCAGTAATTAGTTATTGCCACCATTCCAGACATCCTCCACCCTTGCTGCCCTTTCCCCATTAGCCAAGTCAATAATCCTTCTCTCCTTTCTATGTTCTAGTGCAAGAAGCAGAATAGCAGAAGGGTGGGTTTTGTTTTGTTTGGGTTTTTTTGGTCAGTGTTCAGCAGACTGTTCCATGGAGTTGGTCATGTCCTTTGGTATATTACAATGAAAAAAAATTTATTTACTAAAAAAATCTTACTATAAAAATGAGAACACCTATAACTTTGTAAATGCTGCCAAAATACTTCTCGGAAGAGAGGATGGTGGGAATTGGTCTCACATAGTTTGGGAACGTTATCAGAGGGGACGAGTCCCTGAAAGATGACATCATTTTTTAATACAGTAGAAAATTACTGAACAAAAGGATGACAATGGTGGCTGTAATCTGCTCAAACTTAGCAATAACTATGAAGTTGGCACAGTTACTGTTTCCCACACAGTTACTGTAATGCACCTAAAAAAGCTACAAAGATCTCTGCCTGTGTCTCCATGTACATATTAATTTTTCATCCATATTGTATATTATGTAAAGGAGACCTGGTGGTACAAGTAATAAGCAATCGTCTGTTAACTGACAGGTCATCAGTTTGAACTTGCTAATCACTCAGTAAGAGAAAAGACATGAAGCTCTGATCTTATAAAGACTGCAGCCTATGAAACCCAATGGGACGGTTCTGCTCAGCTCTGTGCAGTAGCTATGAGTTGGAGTCTACTCAAAAGTGACAGACACCACCACTACTGATGCTGTATTTTGTAGGACAAACCAATCTATACAGAGCCCCTTAATAACCTCTTTTCCTTTGGCTAATTCCCCTTAAGTGTTAATTTCCTATTTCACTGAGGTTGAAATATTTTCCTTTTTGAAACAATATTTATACTCTATATTTCATAGAATTGTGTAAGAATATAAAACTATCAATATAAGTTCAAATACATTGTCAACATTATATTACTAAAAATACAAAACCCCACATTTTTTTAAAGTTGTGTAAAGATTAATGTGAGGTTTGGGTAGAGGTGAGATTTTATTTATCCACCTTTCTTGTAAAATGCTCTCTTAAGACTTCTAAAGTTAGACTTTACCTTAGAATACTATTGTGCTGCTGTATTATCAATTCAGAAATAAAAGCACAAATGGAGACAGCAATTAAATGTATCCAGGAGTATTTTAAAGGCTTTATTGAGGAATTTAACATCTATAAAGTACCTAGAAGAGGTTTTTTATTAAATTATTTATAGTATTTATTCAATATGTCATTTTATTAAATTACAACCAACACATAGCTGACCCTCCAGCAGGAAAAAAGATTCTCACCACTGGGCCAATTAGCAGTGCCATCACAGATGAAAAAGAGCTTGAGACTGTTAACATTTTCTGTTTGTTTGGCTCCACAATCAACACTCTTAGCATCAGCAGTCAGGAAATGAAAAGATTAATTGCATTGGGATAATCTCCTGTCAGGGACCTCTCCAGAGTGCTAAAGAGCAACAATGTCAATCTAGAGACTAAGGCGCACCTAATCCAGGCCATGATCTTTGCAATTACTTGCATGCATCAGAAAGCTGTACAATGACTAGGGATGATAGAAGAAGAATTGATGCCTTTGAGTTGTGGTGGTAAAGGAGTAGTGAACATATCATGGGCTCCCATGAGAACAAACAGTTCTCTCCTGGAGAAAGTAAAACCAAATCATTCTTTGGATGCATTGATTTTGAAACTCCTTGTCACATCCTTCGAGCATATTGCCAGGAGAAACCAATCCTTGGTGAAGGACATTGTGGTTGGGTTAGTGGGGGGACAGCGCAGGAGAGGAAGACCCTGGATGAGTTGCGTTGGCACAGTACTGGAGTAATGGGAATAGGTGTGTCTGAGACAATGAGATTGGCTCAGGACAGGGCAGAGTTCAGGGCCATAGTGCATAGGGTCATTATGAGTCGCATTTGACTAGACAGCACATAACAGCAACAACGAATAAGATAAATATAAAAAATCTACTGCAGTCAGGTTCAAGATTCTAAAACATGACTATGTTATGACCCTCAGATTCCTGAAAATATTGTTCAGGGAAATGGTTGCAAGTTGCCACAGTCACTCTCTATAGCATACTGTGCTAATTGCACCATTCTATGAAGAAAAGATAAAATGAAATAACAATTCTTCTGATGGATAGACATTAATTTTTAAATTAGCATACATGTTCAAGAAACTCTAAAACTCGATTCTTTGCAAATGGAAAGTATAACTTGGAAATCTGTATTGCTTACTGACAGTGCCTGTTTGATCTTCCCTTGTTGTTTTTAAGTGCCATCAAGTCATTGACAACTCATAGCAACCCTATGAATGAAAGATCTGAACACTTGTATACCTTTCATCATTTCTCCAAGTTCATAGGGTTTCTGGAGGCAAGCTATTTTGGAAGTGGATGCCACTCCTGCTTCCAAGCTTGTTTTAATTGGGGAGCTCCACCAAACACTTGTCCATCATATGTAATCATTATCTCACTTGACACATCAGTGTTTAGGATCACAGCAAACACAAGTGACCTCTGTATAGCAAATGGCAGACCAGTGCTATACCACTTAGGAAAATGCTAGTAAAATAAAATATATTTTAGTTGCCATGAATTTTATCATTTCTCCCAAATGGAGAAGCATAGTGTATCATTTACCGCATTTCCACTAGGGGGTGATCTCCCATTGAAAGTAGTAAGAGAAGGCTTGACAGCACCATATGGTTCTACCAATACAAAGTGGAAATTTTGGGTAGGTTAGAAAGCTTTTAACAGAAATCTTCTAAATAGAAGCAAAGAAGATAAAAATAATACCTTTCAAGTTCGTTTTGGCCAAGAAAACACCAAAATTATTTAACATACATCTGCAAAATGCATCATTTTGAGACTCAAAGATAAATAATTTTGCTCAAGCCTTTGTTTTCTCAGTTTACAACTTTAGAAATTAAGGGTTTGTTTGGGTTTGGTTTTTTTTTAAAACCATTTTGTAGAGTACAAGGAGGTTCAATCCGAGAATATTTACCTTGATTTCTGTTTTAAAGAACAATGTTCCCTATTATGGACGGAGTACTTTGGTTATATTTCTTTTTCTCATATGTAATATTTTTCTAAACGATGTGCAAATGAATATTTGAAAACATTGAGCATGGATTTTTAAAAGAAGGTGAGATTTGAAAATAATCGGAGGGCCCATTCTGAGGTGTATACATAGGCAAGTTTGATGCCCCTATAATTTAACCAACATTACAATGAAATGTGCAAAGAGTTGAACTCAGAAAATCAAAGAGGCCGAACTCGTTCAGCATTTCTTAAGCTGAAGGAACTGAAGAACAAATTCAAACCTCGAGTTGCTATAATCAAGGATGCTTTAGGCAGAATATTATATGATCCAGGAAGTATCAATCTCCATAATAGTTTATGTGTTTCCTACTGCCAAAGGGGCCCTTTAGAGTAGTGAGAGAAGATCTTCACCCTGAAACCTACAGCATCCCTTTTCAGCAGGAAGTAGCTAAGAGAATCTCTCTCAGGGAGGAGGGATAGGGAATGGCAAAGGACACACTGACAAAGAAGATTAATCAGAACTGGCTTTGACAAGCACTGTGGCAGTTGAACAATTAAAACAGACATTCAAGGGGAGAAAAAAGAAGAACGAACTGGGGAGGAGGGTAGAGAAAACAGTGCAACAATGAATGAATGAAAACC
>NW_006399796.1:20172050-20208738 GCF_000299155.1 Elephantulus edwardii
TTTGCTATCACTTGTTATGCATCAGAGAGTTGGACAATGACTAAGGATAGAAGGAGAATTGATTGATGCCTTTGAGCTGTGGTGCTGGAGAAGAGTACTGAATGCCTCATGGAAGACAAATAGATTCATCCTAGAAAGGGTCAAACCAGGCGACTCCTTGGAGGCAAGGATTCTAAGGCTCCGTCTAACATACTTTGGACATGTTGAAAGGAGAGACAGGTCCTTGGAGAGAAACATCATGGTTGGGAGGGTGGAGGGACAGCGCAGGAGGGGAAGGCCCCCTATGAGGTGGATTGATTCAGTGACTAGGGTAATTGAGATGGGTGTATCAGACATGGTGCGACTAGCACAGGACAGAACAGAGTTTAGGGATGTTGTACATAGGGTCGCTGTGAGTCGCAAGTGACTCCACGGCACATAACTACAACAACAATGTAACCAAAAGAGATTTGAAAACATTATAGAAACTCTCAAATGGAGAGACAAACTGGGAATAATATAATAGGCCATAGAAGAATGTGTGGTAGAAAATGGGAGATTAGACACTTATTTGCAAAATAATTTCTTACGGTTTATGGTGAAAAAATATTGTGAGTCCGGAAACTGGAGGAAAGCAACTTATGACTGACTGCCTTATTAAAGAGAAATACTGAAATAACATAGGTATCAGTAGCAGTTCTGCTTCAGACCCTTGCTTTTGGAGTGGCTGCAGGAATGAACTATGACTTCTAGTAGGCAAGGGTTTTGTATTTTCACCATTCATTCTCACTTATTTTCCCTTATTCAATGTCCTTGTCTTTGTTCAAAACTCCCACAATAACGAGTTGTACAAATAACTACATACAGTAAGGAAAAATATCTTTCCATTTTATTTTCTTCATCTTGCTTCCATGTTCATTATAACATATGGGGATAAAACAACTATGGAGAACTATGACTTCCTAGCACTTGGAATTCACGAGAAATATGTTCTAACATTTCTCAAGGGAGACCCCAAGTGAACCATAATCTATTCCGCAGCTTTCATTCTCCCCAGGGGAATTTATGCTTGTGATGTATGAAGCCCAGATCATGTCTTGAGTTTTAAGATGAAAATCTTCATAGAGGACATTTACAGGCATTTTTCCTAATTTAGAGGAGAAAATATGTTTGATTTAATTTCTTTTTTATATAAGAAGTATCTAGAATACTATTGATGACATGTCTTGCTTCTTTACACGTGATAAATGTTGTGATTTATTAAGTCTAAGGCAAATATGTGTTGTTGTAGAATTTTAAACTCTGCATACAGTGTATTTTGATATTTTCAAGGAGACTATTTCTAAGATACACAGTAAACTCCAGGTGTGGGAACGCGGAAATGATTGGACAGTCTTCTCATTTGTTAAGAATTTGGATCTTTTCTGAGTTGTTTGTTTATTGCTATGTTTTCAAGTTACCTTGACATCATATTTCTTAAATGTTGCCTGTTACTTATTTATATGGAAGCACCAGGTTTGTATCATTGTTGCATTATGGAATAATACGTCTCTGTGGATTAGGCTCTCTCACCAACTCAGTGGCTTGAGTTTTATTTGATGGTTCAAGACATAAGCCCCTCAATTCAGTGCTGCAGTGAAACACAGACTTTATCCTGTTAGGATAAAAACAACAATGACTAGACAAGTGATGAATAGAAAAAACAATAACTAAACAAGTGATGATGTTAAATCTTCAAAATGCCAAGAATCTGCTGTATCATGTCTTCAGTAGTGGTGTCGGTACTAAAGGATCACATCTTCTCTCAACTGGCATAAACATATTAAATTGTATACACATTACAGTGGATTACCTGGAAAGTGTTATGTTTTATTCCTTTGAGCATGTGTGGCTTATTTATTTAGTGCCTCAGATACTTCAAATGCTAAATGTTATCAAGTTAGAAAACATATGATACAATCAGACCAAATTTTTAAAAAGGTCTGTTGGTGACACTTTTCAAGTGGAAAGATATCCTCTTTAATCAGTTTTGCTCTATTTGTAAGGGGCTTTATATCAGTTAACCCAGATGCTCAAAAATGAGCTTTCTATCCTAGAAATGCATGGCTTGCTTATAGGTTAAGGTCATAGTTTCCAATCCTCGGCTGAACAGTTTATCTACCTGGGGAGCATTTAGAGTATTCCAATACTTGAGCTTCGATGTAGCTCAAATAACTCATAATCATGAAACTAGTAATGTATAAAAGGCTTCTCAAGTGATTTTAATACTCAGCTAGAATCGAGGACCTCTGGGTTCAAGTGAGGAGCTCTCATCGCATGGCCGTTAAATGTTCGGCTGCTAACAGGCAGGCCAGTGTTCAAGCCCACTAACCGCACTGTGGAAAGAAGATGGAGCAGTCTGTTTTAATAAAGCTCGCAGCCTTGAAAACTCTATGGGCAGCTCTATTCTGTCCTACAGGGTCACTGTGAGTTAATTGACTTGATGGCAGTGGGGTTTGGGAGGTTAAAATGATTTTCAGCCATCTGGAAAGAAAATGCTGGCAGAGTATGCACAGATGCAGTGAGTTCACTGTGGATAAAATAGAACAGATGCAATTGATTACCCACATTTTATTTTAATGGACACATATACTGGACTTACTAGATGACAGATAGGGCTTTAAGTGCTTATATAGTTCTTAGTGCTTGCCTCATTCAACCGTTGTAACAGTCCTCTGAGACAGGCACTAATATCACCCCATTTACAAATAAGAAAATTGAATGAAACTGCTTCCTCAAGGCTACTCAGCTAGTAAGAGGTCTGAGACTGGCTTTAGAACCTATGTTTCAATACCCATTGGGTCTCTAAAGATGGACTCCAATAAGTAAAATCTGTCTACCCTGGAAATTTTTCAATCCGACTGGCAAGGCTGCTGATTTGGTTATCCTGGTGTTAGCCTGATAATTTGCATTTCTAAATCTCAGGTTAATGCTGTTGCTGTTCTGGTGACCACAGGGTAGAATACTGCCTCATGGTACTTACTGTACTTATTGTCCAGTTGTGCTCCACTGTGGAGATGTGTTGTTTTGTTTTTTAAAAAATGCCAAGAACAATGTTAATGTAAGAGTTAGAATCTCTGCAAAACCCTTGCATTCCTCCATCACTTTTGGTTTTGTTAAAGAGACTTGTGGGCTGGCATTATCTGGAGTTGATAAGACCCTGTGGGAATTGCACAAGTTGCCACTGGGTGCCTTACTTCCAAGTTCATGGTAGGAATGTGAGCTTACAGTAAACAAATAAGGCAGCAAGTGAGAATTGAAATTGCAAATATGAATGTCCTTTATTTCACTAAGCTCCAACTCACTTCTCCTTTCAGGTACTTTATTCCATGCCTTCATACTCTAATTTTCCTAAATAACTAATTGCTTACCAAAAAAATGCCCCAAATTATCATTATGTAATTTATAACATTTTTAGAGGTAATTAAAAGTCATATTTTAAGCTGGTAGTTTTAATGTCTTATTTAGTCTAGCTTTGCTGAGATGAAAGATATGTTATATTTAGAATTCTGTAAAAATGAGTCATGCTCTAAAAGTGATATAAATGTACAGAAGGAAAAGAATTTCTGGTAAGAAAATGAGACAGAATATTTTAAAAATATGTATAGCAGGGAGGAGAAAACAGGATAAATTAATATATTACTTTTCTTGTACGGTTTCAGTTTCAAAACCTCAATGTTTATGTAAACCATATATCATTGTTTTTGTTATTTGCCTTTATTGTTGTTCTATGTGGTCAAGCGAGAATCGACTCATAGCTGACCATCCAGCAGATTTTAAGACTATAAATTGCAATGAAGATTACCTATCTTCCTTCCTCAGACCAGCTGGTGGATTTGAATCACTTGTATTTGAGTTATCATCTTAATTCCTCACCCAGTAGGCAGCCAGAGCTCCCTAAATCATGTATAATGCCCCAATCTATTTTTGTCAATGTTTAGATTACAAGTGTTAGTTTCAATCTCTTGTGCAATATGCTTTCACTTCAGTATTGTATCCTTTGTGATCTCTTACTTTATAATGTAAAAAATATATTTAAACTCAGAAGGAAACTAGAGGTATTAAAAGAACATTTTAAAACCAGTAAACAAAGACATGTTTTCTATTACAAATAGGTTATTCTAATCTTTAAAAAAAGGAAACAAACCAAAAAAACCCACAAATATACATACAAATCTAGCATTTAGGAAATCTGGATACAGTTTCATATTGAGATTTGGGACAGAGTAGGCATCGGTTGTGTGCTGAGTTCAGCTCCTAGTGCATGAATGTGTTCTCTCCGGTCTTGCAGTTTCTCTATTGTAACCTTCAGTCTGTCACATTCTATGAGCGCAGGAAGCAGGCATCCGGGGGCAGCACACCTCCTGAGCTTTCACCAACCCTATCCTTCACCAAATGGAATCATTTTCATAGTGTTTTTCACAGGGCCAAAAAAAGCGCAACTCTTTCCTATAAAAGTTTTGCTTTCACTCAAGAAAGCATGGGAAATGTTGTCCATTAGTGGAATCAATAAGAATTAAATATAAAATTTCTGAAATGATACTTCTCTTTTGTCATTAACACATTATTGTACTTTGGGATTTAGAAGAATGATACTACTTCTACTATTGTATATTGAATCATGTTGTGAGACTCAATTTTTGTTCCTGTTCTTTTTTCTTCTCTTTTGCAGAAATGTTTTGTGTGAAGCAGGCTAATCAAACACTGTCAGTTAAAGCTTGAAATACTCAGATAACGTTTCATTCCCAAATGCCGTTATTAATGAAACTTATTTTATTGTTGCACTTCTCAATGTTGACTTATAAGGATGGCAAAATAGTGAATGCCCTGCATAGTTCCTAAACTAGAGAAATATGAATAAAATGGTTCACATCGTGAATGCTTGACATAGCCTAGAAAGCACTGAGGGTATATTAAGGACTGCTCTGTATTGCTCTTGAATTGATGTCTTAAGCTTCTAATCTCTAAGTGAAATTTGAAGTATGGGAGAGTATAATAGGTAGAAGGTCTCCAAAATGAGAATAATAATAATAATAATAATACTAATAATAATATCTATTCCATAAGAGTATTTTGAACATTAGTGAGTTAATATCTGTGAAGTACTTAGAAAAAAATGTCTTGTACATTATTCTTTGGAAGTGTTTGAAAAACAAAGTAAGGAATTAATCAGAAACAGATTCATGTAAAGTTTCCCCATGTGAGGTGAAGCAAAATGCTTTATCCTCTAAAATAACCTTGCCATTTTCAAAATATCTGCTAGTACTCTTCAAGTTGTGTCCCTCTGGGATATCAGCCAGTAATATCCAGCCAAGTGACATGGCCCTCTCTCTCCCTTTCCTTGTACCTGTTTCTGTTCCTGCCTGTTGCCTGCAGGATTATCTGTCCTTAGCTGACTCCGGAAGCTGCCACTCTAGTATTGAACCACACTCCCTCAGTCCTGCTTCTGTAACTGTCAACAGGATCAAATGTTCATGCTCTGGCATGTATAACTGAGATATTCTCAAATGCATTCAAACTCAAAAACTCAAACTCATTGCCATTGAGTTGGAACCGACTCATAGCTGACCTTCCAACAGGTTTTCAGATGCTGTAACTTGCACGGGAAGAAATTTCCCATTTTACTCTCTCACAGTGGCAGGTGGATTTTTCAGAGAGGTACCACCTCTGGGTTAGCAGTACCACTCCCTATGGACCATGTCACCAGTTGTTATCAGGTTTCAACTGAGATAACTATCACCGATAGTGACCCTATGAACAATAGAACTGACCTGTGTCCTACCCTATGCCATCCTCATGCTCTCTGACATGCTGGAGCCCATTATTACAGCCACTATGTCAATCCATCTTGTTGAGACTCTTCCTCTCTTTCTTTGATTGTCCATATTTCCCAACATAGTATCTCTTTCCAAGGACTACCCTTTCTGAAAACATGCCCGAAGCAGACCAGGTGAAGTCTCACCACCTTTGCCTCCAATCTGGCTTGGAGGAAGGATGATCAGAGTACTTCATGAAGGCAACTTGGGGGCACACCACCAGAGCTCCCAACAAAATGTATTAGGTTAAACAAAATGAATTGAATACATAGTATGATCAAAACTACATAAAATGTGCAAAATACAATTAACTATGTAGTAAAACATGTTTTATTGGGTTCTAGATAATTTTATTTTTCTAAATTATTTTGTACTATTCCTCCATGGTGAGAATGAAGCAGTATGAGTGATGATATATTTTTTTATTTCATTACTTTCCTACCCCAGCTCCAAAGAAAGGTTTTCAGCTTTATCCTTTTGTCTTTTTGCAACCATAAATACAAGGGACATAATCATTTTAGGAAAAGAGGCAAGTTTAGTGTTTGAATGATAATGAATTCATATTCCCATGTTTCTATTTTAGACCTTAAGAAATTACTTCAAGCAATGTGTGAACTTCACATATTCTCAATTTTTACGAAATGTCTTCCCCTATCGTCAACATTTTTCACTTACATGTCTCCCATTTTACTACCGCTAAGAACTCTGAATTCACTACGGTTTAGCATCTTTCTTGAAGATGAAAGCTCTGACCATTCTACCAGAGTGAGAATTCAACTTTTATTGCTGTCCCAGGTACCCCCACCCCACTATTCATTAAACTAATGAGTCAGCCATTCTCTTTGTTTCTGCATTATCTTTCATTGCCACAAAATCTTCTGCTCAGATCTGTCAACATTTTACTAATTTAGAACCCAATTATCCACTTCACACCTGTGTTATCCTCAAGCCTGCACTCTGCCTAGAGGTTCCCTCTGCCATGCTTAATCAGTGAAATTTAAGCAACCAAGAACAAGTTGCATGTAATCATTAGTGCTCTGTGACATTTGGTCTGAGCTCAGTCAAGATAGCATGATGACACTTAAGTCAGAGTTGCTCTTTTGGAGGGAAGCGTTCTGAATTTGTCTCCGAGCTTAACAGTGTAGAAGGGTTTAGAATAGAGTGTCCAGCATCACGGAAGGCTCTTTGTTCAAACTTGACATCGGCCTCCTCTTCCAGTGCCTCACAGATGACTTCCATGACCTTTCCAAATTCTCTCCTCTCACTGATCATACCAGGTACTCCTCTTTCTAGGTAGCCCCTTGTCTAGCCCAAGATGGCCCAGCTTAAGTGCATGGATGTCTGTCCTCTTCTCTAGAATCTCCCTTGTGATTTCCTCACTTCCCTCCTGGGATTGTTTCTAAAAATCTTTTCTGGGGAGTTTTAAGACACTTGACCCAAATAGCAACAACAGTGTTTCCATCAGTAGAAAGAGGAGGGCTATACTCCCACAGCCTTAAGCAATTATACTAATTATCTCAGAGCAGTTCTCAACAAATGTGGCAAGGACAGAGTACTAATTGTAATGTTCAGTCTCTGATACGATCAAGCTATAAATACCATCTTCTGGAACATGGTAACCACCATTCTTTTAAGTATTATTTTAAATAAGTGTGATTTTTTTTTTTATACTAAGGTATTTAATTGTTCTGGTATTCTCCTAATCCTCCAATCCCCATGGACTGTGTAAGTAATGTTAGTGTCATAGTAGATTGCATGTTGAGCTACAAACCAAAAATTAGTGGTTCCATTCTACCAGTCTCTCTGCAGAAGATAGATGGGGTAGTACTTTAAAACTTTCAGCCTCTGGAAATCCAAGGCAGGATCATGATGAGCTTGAGTGGATTTGGCTTTGTTTTAATGGGCTTCAAACAAAGAGTTCACATTAATCAAATAGTAGGAAGATACTTAGGCAGTATAAACCCTGTGACTTTGATAATCTGACAAAAAGTTAATTGGCATATGGATTTCTTTCTTCCTGATGATAATTGTTAGTGTAGCTAGTCTTAATTAATTATTCTACTTCTGTTTAGTTTACCTTAGGGACTTGAAGAAAGACACCATGCTCAAAAGGGTGGAGGGACAGCGCAGAAGACCCTGGGTGAGACGAACTGATAAGAGTAGGTGTATTGGAATCAGTGAGACTGGCTGAGGACAGGGCAGACTTCAGAGTTGGGTATATAGGGTCGCTTTGAATCACAGGTGACTTGATGACACACATAACAAGAACACTTCTATTCGTAGTTAACCTGGTACCCAGTGAAGTGAATCTCTCCAATGCCATTAGTCTATTGTTCTTTCTCAAATGAAGCATCCACTGCTTGTGTTGATTGTCTACAATCACACAGAGCCTGCCCATGTACTGCTTGTAGGCATGTGAGTATGAAGGCAGTGCCCACAGAGAAAGTTATACGACACGAGATCCAACTTTCAAGCCAAGCTTACTTCTCAAGGTTCATTCATCAGTGTACTAAGAGACTTGATTGACTTACACCTTTTACCTTCAGCTTACATAATCTGAATGTTTAAGAAGTTACTTCAATTAAAACAGAATTATTGCCTGCGTACTGTTTATTATTGCAGGCTGCTTGCACCGAACAAGCAGTTTGCAATCAACCACTAACTTAAAGATTGATAGTTCAAACTCACCTAACAATGCTGAGTAAAATAAGTCTGGAAATCTGCTTCCATTAAGATTGTAGCCAAGAAAGCCTGAAGGGGTAGTTCTATCCGATAATGCATAGAGTCCTTATGGATCAGATTAACTTGATGGTACCTGGTTATGTATGTTGTTGTTAGTTTTGGATGCTGTCAAGTTGAGTATGACTCATAGTGACAAAAGATCTGAATCCTGTTCTATCCTACACCATCCTCACACTTTCTGACACACAAGAGCCCATTGCAACTGTCACCATGTCAATTCACCTGGTTGGGTAGTCTTCCTTTCCTTGGCTGACCCACCAAACTTCCCCAGCATCATGTCTTTCTCCAAGAAATAGCCCTTTCTAGAAACATGCTCAAAGGATGTGAAGCGAAGCCACTTCATTCTTGCCTCCAAAGAGCACTCTGGCTGCACCCTCTCCAAGACTTATCCATTTGTTCTCCTGGACATCCATGGGATTTTTAGTGATCTTCTCCGACACCACAGTTCAAACGCGTCAATTCTTTTTCTGTTATCCTTTTTCATTGTCCAGCGGTCAGGTGCATAGCAAGTGATTAGAAAGACCATGGCCTGAATCAGACGTACCTTAGTCCCTCAACTGACATCATTACTCCTCAATAATTTGGAGAGGGCCCTAACTAAAGATTTTCCCAGTACAATGTGTCTCTTTATTTCCTGATTGCTGGTACCAAGGGTGTTAATTGTGGATCCAAGCAAGATGAAATACAAAGCTTTTATATGGTTGACATTATTTCATGGTGAGGTGAGCGGAGGGAACTCTGGTAAGGAGTTATGCTGCCAAGTCAAAGAAAGATAGTTTGCATCTACCAGCTGTTCCAAGGGAGAAAGATGGGCAATTTTCTGATGTGCAATTTACAGCCTCTGAAAACCCACTGGAAGTTCAGCTATGAATCAGTTCCTACTGGATAACAGTCATTGTTTATAGTACTCTTCAGGAGAATAAGCAAAAGTGAGATAGGTACTGAGAGCATTAATTCTTCCAGCTGTGGGCCTCACCACTGTTTAATGTTCTTTTATCAAGCAAGTAAAATTGCATGGGAACTAGTCAAGGAAATGGAAACTCTGACAGCAGAATCTGTAGAAAACTGTGCTACTCACTCAAATGTCTCCCATTCTCCTGCTGTTTAAATTCTCCAGTGAATCCTTGGGAGGAAGATAGGTGATCGCCTCTGGTGCAATTTATAACCTCAGAAACCCGAGAGTAGATCAGCTGTGAGTCAGTTCTGACTCAACAGCAATGAAAGAGAGTGAGTGGATTAAGGAGGATTCAGAAGCTCGCCACAGTGACTGTGATAGGCAAGCAGTGAGAAGCCTCGGTTGGTGCCTGAGGGGCTGAGTCCCTAAGATAATGGGGGGAACACAAGCAACTGTTAGATAGGGAAGAAGAATATTGTTAATGTGCTACAAGGATCTAGATGAGCCCCGAAGAAGAGGTACTTGTTTGTCATCTCTATCTGGGGGATCCAGGGGTCCCAGAACCTTGAGAATAAAGGGATATTGACAACAGACTTCCAGTCTATTTAGTTATAGTTATTAAAACTGGAACCCAAAGATGTTCCCTCACAAAATCTCATGTACAGATATTGACAGAGCTAGGAGTAAAGCCGCATCCTCATAGTCCCCTTCCCTCTGAACCCTCTGACCCTTTCCTTGAAAGCATTGCATCAGTTTTTGCACTATGTTGGCTCTCTGGGAAGTTTTGTTTCCGTCTTAATCAATCTATCTCAGCTCACAATAAACAGCCCCCCCAAGCCTTTCAGATTATTTGTATGAATACAAAAGCTCATAAAGAGAGTTTTCCTAATTCTCTCTGCCAGAAGTCTCTTGAATTCTCACTGCAGATGTCTCACAGCTTGTCTCATATCACATATTTCATGCATCTGTTGAACAACTGATGTCTTTAGATCATTTTTCCTGGCACAGGGTCACATTGCTGTCTGCCCATGAAATTCTCGGCATTAATAACTAGTGTTTTCACTTTGTTTTCAGTGTTTATGAATCAGGTCATGTAGTCTTGCCAAAACAATAAAAATTTGCCTCCTTATTCTATTTACTAGACAAGGTGGTTTTAAGTAGACCACTGACTCCGTACCTCAGATTACTATATACGTTAATAATGCCGATTTGTGTTCACCTTCAGCCATTTCTCCATGTAAGGAGAGGATAAATCAGAGCATGTGCTGCTCGGAGTGTGATGCTTTTCAGCACTATCTTCACAAATTACTGTCAATTTTCTTTCCTTTACTTGTAACCTTAAAATGAAGAATGGTGCCTCTTCTTTTAATGGGGGTGAAATTTTCTTCCCTAAATTACTCTGGTTAAAGCACTTTGCTAAAGTGATTTTACAGCTAAGTGTCCATGAAATAGGAGCGCTGTGACGCTTTTGAATTCCAGATGTGTCGTTAGCCGAAGGTGCAGTAGTGATAATCCTGCCACATTTCCTCTCTTCTTACAAGTACAGACAGGAAGACAAGGAAGGACATCTACAATGCTAGTGCCAAATTCGCATAAGCTGCTTCATCCTATATCCCTGTGATGGAGTAACCGAAACAGCTGTTGAGTCAATTCCAAATCATAGAAGCTCTCCATTGTGTTTCTGAGGCATTAATCTCCACAAAAGACCTTTCTTCCACAGAGAATCTGGTAAAGTCAAACCACAAATGTTTCATATATTTTGCTACTAGACTTAGGGGGACATAATTTATCTTTCAAAGTTGGACAGACACACAGTACAATGAAAAGGAGTAGTTTAAATAATTACTCAGTGACATCAGATGTAGAACTGGTCAGTGGTAAGAAGGTGTGCTGCAATTCCAAAGGCACACAGTTTGAATCTACCAGCTTCTTCATGAGAGAAGGGTGAGCAATCTCTTCACATGTGATTTACTGCCTCTGAAGACCCACTAGAGGGTCATCTATGAGTCAGTTCCTACTTGATGGCATTCAACAACAGCAATCCTGTGAAAGCGGTCTTGGTGGTTGAATAGTTTAAATGCTCAGCTCTTAACTAAAATGTTGGTTATTCACGTGAACCCAGAGCCTCTATATGGGATAAATGTTGTTGTTGCTGTTGTTATATGCTGTTGAGTCACCTGCGACTCATAGCAACTCTATGTACAATAACCCTAAACCCTGCTCTATCCTGTGCCAATCTCACTGTCTCTGACACACCTTACCCCCATTACCCCAGTCACTGAATCAATCCATCTTATTAGAAGGTCTTCCTCTCCTGCATTGTCCCTCCACCCTCCAAAGCATGATGTCCTTATCCAGGGACTTGTTCCTCCTTGAAACTTGTCCAAAGTGTGTCAGACGAAGCTTCAGAATCCTTGCCTCCAAAAAGCAGCCTGGTTTAACCCTCTCCAGGATGAATTTATTTTTAATAGTCCATGGTATATCCAATACTCTCCTCTAAAACCACAGCTCAAAGACATCAATTCTCCTTCTATCATCCCTAGTCATTGTCCAGCTCTCTGATGCATAGCAAGTGATTGCAAAGACCATGGCATGTATCAGGCACACCTTAGTCTCCAGTCTGACATCCTTGCTCTTCAGTACTTTGTAGAGGTCCCTGACAGCAGACTTTCCCAATGCAATTTGTCTTTTGGTTTCTGACTGCTGGTGCTAGGAGTGTTGATTGTGGAGCCAAGCAAACTAAAGCTGTTAACAGATAGGATAAATAGTTGGTAATTTAGTCCAGTGAGAATTAGAGCCTGAAGAACTCTATAGGAGGAAGTTTATTCTGTCATGTAGAATCCCTATGAATAAAAAATTTACTTCATAGCACCTCGCAGCATCCTGGGAACACTAGGAAATGTAGTCATCTTATCTTTGGCCTCTAGACAGGGATATTGACCCTCCAAACTAGATAAGTAGACAAACTGAGGCAGAGAGGGTGAGCAATTTGCCCAACACCATCTTCAGAAAGAAGAACAACCAGGGTTTCTCCCATGACCACCTGACTCCAGTGTAAATATGCTTTTCACTCTGCTTTCTTTCCTAACAGTCCAAAACTTCCAGTTTGCTTATACAAACATGTCATGTGGTCACTGCAGGAGTAAGAGCAAATTCTTGGGGTAAACGGATCTGCATTCAAACCTCTAGTTACTCGTTTGTGCAGTAGATTTACTATGTGGGTGGTTTTAGTGCATGACATTTCCTAGAGAGGTGTCTGCACACAGGGAGGAGCTGCCGCCTGGCCGTACACACGCCCCCTCTGGCTTGGAGGAGTACTTGCTCCTGAGTTTTGTGTCCTTATTCCAAGCTTCTGCTTGAAGTCTTCAACCTAATATTGGACGGATTATCTTGCTATTTCCCTCCCCTCCCACTGGAGATTCATTGCTTGTAATCTTAATTTTTGGAAGTAGGAAGGGTATCCACTTCCTAAATAACATGGCTCCAGAAACTCTGTGAATTTTTATAAATGTCAATAGTTTGTTTGTAGAGGGGCTTGGAGCCTTTTGTTCATAGGGTCACTGTGAGTCATGCTCTACTCAAGCAATCAACAACAACAACAAACAATAATCTTAATTTAGCAAATCCTTCCCTAGATTAGAGACTTTGACCTAGCACCCCCGCCCCTTTGCAATTCATCAGTCCATTCATATGGGGAACCTTCTGGCCTAGTTACTCCCTGTCTTTACTTGTTTCTCCAGGTCAGTATTATCTGTTATCTAAATAAACTCAAGATTGTTTCTTAAATATCCCTGCCATTGTTTCTCTTCCCATCCTCCTTATATTGCTACTAGACGAAGCCTTCTGAAAAACCAACCCAATTGTAATTTAAATTGACTATTCCTATATTGTTCTCTATTGCCTATAGGATCCATTTCAGGCTCCCCAGATAAATAGGCAGTCTGTTCTTAAGGAAAAGCAATAAATCAGCCAATCCATTAACCAGTCTTTATGGGAAGAAAAATCACAAGAGAAAGATGGCTGCCGTGGGGACAGCTCAGCTGGTTACCCCGTGCTGGCACCTGTCCTGCATGGCATTGTCCGAAACCCCTCATCTCTGTCAAGGTAGCTGGAGTGGCCTAGAACAAGAAGTGCCTTTTCATTTTCTAACTGCTCTACATGCCTTGTGCACTTACAGAGCTTCATCCATCTTGACCCAACACCTTTAAAAAAAAACAACAACAACGTGCATAGCATCTCTGAGCTGGCTTTGACCCAGATTTGATTCCTCTGAGATACTGTGTAAATCTTGGGAGTGGAGACCAAGTAGTTATGGTGGTCCTGTCAACTTTAATGTGCCCGTGAATTACCAGGGGATCTTGTTAAAGTGCAGGTTCTGTCTCAGTAGTCCTTGGTGCCTCTGCTGCTCTTCGAGAGCCACACTTTGAGTAACAAGGCCCTGAAATCCTGCAGTGTTCCTTGCAAATAATAGGAGCCTCATAAATAAAAGTTGATGCCATGGGTAAATGAAGCAAGGGAGGGCGGAAGGCATATTTCATACACACCAGGGACCTAAAGATCCGTGTTTCCTAATGTATTTAGAGAAAAGATGCCAAGTAAAGGCAAAATGATGAAGAGCAATCGGGAGAATTTTTTTTCCCCTTGGCAAACATTTTTGGAAATTTAGGACCAGATAATATATCTGATAGAGGATTGCTCGGCACTTTCTCCCAGTGCTTCCCTGTAGCCTGTAATAAAGCACAGTCTCTGCTGTACCACAGACACTGAACTTGTCCCACATTCAATAACGACTGGATACCATTTGTGCACTATGAAGTTAATGTAATTTTTAAGAAATTGAGGGTAGTAATTTTGTTGAATAGACTTGAAACCATTTATTTCAAGGTTTCTTTGTTTCTCTCTTAGAAATCGCCAAAAGAATACACTCTCTGTCATTGGTGATTGCACTAAGGGCAAGCGCATTATATTGTTCTTCTGGGACATGTCTACTCTAAAGGTTTTTATCTTATTTTCTAAATGGTGAAAAGTGAGGATACTGGTAGTGACAAGACTAGGCAGGTTGGAGGCAGCCGTGAGAGAAACACAAGAGACTGGACCTGCCACTTTGCCTGAATGACTCTGTGAGGCTCCCTGAGCTTCAGTGAGTGCCTCAGCTACATCCATCCAGCATATATTTGTGTAGAACTTTGTCCTGAAACTTAAGCAGTATAATGAGCACATTGAATTCAGTGATCCACAAATCTTTTCCACTCTAAAAGGAAATAATATTTGTGACTTGCCAAAACAGATACGTGCTTACACACACACACACACACACACACACACACACACACACACACATGAATGAATAAACAAATATCAGGTAGGTAATTAAGTAAATAAGTAAGTGGAGATGTTTACTCATTTGCTAATTTGCTGGATGATAGGTGGAAAGAGTAAATAGAATAGATAGATAAATAGAATGATAGATAGATAGATAGATAGATAGATAGATAGATAGATAGATAGATAGATTAGATACATAGGCAGACAGAAAAATAAATTTGATCTTTGGTAATAGCAATTTTATGTACTTTTCAGATTGTTATTTTTATTGTTCTTTCTCTTTCCATAAATAATAGACCCTATTTTATCTTGGAGTAGAAATGTATTTTTCCCCACATTTTAAAATAGAATTTAGGCAAAGAAAAACTTAGTCTAATCTGAGCAAATCTGTTTGTTGCTTTGTTTGGCTCTTTACTGCTAATGATAATCACCATCCCACACTTGGGCTTTTTTTTTTCCTGGGATCCTTTCTGGAAAGAGAGAGAGAGAAAAAAAATGCCTTCTTGTTCTGTCATAGTCTGGAAAGTAGCACAAAAGCAGCACTCAGCTTTCTAACAACTCTGCCTTGAACAAAGTATTTGTGTCAGTTTTCAAAGGCGAGCATTCAGCCCCTCAGTGAGGCTAATGCAGCAGCCAGTGTTTGCTGTTGGGATGAGAGCACTGTTGCTTATGTCATTTCCAAGACTGAAGTGTGTTTTCCAGAGAAATGAGTGAGTGTTTGGCCTGCCTAAATATTTAGCAATTGAGGGGAAAATTATTATTGTCAACCAGGAATAAGTTTATTAAAGTATATTGTACTTGTTTTTTTAGGCTATTTATAAAAATCTCTTTTATACAAACACATGTAAGAAGCTCTTTCTCATCAGACACAGTCATTCAGCAGGGAGGGCTTTTGTGGTGTCTGTTTCTTTTAATTTTCATGATTGAGAGGTGATATGGTTGGTCAGATAGCAGCCACTTCTTTGTTGTTAGTTGATATTGTACCTCATTTATCATATACTTTAAAGAAATATTTTGGAAACTATTAATACTGATCTTTCCTTGACTTGATAGATGTGTTCCTCAACTTGCTGTAGTACAGACCAAACATTATTTAAAGGCTTTACAACAAATCAAACTACCGTCTAAAAGGATTTCCAGTCACAATTTATTTTTAAAAGATTAATTTTCTCTTTTTTCCCTTTTTATTATTTATTTTTTTATTAATTTTAATAGACATTTGCAGAGGCTTGTGGATTTCCATTCATTCATTGCCACACTTTTCTCCCTGCCCACCCCTCCCCACCAGATCGCTTCCCCCTCCGAAAAGAAAAAGGAAAAAAAATATTCCTTCATTAGTATACAATTCCCACGTCCCTTGCCCCCCACCCCCCACCCCGAGTACACTTCTCTAGGCAACCTTAATTCTGGATTCCTGTGCTAACCATAATAATCATATATCACCTCTAACCTGTTCTTTCCCTCATCTGTTTCAACACAATATACATAATTTATCCAGTTTTTTCTGTCATACCCCAACCCTGATGTCAGACCCATTTTACAACAGTGGCACCATGCAGTATTTGTCCCTTTGTGACTGAGATATTATGTTAAATACAAAATTAAAGTTCTTTTTAAGCTCCAAATGGGAAAAATATTTTAATCAATGATTTTTAAAAATAAAATCACTGTTTTTATATTGCTAACAAATATATCTTTTCCAAGTAACCTTATGATTATACATCAGATCCTTCTCTCTCCCCTTTTTTTTCTCTCTTCCCAAACCTCCCCCCAACAAAGTCATTGCCTTATTTTTTTTGTCCTGAAATATTTTATAACACAGTAATGGCAAAAACTTTAAATGGAAATGTTTAAAAAAGTGAAAAGAAACAATTTTAAGTGTCATGAAGTAAAGTTCCTAAGAGTAGGCATATATGATAACAGGATCCAACAAGGTCAATCATAAAAAGAATGACAGAACTGGCTGAAGAGTTTTTTAATTGTACCAAAGTATATGTGCCTTTGGTGGGAAGACAGTGGCTCGATGAGTTGAAATAACTCTATAGCTCTAATTCTGTAAATTCTGCTTGCATTACTCATAAAATCCAGTTGTCTCAACTCATAGTCACCCAAGGGCATCAATCATAGCAGGACTGAGCTCTTTTCAGTTTTCAGTGGCTGTTTTTTCAGAAGTAGAAGATCTTTTTTCCAGGGTGCATCTGGGTGGACTTGAACATCTAACCAAGTGTGTTAACTACTTGTAACGTCTTTGGATTCCACATGACCAGTGTTGTTGTTTTTCTTAAGTGCTATATAGTAACACAAATTATTAGTACTCATTTGGACTAACACACATTTTTACAGTCGTTAGCATGACTCATAGTGGCCCTATCAACAACAGTTATTCATACTTTGGGCATCTTGCTAGGAGAGGCTACCTCTTGGAAAGGAACATCATGCTGGGAAACGTGAAAAGTCAATAGAGAGAAAAACTCCCAATCAGATAGATTGACACAGTGACTGCAGCCTATCTCAAGAGTGTCAGAGATGATGAGGATGGCACACAATAGGACTCTGTTATATATAATTTTACTCTATTCCCTGACCAAGTAGTAAGAAACTGCCACAATCCTGAAGGCACATGGTTTAGATAGACCAGCTGCTCTGAGGGAGAAAGATGGGCAATCACCTCCGGTCTAATTAAATTGCCTCTGAAAGTTCACCAGAGGGTGAGTCAGTTCTGACACGATGGTACACTACACTTAAAACAAACCTTCCTGGGAACACACTACTGAGAATAAACAACAGTAGTGAGTTTCATAACCATGGCCTATAAAAGAGGGAAAGTCATTTTGCTCTTTTCAAATGCCTTTAATTTGTGAGAAAATTACCTCAGGAAGAATACAAGAAACATGCATTTTGAACTTTTATTCTTTAAAAAAGAATTCAGCTTTTTAAATTTGATCCTAAGTGTTATTTTTCTTTCCTTTTTTCCTAAAGCACCTCTCACATTATGAGTTCTGTGCCAGTGAAAATTACAGCACAGAGAAATCTGTGTTAAAAATAAGAGATTCTGCCTCAGTTATGCTTCACTTTTCTCTTTTTTTACTTCCTTGGAGAATGGAAGGGAATAAGATAGATGTGACAAGCTGAGCTATCAGTAATAACATTTCAAAATAGAGACAATTATGAACTCAATGTCTAACTTAAAATAAAAATAACTGGGTTGAAATTTAGCCTCTTGATCCCCATTTGGATCTTAATTCAATACATAACTGCTTGGTAGGTATGTTTGTCTTGGAATGTATTAAATTCATAGTGTCAGAACCCAAAGCATAGGAAAATAGGGTTCCCAATGATGTACTCCTGGGAGAGTCTGTTACTATCAAAGATTTTCTTGGATCTAAACCCAAATACCCACCCATTACCATCTGGTTAATCTAACTCATAGTGACCCTTTCGGGCAGAGAGCTCTCCATGGGATTGTCAAGGCTGTCATTCTCATGGAAATAGATTATGATTTCTTTCTTCAGGGGAACAGCTGCAGAGAGGGGTTCCAACAATTGACTTGTTAGTCACTGAATGCTTTACCACTGTGCCACCAGGACGTCTTCCTTAGATACTAAACAAACCAAGCCCAATTGCTGTTGAGTTGATTCTAATTCATAGCAACCTTATATGTCCTTTTTTATTTCCAAAGCTGTAAATCATTCCTTTATTACTCCTGGGGAGCTCTGGTGATCTCGTCCATAGAGAGTTATAATATCAATACATGGGTAGTCAGATTGAATCTTGTCCAAGGTACAGCTTCTGAAAACCCACCAGAGGGCAGTTTATTCTGACTAGACTGTAGATAACTAAAGCAACAGCATGGGTATAGTCTTTACTATATCCTTTTAAATTCCACTATCCCAACTGTACTCAGATTTAATTAATAACCACATTTTAAGATTGAATAAGAATGGATTTAATGTCTGTTCTCCGTATAGAGGGGTTTCTCTGGTTTTTAATCAATGCAGGGTCTCTAACACATTGTTGGTACTTGACAAATGTGTGTATTGATTTCCTATTGAATAGGCTTTGCTGGGCTCATTAACTTCATCTGAGGACGAAAGAGCAATGATTTCGCCTAGGTGTAGAAGATGAATAAGGAGCGTTGATGGTACAGTGTCTAAATATTTGGTTTTTAACAGAAAGATTGGCTGTTCAAACTTACAAGTTGTTTCATGGGAGAAGGATGCCACAGTCAGCTTCCATAAGGACTGAAGTCTTGGAAACTCTGTAAGTCAGGATGGGTCTGAACCGAGTCTATAGCAGTAGGGAATGGGATACAGGATGCAAGAAAAACATTCTCTCAACTTTGAAATTTTTGGCTATAGCATTAGATTATCCCGCTGCTGTCTTTCAAAGTCTTTGTGCAACATACTGGGCATAAATGTATATATTCCAGTCACATTTCAGTCATTAACTATTTGAACCAATGAAGATGAAATTATGCCTACAGTTCAAATTCTCCAGCTGTTCTGTGGGAGAAGGATGGACAGTATCCTCTTGTGCTATTAACTGCCTCTGAAAACCCACTGAATGGTGAGGTTTCTCTCTCTCTCTCTTTCTGTAGCTAAAAACATTTACTACTCATTAAAACTTTTCATAAAACTGTACAGGCTTGGAAAACCTAATGGCAATCCTACTCTCTGCTACAGGGACACCATCATTCAGAATTGGCTCAGTGACAGTGGGTTCAGTTTCGAATTTCTAGTGGTGATCAAATTGGCTTGGACTTTTTTGGTCAGGGAGAGATAGAGTGAGAGCCATCTAATAAACTTAAGTATAGATTGACTTTATAAATTTTGGTTTTGCTCTGGTAGGCCTACACGTGAATAATCAAATACATTGTTAGTATTTCATAGCTTATTTGAACATACAAATTAGGAGTTGCATAACCAGGAAATTCGCCCTCAAATCAGGACATGTTGAGACTAAAAGAAGCATGTTTATAATTCTTAGGATTGGGATGTATAAATTTGACTGTCAGGTCACTTTGTTTTTGGTGTCTGCTCCTCACTGTGAGCCCTTAGCCCACTAGTGAACCGTTCTTATCTGAATTATAAACAGCACAGGAAAGACCTTACAGTGAATGGGTCTATCACGCATAGTTTATGCTAATGCTTTCTATCTCAATCTAAGCATATTTCAAAGAAGCATAAGATGATGTTGGAATTTACTACAAAAAGAAAACCAAACAAAAAACAAGAGCACATCAATTTTTCTCCGAGTAAGCAAAAGGTGATGCATATGTGGGCACCATCAGGACTCTAATCGGAAAAATTTAGCAATTTTTTATTTCATGCATTTATGGACAGTCTCCTCCCATGCTATTTTCTGCCTCTACAAACCTGCCAGCGGGTCAGCTATGGGTCAGATTGAACTCAACAGTATATAACAACAACACTGTCAAGATACTATAAGAGGCTAAATCCTGTACCATGAATTAGTGTAACTCAACTGTTTGTCATAGTGTTAGAACTGACCCCGACCCATGGATCTGAGGTGGTAGACTGCAAGGGAGGACACCGTCCATCTTTCTCCTGGAGACTGCTGGTGGATTAGAGCAGATACCGCAGTTTTATCTTGGACTGACAATCATGAATCTAGTCTTTTACTAACTCTCAATCTGTAGATAATGATATTAAAACAAACAACTCACTACCCTCATGTGCTTCCCTCATGAAGGCCCTCCATTGGGTTTCTGAGGCACTAAAACTTTATTAGAAGAGAGGGCCATTTTTCTCTAGCTGAGTGGCTGGTGGATTAGAGCTGTCGACTTTTTGGTTAGCATTCCAACACGTAACACACTAAGCCACCAGGGATCCTTCATGATACCAATAATACTAAATATTTCCAATGTAAGTTCCCATTTCATGCCCTATACTATTACAGACACTCTTATACATTCTCTCTAATCTTAAAAAAAACCCTAAAACTCAACAACAACCAACCAACCAAATAATCCCCCTCTGTATGCTAAGTATCATATCTCCAACATAAATTCTATCTTATATCGTAGACTTCTCTTAACTCTAAAGCAGTGTGTTCTCTATTAAACTTTGTCTCTTTAATTTGTAATTGTTAGGTGGTACCAAAATGGCACCAACTCATATCAGTCTTACATACAAGTGAAAAAACTCTGCCTACTGTTGTCATGACGTCAGTCTATCCCACTGAGAGTTTTCTTCTTTTTCACAGATTGTCAGCTTTTCCAAGCATGAGCTCCTTTTTTTTGGGCACTTTCTCCTCCTGATAACATGTCTAAAATAAATGAGATTAATTTCTCGCTGTTTTTGCTTCTAAGGAGAAATCTGGTGTATTTCTTCTAAAATATATTTGTTTGTTATTTTGACAAACATTCTTCTAAGTGGTATAGCACTGGTCTGTCAATTCGCTGTATAGAGGTAACTCATGGTGGTTGTGATGCTGAACACTGTGACCCTGATGTGCCAAATGCAATATTGGTCACCCATGGCAGACAGTGTTTGGCAGAGCTACCCAATTAAGACAAGCTTGGAAGCAGGAGTGGCATCCACTTCCAAAATAGCTTGCCTCTGGAAATCCTATGAACTTGGAGAAATGAAGAAGGTTCATAGGGTTACTATGAGTCACCTACGACTGAACGGCATTTAACAATAACAACAACATTGTATATTCAATATCCTTTATCAATGCCATAATTCAATGACAATTCAATCATTTGTTTTTTCTTATTTATTGTACAACTTTCACAAGCAAAGGAAGCAATTGAAAATATTATGGCTTGGATCAGGAGCATATTGGTCTTTTAGACAGGTCCTTCAGAGTAGATTTGTGCAATGTAATCATTTGATTTATTGACTACTGCTTCCACAGGTGTTGATATTAGACCTAATAAAATGAAATCAGGAACAGGGTTAGTATTTTCTCAGTGTATCATCTATGTTGCTTATTGGTCTAGTTGTAAGGATTTTGTTTTCTTTAAACTGAAGTATTAACTAAGTTGTCTGCTTTCAACAAGCATGGTTATGTCATCTACATATGAAAGATTTTTGGTAAGTCTCTTTGCAACCAGAGGCTCCATTCTTTTTAATATCTAAAAAACCAAAACTGACTGCCTCACTGGAGAACCTACTCAGAGCTGACTCTTCAGTGGGTTTTCAGAGGCTGCAAATCACATAGAAAGAGACGGCCCTTTGACAAGGCATCCACGGATTTCAACTACCAGAATCACTACTTTTGAGATAGTATTATACTCCCTGTCATTGTTGTTGTGTACCCTAGAGTCAGAACTGACCAGTAGCTGACCCCTCAGTGGATTTTCAGAGCCAGTTAATCACATAGGAGGAGACTGCCCATTCTTCTCCTGCGTAGGACCTGGTGGCCTTGAACCATGTGCCTTCTGGATTGCAGCACTGATTCTTGCCACTAGGCCACCTCGAACAGCTATATTTAGTAATTACTATCACTTGTAGAAGAGAGCTATATTTTATCCTCTGATATCATCTAACATCAGTAAAATATAGGGATAGAAATATTTATTTTCATGTTATGTATGACCAGCCTTAAATCATATATTTGGAAAAAATAGTAAAAAAATGACAAATATTCAGATTTAGGTAAATAATGAAAAATAATTTACTGAAATTGTTAAATAGCAGAATCTACCTAAGGTTTAACCCATTTCATGTACATTTTCTCTATGAAGATGAACTAACAAAGTTTTGTTCTATTCTAAAGATTATTTCAAAGCGTGGGATGCTTTATTATAATTATGTACTATTAGTGTTCTCCATTCTATAAATATATGCTTTGAAATATAGTAATAAAGTATAATTTCAGGACCTTCTCAACCAAGTAAGGAAGTATGTGCTTATATTATTGTCACCTTGAAAATTTGAACTTTAAATTGTTCTCAAAGTTTGAAAGAAGTATCCTCAACTGTGTGGTGATTATTTTATCTAAAAAAGTAATGTTTTCAGCTTATTCCAAGAAAATGCTTTTGTTTCTAACAATTCATATTGATAACAGAAGTTCAAGGACTTAGAAAAATAAAAATATACATCTCTTTGAAAATATCCCCACTCAGAAGTAAGAAAGATTAAATTTAGTCCTTTTGATAGCAAATTTTATTTCTCATTACATGAAAGGTATTATGGAGGCCACGTGAAGATGTTAAACAGAAGGCAGGTGCCATTGTTAAAGCATTCAATTTCTAACTAAAATGTCAAGGTTCAACCCCATCAGTCAATCTGCAAGAGAAAGATGTTACAACTTTAGGGATCTTGCAGGCAGCTCTGCCCTGTCCTACAGTGTGAGAAATAGCTTGCAGCGTTTGGTTTGGCAGAAATATTTATTGTTGTTATTTGACATTGAGTCATTTGTGTTTCGTTACAATCCTGTGCACAACAGCTCAGAACCCTGCCCTATCCTGAGGCAGTCTCACTGTCTCTGACACACCTACCCCTGTAACCCCCGTTACTGTGTCAGTCCAGCTCATCCTAGATCTTCCTTTCCTATGCTGCTCTTCCACCCTTTAAAGCATGATGTCCTTTTCCAAGGACTGGTCCCCCTTGGCAACATCTCCAAAGTATGTGAGACAGAGCTTCACGATCCCTGCTTCCAGAGAGCAGCTTGGTTTCACCTTCTCTAGGACAGATCTGTTGTTTTCTTGGCAGTCTATGATGTGTTCAATACTCTTTTCTAGAATCTCAACTCAAAGACAATGATTCTTCTAATCATTGTTAGTCTCTGCCCAGCTCTCTGATGCATAACAAGCAATTGCAAAGACCATGGCCTGAATCAGGTGTACCATAGTCTGTAGACTGACATTATTGCTCTTTAGTACTTTGGAGAGGTCCCTGACAGCAGCTTTACTCAATGCAATTTGTCTTTTGATTTTCTGACTGCTAGTGCCAAGGGTTTTGGTTGTGGAGCCAAGCTAGATGAAGCTGTTAACAATCTCAATCTCTGTTCTGTCCATCATGAAGTTACCAATTGAGCTAGTGGTGAGAATCTTTGTTTCATTTTTCTTTTCTTTTTTTTAATTTTCTTTGTCATTTTACTATTTTTTTTTTAATTTTACACTAGTTTATTTACAAACTTTGAAGACATTGTTTTCAAGAACAGATTCTTTCAATTTCCCTCACCCCCATCAAATTGTACAGCCCTCCTTCACATTCTCATTCCTGTGCTTCCACTCTTTCCCAGCCCTCATGGATCCTTATAATTATCCTACAATAATGGTTTTATACAATATTCATCCTTGTTTGACTGCGTTAGTTCACTCAGTATAATGTTTTCCAGTCCCTCCCAAGTTAGGTAATAATTCACAAAATCATTGCTCCTGCACGCTGCATAGTATTCAGTCCATTTTAGAGATTGCAGTCCTTGAGTTTCTGCAGCAAATGTTTCAGGTCCTCTTCTGTTTCAGTAAACAAAGTTGTGTCATCTGCATAACACAGGTTGTTGATGAGTGGACTCCTGATGCCACATTCCACTTCTTAAAACCCAGGCCTCCCAAATGGTTAGTTTTGCCTATAGATTTAAAAGGTGAGGAGATAGGATGAATCCCTGATTCACTGCTTTTCTGATATGAGGCCATGCGGTATTTCCTTGTTCTGCTGTGACAACTGCTTCCTGAGACATGTATATATTAATAAGACTAGGAGATCTAACTTTTTTTTTCCTTGACAGTTTTGCCTAGGGAATGAATACCTTAGCAAAGCTATATTTATGTGATATGATAGATCATTGGTTTGGGACATGAGCACAGCCAAACACTTAACCATTTGTAATGGTATATATTTTAAACTGAATGGATACAGAAGCTATTTTTTGCTAATTGTCTTCAACATAGACTACACCAATTAGATATATTAAACACAGATGTTAATTGTACTGCTCTCCACCATTTATTGTGTCCCCAAACATAATATTACTAAAGGAGGTAACACTTTCACTAATATATTTTCTAGGCTCAAGGATATCCAGTAAGACTTGGTGGAGCAATATTTGACCAACTTATAATGCAATATTATTCAAAAAAGTTGTTTTTCGTGACAGTTTAAAATATCTCAACTAATGCTGTGCCACTAGTTGTACATAGTTACAGCTCCCTGCCCTCTCGGCTCAGCCGCAGGATTTGTTAACTCTGTTGGAAGTACTCCCTGTTCAGATGGCACAAATTAATTTAAAATGCACACAAATTTCATTATCCTATTTAATTTTTCAAATAACAAAATCGAATGATAATTTTCACTGTATGGTTTACATGTGCTACTAGCAAAACTAATAATATTAAAAATTCAAGCCAGATTCAGAAGAGGATTGGAATGAGGAAAATCATTGTTAATATCAGAGAGATCTTAATTGAAAGAAGGTGATACCAGAAAGATATTTGCCTATGTTTTATAGACTATGCAAAAACATTCATCATAACAAATTATAACTGTGGGTATAGGTATTCCAGAACACTTACTAATGTTCATGTGGAATCTGTACATAGAATAAAAGGCAGTCATTATAGCAGAGTTTAAAATCAGGAAAGGTGTGTATCAAAGTTATGCCTTTTCACCACACTTAATTCATCTAAATGCAGAGAAAGTAATCCAAGAAGCTGAACTTTATAAAGAAGACTGTGCCATGAGAATGAGAAGAAGGCTCTTTAACAACCAGAGACACTGATTATATAACCTCTCTTGCTGAGAGCAAAGATGTCTCAAAGCAACTATTGATAATAAAATACTGCCTTATGGATTGTACCTCAATATCAAGAAAGCAAAAATCCTACCAACTTTGTTCAGTAACCAAGATTAGAGTTTTCAAGGAAATTCCATTTACTTGGATCTACAGTCAACACCCATGGATGCAGTAGTTACGAAATAAAGTTATCTACTGAATTGGTCAAATCATCTGCAAAAGATTTCTTTAATGAGCTAAAGAGTGAAATGTCACTTTAAAAACAGGTGTAATCCCATGAAATTTTCAGTTACCTCATAAGGAGGACCCTTGTATTTAAGTCAGTTGGGTTCGAGGGCCTAATGTTATTTCATTTTTGGAGGAACATTCTTATAAATTATACAGCACTCTTCTGTCGATTTGCTGTACTGAGGTAATCCTGGTTTGCTGTGAAGCTGAACCTTGTGCCACTGGGGTGGGGGGGGGCTGTCAATTGCCATCACAGCTGCCTATAGTAGACGACAGTGTTTGGTGGAGCTCCCTGTTTAAGACAGGTTTGGAAGCAGGAGTGGCATCCACTTCCTAAACCATATGGCTCTGGAAACTCTGGGAACCTGGAGAAACAATAGTTGTTATAAAAAGGCTTCAGGTCTTTTGTTCATAGGGTTGCTATGAGTCGTGCTCAACTTGAAAGAAATCAACAACAACATATGTATATGAAGCTAGAAAATGAATAGGAAATACCAAAGAAGAATTGATTATTTTTAACTATGGCATTGGTAAAGAATATTAACTATACCATTGACTGACACTATAGTGAAAAAAAATCTGTTTTAGATCAAGTATTGCAAGACTTATGTTTAGATAGAAGAATGACAAGGCTGCTTCATGTAGTTTGGACATCTTATCAGAAGGGATCAGTCTCTGTAGAAAGACATTATGTTTGATAAAGTAGGATATCAGTAAGGAAGATGACCCTCAACAAAGCGACTGACACCACGACTGAGCTCAAACATAAATGTGATTTTGAGGATGGTACAGGCTTGGGTCCTGTTGAATTTAGGATCACTATGGCTCAGACTTGAAGACATCTAATAGCAACAATAAAATTAGGCTTCTATCCCACTGTAGATATCCAATTATGTCACACAGATAGAGGTTGGAAAATGGAATATTAAAATAGCTGTTTTTAAAATTTGTTATTAAACTCTATCCTAATGATTCTTCAGTCATGTCTTCTCATTGAAAGAGTAAGACTCCTCTTTTTCTTGTGAAGACTTAGAGAAGTTTTCCTTTCCTTCACGGCAGTGACAGATGTCAGGTGTGTGTCTTCCCTCAGTCTAGTTGGTCTAGGCTCTCACTAGCTTACTCCTGAAGCAATAATGATAATTCTATTGCCTTTTCCTTCATTCTTTTTTTCATGCTCCCTACTATCTTTACTATTTCAAATTCACAAAGCTCCATGTGGATCTTTTTCTCTTTTTGAGAAGTATTGTTTTTATTCCCTTACAACAGACTCTATTTCCAATAAATAAATGGTCTTTCTATACCTTCCTCACAAAATAGATCTGATTTTCATCATTATAGCTACATGTACTTCACAGCACCCTCAGCTTTCCCTTAATGCTACTCAACCAAGTTTATCCTTTATCGCTCTGTTCTTAGATATGTGTGTATGTGTGTGTGTGTGTGTGTATCCCTAAGTAATACAGTTTTTTCCCACCTCTAGCATATCCCACTTCCCATTTCTAATGTACTCAGTTTATATTTTTAAGTATCTCCTCCAAATCTGAACATCTATTTCCTCTCAGTCTTCTCCAAATTATGAAATCATTGACTACGTGTAGCTGGTATCTTGAGTGTTTTTGTATCTCCCTCTTGCAGTCTCCTTTCTTTCACTTTCCATGCAGAGTGCCCTCCTAAAGTGGCTCACTTTTAGGTCTGTGATATTAATGCCTTGACTTTCCACAATAGCCTAACACCTAGCAATGCTATTTCAACTCCCATCTCCACATGGGGTCAAGAGAACTTTTCTAAAATTGTAAATTATATCATTCCATTTGTCTGCCTGAAACCTTGAAATGACTTAAGTGTGCACATGAAATTAAACTTGCATCCTGATGACTCCAGGATTCAAAGCCAGACAATTTTCCCAGAGCCTGTATCAAAAACTAGTTCATAATGCTCTTCAAAGACCCTTCCAGAGCCAGTTTTTACCCACTCATCTAACCTTAATGCATTCCCTAGAACTTCTTCCACAAAACCAGAGACATTAGTCAGCTTGGCCTACTGCTCTACCCCCAAATGTGGGAGAATGTGTACATAGGAAGCAAGCTTTTCCCTATCTTTCAACATCACTCTTTCTGATCCTTCAACTTGAGGAAAATGTCTAACTATTCTAGAAACCTCTCCCACATCTTAAAAGTCTTCCTAAACTATGATCCCCATCCCTACAGAAAGTTTTCCACAGCTTCTCAATTTAAAGTCCATTCTATATGACTTTTCCAAACTTATTATTGAATTATTTTAATTCATACCATCAATTTCATTTTACATGTATTGTTACGAATCAGTTTACTCTTTTCTCTTTTGTCTTGTCTACAGAATATGAACTGCACAAGGACACAGTCACATTATCTTTGTAAGCCAAGTCTCACAGCAGGCGTTTGTTGGATGAATCACCTTTCCATTTTCAACTTTAAGCTCTCTTTAATCTCTACATAAACTTCTGAGTAAACACTTATCCAGAGTCCACTTAAGAAATCAATAAATATTAAGACACTTGTAAGCCTAATTCTAGGCTAGGGAGTAGAGATGCCACAATGAGCAAGTTAAGCATAATCCTAAACCTCAGGGTACGCACAATCTAGAACATGCAAAAATGTTAGAAAATAACAAATGCAAACTATTATATATGAAGTGATTAGTAAACCCTTCACTATTTTTCCTTGTGATAAACATAGGGAATAATTTTTGGTTTCTTAAATCACAATCCCTAAATTCAGTTGAAAAAAGCAGTTATGTATAACAGAGATGCAAGTAGATGGATATAACAAACAGAATGATATTTTCTTACCATTTAGGAGGTAAGAAGTGCATTTTCCCCAATTCCAGTTCTAGAAGAAAGCCCCCTGGGTTGGTTCTAGAGGAAGGTCTTAATTTCCTTCAGCATCTGTAGACCCAAGGTAGTTTGGAGATCTCTATATCTCATGTCCTTCTCCAGTGTCAAAAGAACTTCTTTGCACAAAGACCTGAGTCCAAAGAGCTCTATTGCCAATCTTCTCTGGGTAGTCCTGAAGTTCCCCCTTCCCTACTATAAGCTCAACATCTCTCCTTTTGTTTCTTGAGTTAAAAAGTTTCCCAGACTACAATTTAGAGAAACTTTCTTTACATTGAACAAGGCTATGTTGCATTCAGCCTTAATCATCTTACACCTAGTTATGATGATTAATGATCATGGAGGATCATTACATAGCTTTCACATTATGTAACGACATTATTTGTGCTTTGGAGGGGATACACTTAAAAATCTGAGACAGCAGCTCTGCTATTGTTTTCTAAGAGGTCTCCAATCCATTCTAGATAAGTACTGTAGAAAACTAGCATACTCTTAACTGATACTGTTGGAATCTAGAGTTTCTATTAAATTATTTAACACATAGATGTCCTTTTTATCTTTATATTTTCTCATGGGCCAGTGGCAATTTACTTTCCATATAGCATTCCTTACCGAATCCCCATGCTGTTATTTATTCTTTCTCAAGCTCAGCCACAGAAATAACCTCACAACTGACTGACATGAAGAAGAAAGTGCACTTTCTCTTCTTTGTGTTGTACCTTGTTGTTGTTCTCTACATTTTCTTGTAAGTCAGCACTGAATTTTATTTTGTTAAAAAACATCAGTTCCTAATTCCCCAAAGGCCCCGTTTCACCCTCTGACTACATGGTCTCATGTTCCATCTGTAATTCAACTTTTCATATCTTTACCTCTTTTTGTTGATATTTTCAACAATATATTTTAAAATATTTGGGAATGAGGATGTCAGCAGATAACAACTGTACAATGTTCTTCTCCAGGGCATAAGGCCACATATTCTCAGTTTCCACTCAGCATCACTTGTTTCCACATGGGTATACGTGTGTGTGTGTGCGCATGTGTGTATAAATGACATATGTACCCCATCTTAAAAATATCTAAATAGCTGAAATTGTATAAAAATCCACAATGAACTTCTGCCTATTATGAAAAACTGGACATGAAGAGGAATAATAATTGTTATAGTAACTAATCCATTGTTCTGCTTATTTACATCAAGGAAAATCAATAAGGAATTAAAATTAGAAGCAAACTTTGTTGCTCTATTTTCATCCATTTGGATAAACAGGAAGTAGCTTTTGCAATATTTTTGTAGGGGTTATTTACAAACACAGTAATAGATCTGTCTTAGTTATCTAGTGCTACTGTAACAGAAATACCACAAAGGTATGACTTGACAAACAAATATATTTTCTCACAATTCAGATGGATAGAAATCCAAACTCAGGTTGTTGTCTTCAGGAGAAGGCATTTCTTTATGGATTAAAGGGAAAGAGACTTGTCATCAGTTATTGGTCTTTCCCTGAGTCTAGGAGTTTCTGAGTGTAGGAGCTGAGCTCTGTGCCATGGGTCTTCAAAATGCTCTCCAACCCTGACATTTTTTTGTTGGTAATAGTCAAGTCCCTCAGATCTCTACTCACTGTTTTATACTTTTGTTGTTGTTTTTGTTTTATACTTTTATATTAAAAAATATATTGAATTAGGGTATAACATTCCTGTAAATTGATTTCTTCCTCACTAACATAACTACCGTGAATACTGTTGGATTGTCATCCAAAAAGAATTTACAACATGTAGCATAATTATATCAGATCACAATATGGAAATAATTACAGGATACTGAGTATCCTGATCTAGCCAAGCTAGCACTTATTTGGATGGAAGTTGGAATTCAATCGGTAACTATGTCTGCACTAAAAAAAAAGTCTTTTTCATTATAAGGTTATATTTCAATGGTGATGCTAGCAGATTTCTAAATTAAGTGTAGGATAACCTTAGTTGACATGTACTTTGTCCAGAAATGTTAGATTTCCTTCTGATTAATCACCTAAAATTTACTTCTTCCTGGGATTTTTCTCTTGGGGAATTTATACCTTCAAATAGTAGGCTCCAAATGCATTGGCTCTAATTAAAGTGTTTATTTCAATGTCCAAAGCTTAATAAGCTTCAAAAGACCTAGTGAACCTTCAAAGGTGTTTGAATTTTCTTATCTTCCCCTGACTCCAAAGTAATGCCTTGTGTTCTAAATTGTTGCCTACTCACACTTTCTTTATATTCTCTGACATACATTCTTGACTCAATCTGCACTTTCCAACAAGAACTGAGAAGGGAAGAGAATCATTGTTGTTAATATAATGTCTTCAAATCTTTGAAAAGAATCCTGATGGCACATGGGTTAATGCTCATCTGCCTAGCAAAACTATCAGGGTTTCAAATACACCACGTGATTCTATGGGAGAAAAGACCTGGACACCTATTTTCATTCAAATTATAGCCTGAAAAACTATGTGAGACAATAGATCCTATTAGAAGGCAAACAAGAAGGAGTGACATCCACTTCCTAAATAACATGCCTCCAGAAATTATTAATTTTGATAAATGAGATCCTTACAGAAAGACTTCAGGCCTTTTGTTCATAGGGTCACTATGAGTTGTGCTCACTAGGCAATCAACAACAACAACAATCATATTATGTGGGTTGAATTTATGGTCTTTTCAATTGCTTTGCATATAGTAACTGTAGCAATGAACTTGATCAAGAATCAGAAAGATCATGAATATGGCTCTGGATAGGGCAAGGTTTCAATGTGTTATTGATAGGGTTGATATGAGTCTTAGTAGACTCAATGACACCTACCAACATCAGTTGAAATAAATTCAGAGACACCTAACAATAACAATTCCTTAAAAATTAGAGCTGATTGGAAAATTAGAGTTTTTAGGTATTTCTATTAACCATGCTTGTATGTATCGAGGGGTGGAGAATGTATTGTATACTGTGATTCCCAAAATTTTTTTTTGTTTTTTTTTCCAAATGTTTAAAGACAAGCAAATATACTTTCCTATAAGTCTTTCCTTTGAATGATAACCTTAACTGGAAGTTGTTAGTTTCTGTTTACCATCGAGTTGGAATTGACCCATAGCTGACCCTCCAGTGGTTTTCAGAGGCAATTAATCACATGGGAGGAAATTACCCATCCTTCTACCGTGGAGCAACTGGTGGCCTCAAACCATGTGCCTTCAGGATTGCAGCACAGCTTCTTGCCACTAGTCCACCAGAGTACGCATTAAAAATTATGATATTTTTCTATCTGCTAGCTCTTCAGCTCTTTGAGGATTATCATGGCCCCCAAAGCTTGCTCCTTTCCCTTAGTGCTCTTTTTCCAATTCCAGAATGGCCAGTTTCTTCTTGGTTTTTAATCTTTTCATCATCCAAGTCTTTCTCTCCAGCGTATTGTGTTGTGTGGATTTGAAACTTACTAGCATCAGGCAGATAATGTGCATTTGTGAATTTGGTTGAAGGTTATCAGAAATGTTGTGAATTAAGCATTTCGGAATAGGTTTCACTTCTGCTAAGGAGTATACTCTATCCTGATTTTTCATACATGAATAAATAAAAAATTTCTTGTTTCACTTATGACAGAGTCAGAGATAGAAGAATATATTCCTTTATCTTCTTGTATCTTCCATGACAAGCACACAGGAAATCCAATCTGATATTTGACCTCAGAGAATAGTTGTAGCTATGAAACCTGGAGAGAATACCCATACTACTGCAGAGTAATCAAATCTTTGCAACTCTTTTAGAGAGTATTTCCATGTGATAATAGAGTTCCAGCATTGTTATAGCTTCTACCTTTAAACCTGCCTGAAAGATCAAAAAATGAAAAAATGAACTTTTGTGAATTTTAAGCTCTCTGTAGCCAACCTAAGAAAGAAGGGCGGGGGGTGGGGAGGGAAGGGAGAAAAGTCTGTGTGTCAACACTGTACTAGCCAAACAAAATACATCTGTGGACCAGACATGGTAGGTTTGTGACCCTCCTTAGCAGTGACTCCTAGTTGTTGTCTTCAGAATCATTTGGCAGAAATATGGAGCGAAAAGAGGCACAGCTGGGCTGAGGAGACTAGGCTGGGGCTAGTCCAACTCCAGGTGCCAGGACAACAGCTAGAGCAGCCAAGGGCAGCATCTCCTCTGAAGTCAAGCTAAATGTAGGCTGTCAGCAGCAGAGCAGTCTCTCCTACACAGGCGAGCTTTGTCTGAAAGATGTGAAGCAATCAAGGACTGACCCACAACCTAAAAGGGCATGGATAAGGTCACGCACAGAGGCAGGTGGTTTAGAGGCTTCCAGGAGGGCAAGAATTCTGGAACTGCAGTTAGCTGGTATGGTAGAAGTTTGGTGCCTCACTTTCCCAGTGCTGCTATCACACAGATACAAGTAGGTGAGAGATAAGGGGTGGGGGGTGGGGGGGGCTCTGTGTGTGTAAATGTATTTTCTTATAGTTCAGGAAGCTATAAGTGCAAATTTAGGACATTGTTTCCAGGGAAAGCTGTTTTCCATTGACTCTAGAAGAGCTTCATTTATTTCGACTTCTGTAGACCCTATCTTCTTGGGTTTCTTGGTATTTCTAAGGTGTAGTCTATCTTCTCTTGTATTGTGTTTCTCCTTTGTCTAATCTGCTCTTGTTCTACCTCAGGAGAGATTAGATTTAAGACATATTCTACATTGCTATAGTGCATTTAATACAGTTTAGATTACATTACATTATATCTATAGGATATTGGAGTTAGAATTACAACACACATTTTAGGGGAACAGCAGGCTTAGGAAGAAACCTGGAAAGCACACACTAGAGCATACCAGAATTAGGATGAGCCATAAGATTTTACTGCTGTTGGACTGTAAGGGTGCAAATCCATTTCATTAACTTTATTCAGAAAGAAGATTCGCTACAGAGCTGTAAATAAAGTCATTTTGTGGGATAAAAGTTAAGGATGAGGGGAGAGTGGTGGAAATCAGGTATAACATCAGGCAATTTCCCTCTGTACTTGGAAACCCAGGAGAGTAAGCATTATTTGAAATGCATGATGATGCACACACTCCCTTTAGTTAAAGTAGAACAATGATATTATTAAGTTAAAGACCACTAAACCATTTATCTAGCTAGCAGAGACATATATGAATTAGGCAAGCACTTATATGTGTATATGTATGTGTGAAGACAGAGAGGGAAAGACAGAGAGAAGAGGAAAAGGGAAAAATTGCCTGAAAGTAACAGTTTTTCAGTAGAAAATTTAAGGAAACTTTTCTGTTCTTACTCTTGTTACTATTTTTAAAAGATAAAGGGGGGGGAAAATAGCCGTTCAAAAAGAAAACAAAGATCCTAGGAAGGGGTGGCCTTTTAAAGGAAGGAAATCTAGATCAAAGAATTCTACTGCATCTGTAAATCCAAATTTTTGTGTGCAGATGTTAATCTTATCCTTAGGAAGTTGAATCAGTGGGACTGCTTCTGTAGGCAATTTTGGATGGAATATAATCCAAAAACTCTGCAGGGTTAGTTACGTGCAAGTATCTGCACACTAGAGATAGGGGAGACAGGGAAGGGGTCCTGAAACCCTCACAGTTTCATCATCTTTCTCTTCCACTCATGTCACTTAAAATAAAAATGTGGTGACAAGAGGTAACTATTTTATGATGACATTATTGATAACCCTGATAAGATTCAGAAGTTCTATTCTTTTTAGGACGAAAAGAAAAAGAAAGTATCTCGGTAAAGGGTTTGGAGACCAGGTGCCACTTTACTGAGTCGCTTCTGGATACTTATACCTGGTATGGGGTCCAGTGTATACTAGTGTTTAATTAAGAATTATTGAATTAATATTTCACAATATGGAAAGTGACAAGGTTTTAAGAAGAATGAAAACTGGAGTTCCCTCTTAATATGTACTGCAGAAGATGCATTTTTTTCATGAAAATGATAATAAATTACAGACTTTGCAGATATTATTTGATGGTGAAAAGCATTCCCAAGTATTCATGTTACTTTTATCTGCATACCCCAAAAGCATCAATTAAACTGTCTTTATATATGACATATTCTCATAGTTAAGAACAAGTACCCTCATGTTAAAAGATAACTTTTAAGGAATAATCATATATAATATTTAGAAAAGGAATTATATTAGCCATTTTGGCTCTGGTTCATAATCACTGTCAAGCAAAGAAGATAAAGATAATAACAGTCACATAGAAAAATAAATCCTAATCCAGTCTAGCAATAAGTAAGATATTACTAAAATTATGATGAATTTTGAGCTAAAAATATATTGAAACCAACAGTTCACCTACCAGCTTCTCAGCACAAGAAAGATGAGGCAGTCTGCTTTCATAATGATTTACAACCTCACAAACCATACAGACTGTTTTCATGACATCTGCAAAGACCTGGATTTGGAAAATCAAAAGGGATGAACTCTTGGTTGTAGGTATGAAGGCTGTGTGGTACTTTCTCCGAAAGTTGGAAATAGAAATACCATTTAATCTAGTAATCGTACTACTGGGAATATACCCTCAAGAAACCAGAACTGCCTTGCAGACACGTGAATGGATACACCTATCTATTGCTGCATTATTCCAGAAGTCAAAAGACAACTTGCACTTTGAAAATTTGCTGTCAGGGACCTCTCCAGAGGACTGAAGAGCGTTGTTATCAGTCTGGAGACTAAGATGCACCTGATCTAGGCTATGTTCATAACAGTTACTTGCTATGCTTCAGAGAGCTGGACAATGATTAAGAATGATAGAAGAAGAATCAACACCGTTGAGTTGCGATGCTCAAGAAAAGTGTTGAACATACTGTGGGCTGCAAAGGGAACAAATAGGTCTGCTCTGGAGATGGTGAAACCATGTTTCTCCTAGGAGGCAAGGATTTTTAGGCTCAGTCTCACATCCTTTGGGTGTGTGGCCAGGAGAAACCAGTCTTTGGAGAAGAACATCATGCTCGGAAGACTGGAGTGACAACACAGTAGAAGAAGACCGTTTCCTGGACAAGATGGATAGACTCAGTTACTGAGGTAATGGGATTAGGTGTGTTGGAAATAATGAGATTAACTCAGGATAGGGCAGGCTTCAGAGCTGTTGTCACTATGAGTCACAGGCAACTGGACGACACATAGCAACAACGCTGACCTATAAGACCTCTGTGAGTAAGGGTCAACTTCATAGCTACAACATGAGAAGAACTCATATAGTAGGTTAGAGCTGAATCTTATTTATCAAAGTAAAGCAATGGTAGGGAGATCAGAAGAATAATAATCAAAAACATAAATCGTTTCACCCAAGGAGTTCACTTGGACAAGATGCACATGGGGGCAAACTTGAAGAGGGAAGTAGGAACAAGTATAGGTGATCCTTTTCCCAGTATAAGAAGCTTGAAGCTGCCAAGGTGAGCTGAGTGATGTGGTACACATTAGCAAGGCACAGAAGTCTTGGGTTATAATGTGTCTTAGTTATCTAGTGCAGCCACAACAGGCTTTAACAAGCAGAAATGCATTTCCTCACAATTTAGAGATCTCCAAGTCTGAATGCAGAGTGCTGGCTGGCCCTAGATGAAGGCTTTCTCTGTGGATTCTAAGGGGAGGTCCTTTCTTGTCTCTTCTCAGTTTCTGTTTCAGTTCCTTGGTGTGGTGTTTGTTTTCCTCCGTCTCTACTTCCTTGTTCCTTGCTTAGTCTGCTATTTTCAATTACAAAATTGAGGGTTTTGGGTTGGCCCCCCCAAATACTCCTTATATGATTACCAATACTGATTCAGTAACATAACAAAGAAAATTCTATTTCCAAATGGGGTTATAACCACAGCTATAGGAGTAAGAGCGTCTGCAAAATTGAGGAAGATCTTCAGTGAGACGGATTAATGCAGTGACTACTACACTGGCAACCCCGTTTTTCCTTATCTTTTCATCTCCAGAGTAATATATCATATGGTCATCAGACTCAAAATGCCCCATGTCAGTCCATCTCATCTCTCCAATGCCTAATATGTCAATATTTATGCATTCCATTTCTTTCTTAACAATTTCTAATTTTCCTTCATTCATGGCTCTCACATTCC
>NW_006399796.1:20210831-20241624 GCF_000299155.1 Elephantulus edwardii
CAGTGTGGTTGGCCCAGGATAGAGCAGGGTTTAGAGCTGTTGTGCATAGGGTCGCTATGAGTCGGAAACGACTCGATGGCACATAACAACAACAACGACACTACACTGGACTTCAGCACGACAGAAATCATTAGAATGGCACTGAGTGAGTTGAAGTTCAGATCTGTTCATGGGATTGCTGTGAGTCAAACTTGAAGCACCTAACAGCCAGCAATTGTAGGTGTCAGGATTTACAATGCCTGTCTTTCCTGGCAGGAGGGGGTGACACACAATTCACCTCATAACAGTGTGTGATAATTTTCCATCTGGAAACCAAAATCTAGGTAAATTACTAGACAGAACATCCAAAAGCAATTTTCAGTGTAGAATCTACTTGATTTTAAACTAAAGTAGCTCTTTCATGTCATACTATAGGGAGTATGTGACTGCCCTCTTAATTTTTATGAGTATCAAAACCATACCATTCCACTCTGAATAGCCCAACTATAAATATTTCACCAAAAACTTTCATTATAATCATTAGAGATGCCATCATAATAGAGTTTTAATATTGAGGAGGAAATGAAAATGAAAGTTAACATTGCTTAGACTTGATGGGTTTCTTTTAACACTAGACACCTACCCCCAAACATTAGCTTTTTTACAATTATGTTTGGATGTCTAGTCTGGTGGAATGGTAGAGTTTTGAATTTTTTTTTAATTCAGTCATAATGTGATTTTCATATAAGCAGACTGGCAATTAGTATCTTCTGGGTTTTATTTAAAGTAGAACTTTTATCGCCAACACTTAAAGCCACAAATTAAGATAGGGATCTTAGCAGAGTACTTTGAACCTCCTAAGTGTGTATACACAGTGATTTCATTTGTTTAAAATAAATCATGACTTCATTTTGTTTTTCTTAAACATTTACGGCTTAGCATCTTAGTGTTTTGTGTGCAATTTTTCTTTTCCAATTGGAAAATTGAAAAGTTGCTTTTCTAAAACATAAGTTTTAGCTAGAGGCAATAAAATATTCTAACGTGAGTACATTTGAGGAAATTGTTTTGAAGTTAGGAACCCAAGTTAATCTCTTTTAAAAGTAGTTCAATAATGCATGATAACAAGAGCATAAACTCAGTGTCATCAAAATGTTAGATATGACATTGCTTCTGAACAAAGATTATTCAAACATTTGCCTCAGCTAGGAAGTTCCTAGGTTATCTGGTGACATCTCGAATCTCCATTTTCCAGATTTGAAGAATCCATGGCCTTCACCCTAACAGATTCCCTAGTGATCATTTAACTGAATTGCCGATGCAAAACTCCGGTATGTAGGACATGATCAGATGAACCTGGTAGTTGATGTTTAGAATTTTCCATCAATCAGAACCTGAGGTGACAAACAGCGAATAATAGGAAAGGAAAGGCACTCCAATGAGACATTACCAGTATTTCTAGAACCAACTCTACTTAGAAAGTGTGTCAAAGCCTAAAGAAATAGAAATTACTTGTGAATATTATTTTCTTATCAATATGTATCACTGCTACTTTAGTATATTTACAGTGAAAAAATAAATTATGTTTTAATTCTCATATGAGAAACATTTTTATGTTAAAAGTGATTGCTTAGCATAAAGGGCCACCTACTTTACTCTTCAAGAAGAGAAGCTCTCGCAGGAGAGTCTGTGGTGCTTAGCTCGTGATTTGAATCTTCCAGCAGTTCCTTGGGATAAAGATGGGCAGCCTTTTCCCATTAGGAGTTTTAGCCTTGGAGGCTTGCTGGGCAGTTGCTATAAGTTAGATTAACCTGATGGCTGTGAACTCAAATTCTTCCTTTAGACTACGTTTCTTTGATCATTCTGACACTAGTCTGACAGTACTGAACTGAGTTCATCAGTCCAAACTTAGAAGTAAAACATCTTTATAGAGAAAGATGAGAATGGTTGTAATAGAAGAATATAGTGTTTGATTTAGTAGGAAAATAAATAGAACAAGGAAGAAAGACTTTGAAAAAATCCACTAGGGTGCTAGATAGAGTTCAATGCCGGGCCAAAGTAATATTTTAATATTGGAACTTTGCACTGCTTCTTTTTTGTTAATTGTTAATTTTAAGAAAAGTTTACAGACTTTGGATTTCCATTCATTCATTGTTGTACTTTTCTCCCCATCCCTCCCCCCGAGTTCGCCCTTCTCTTTGAAAAGGAAAAAGAAGAAAAATCTTTCGTTGCTTTACAATCCCTCCCCTCAAGTCCACTCAATTATGAAGCCTTCATTCTGGATTCCTGTCATATATCCCTTTTAAACAGGCACTGTTTCTTTTTATGTGACTTCTTGAGCTCAGCACTATTTTTGTGATGGCTATTTATGTTGTTGCATTTGTTGTAGTTATTATGTGCCTTGGAATCAACTATAGCTCATAGCGACCCTATGAACGAACAATGGCTCTGAACCTTTCCCTATCCTGAGCCAATGAGAAATTCATTAATTTTTCAGATTAATGAATACTTATATTATTTTCAATGTAGAGCTATTTCTACTATTGATATTATTAATATCATTGCCATGAAACCACTTTGCATATGTCTTTTGATAAACATTGATACTTTATGGCACAAATAAGGAATAGAATTGCTTGGTTACAGAGTATATATATATTTAGTCATATTGGAAACAGACAATTTTCCAAAGTGGTTGAAAATCTTGTGCATTTCCACCAAAAGCATATTAATGTAATAAAAATATAAATGTTATTAAATAAACAACAAAATGTTTACATGTTAAAGTCATTTAATCTAAGGCTATGTAGACATTCATAATAATGAATAGTAGATAGACAGCCTTAAACACTACCCTTAAAATTTTCAAAGATTATCAAATTATAGCTAACCTTGAGAAGAATGGAATTCCTAGAACACTTGATTGTGCTCACACAAAACCTATATTTGGGGACGTCTGGTGGCCTAGTGGCGAGAAGTTGTGCTGCAATCCCGAAGGTGCATGTTTCAAATCCACCAGATGATCCCCTGGAGAAGTAGGGGTGACCTCCTGTGCCAGTCAGATCTGATTCAATGGTACACAATAAGGAAAAAAACAAAACAGAAAACCAACCCTATGCGGACCAGGATGCAGTCATCAGAACAGAGAAAGAAAACACTACCTAGTTCAAAATGAGGAAAGGAGTGTGTCAGGGATGCGTCCTGTCTCCATACCTTTTCATCTTATATGCAAAATAGATCATTCAGGAGACTGGACTTTATGAGGAGGAGTTTGGCATAAGGATTGGAGAAAGACTCATCAACAACCTACGTTATGCAGATGACACAACCTTGTTCATAAAAACGGAAGGAGACCTGATGTTTTTGCTGTATGAGGTCAAAAACTGTAGTCTTTAATATGTATCAAAGTTCAACATCAAGGAAAAAAAAGATTCTCACTAGTGACCCAACTGACCACACCATAATAGATGGAGAAGAGATTGAAATTGTTAACAATTTCAGCTTGCTTGTCTCCACAATCTTCACTCTTGGCATTAACAGTCAATAAATCGAAAGACAAATTGCTCTGTGGAAAGCGACTGTCAGGGATGTCTCCAAGGTGCTGAAGAGCAACGATGTTCATCTGGTGACTAAGATACACCTGATTCAGGCCATGGTTTTCGCAATTACTTGCTATGCATCAGAAAGCTGGTAAATGATCAAAGGTGACAGAAGAAGAATTGATACCTTTGAGTTGTGGTGCTGGAGAACAGTATTGAATGTACCATGGATTTCCAAGAGAGAAAACAGGTTTAACCCTGAGAAGGTGAAACCAGGATGCTCCTCAGAGGCAAAGATTTTGAAGTTCCATCTCACATACTTTGGAGATGTGGCCTGGAGAAATACAACATGCTTGGAAGGGTGACAGAACGGGGCAGGAGAAGAAGACCCCAGATGAGATGGATTGATACAGTAACTAGAAAAATGGGGCTAAGTATGCTTGAGACAGTGAGATTGGCTCAGGATTGAGCAGAGTTCAGAGCTGTTGTATGCACATAGAGTTGTTATGAGTTACAGGTGACTCGATGGCATGTAACAACAACAACAATTATTCTATAAAGATACTTTGTTGTTGTTGATTTCCATCAAGTTGAGAACAACTAATAGTTACCCTATGGAAAAAAAAAATGACTTGAAGCCTTTCTATACCCATCGTTGTTTCTCCAAGTTTATAGCGTTTCCAGAGGCATGCAGTTTAGGAAGTGGATGCCACTTCTGCTTCCAATCCTGTCTTAAACTGGGAGCTCCACCAAACACTTCCACTATGGGTTACCATTATGGCATTTGAGAACCCAATGGCACAAGCTTCAATGTCACAGCAAACCCAGATTACCTCAGCACAGCAAATTGAGAGAAGAGTCCTGTATAGTTTAGAAGAATGTTCCTCCAAAATATAATAACAAGGGGTTAAAATATAATCCCTCAGGCCCAACTGACTTTTAAATACAAAGGCCCTCCATGAGGTCTTGTTGACTCTAAAAAAGAGGCTTAAAATAAAAATTTAAAAAACCTGCAAAACCAACCAACCAAACAAAAAAACCCAGCAAATATGCCACACCAACCCTCAACCGAAACAGGAGCACTATCTTACTGAGTGCAGCCACTTCATCCAACCTCCAAAACGGAGACAAGAGGTTCACCTTAAAAACAAGGGCCCTCCCCTGGCTGAAAAATATTCAGCATTCAGATGTACTTCCAAGTTTACTAATGTCGAAATTTTTAATGACTTTTAATACATATGATGATACCACAGAATACAGATTTTTCCTAAAAAATAATTATTAATAATAATAATAATACAATTTTTAAAAATTAAAAAAAGTACATATATGCCACCTGTAAAGAGCTGTATTTTGCCTGACCAGAGCTCCTGTAGTCCTATAAATTGTTCTAATTAACTTCTTGTTGTGCCATCAACTTAGAACTGACTCATAGCTGACCCACCAGTGGGTTTTCCAAGGCTGTTAATTACACAGGAGGTGATTACCAACCCTCTTACCTGGAACAGCTGGTGGATTCAAACTGCACAACTTTCTGTTGTCAGTGCATCTCCTTTCCACTATGCCACTAAAGCTCCCTTTATTTATTTAGGACTCTTCTTTTTATCTTTTCTTGTTCTTCATTAATTATATTTAAGCACTGGCACTAAGAGTTGCATCAACTCTAAAATTTATTTTAATTACTTGAATCAACTTTATTTACACATGTTATTCAAATGTTCGGTTTATATAGTTCTTTTTAGCTGTCAACTTCTAATACACATATAATGCTTTTGAATGTAGGACATAATTTGGTGAGGTATATTTGTTCACTCATTCACTGTCCTTTCTTACTAGAAAGTATTAAACAGGAGCTTTCTTTTGCTGAGTACTATAACCTCAGTCCCTAGAATGCTGCCCAACTTTGAATTACTTGACAATTCTTTCTGAATGAAATGAATTAATATAATATTTGACATTTATTGCTTAGTGTGTGGTCAAGTTTATATATAAACATATATACATATAACACTCTCATTTAAATATAAAGTAGATATTAGTACATATAAATAGAACTTTATACCCAAAGAAGAATTCAGTCTGTATGCTGAGCAAACAATTCATGAAGCTGGACTATATGAAGAAGAATGTCACATCAGGATTGGAAGAAGACTTATTGACACTTATTTTGCACAGATGGCCCGATCCTGTTGTTTGCAGAAAGCAAAGAAGACTTGAAGCAATTAATGAAGAAGGTAAAAGACAACAGCTTTCAATGTAGGTTACACCCCAACATCAAAAAAACAAAAGTCCTTAAACTAGACCAATAGGCAGTATCATGGTAGATTTTCTTAAAGCCAAAAGTAGATGTGCAGAAGTCAACATTCATTTGTAGTTTCCAGATATGAAGGGAAGGAGGCCACCAGTCTCTAGGCAATAAGCTTTTGTTTTTGAAATCTGAGTATAGTTTCCTGAGGTTTCAAGAATATCCCTATGATAAAAGAACTATCTGATATTTTATATGGCACACATAATTTGCAAAACCAAAAAATATTTCTTCACAAGTATATCTATGTATGAATATAGTATATGTGCATGTGTGTGCAACTTATATATTGTTGTCATGTTCCATCAAGTTAGAACAAACTGTTGATTTTTAGAGGTTGTAAATTGCCTGAGAGAACATTGTCCATCTTTCTCCACAGTGTAGCTAGCAGATTCAAGCCACCTGCCTTTGAATCAGCACAAGTTTCTACGGCCTAGATCACTAGAGCCCCCTAGATACTGTATAGTAAGCAAACACTCTATGGGATTAAAAGGTTTTGGACTATAATTTTGTAGGGAAATTCAATCAAGTGACATAATAATAGTTCACAAAATTCAAGTTCTGTGTACTTATTGCTGTGCTTTTGTGTGCCATCAAGTCAGAACTGACTCATAGCTGATCCTCCAGTAGATTTTCAGAAAATCACACAGGAGTTGATCATTCGTCATTCTCCTGCTAAGCAGGTGATGGATTCAAACAGTGTGCCTTCGGGTTGCCAACACAACGCTTAGGATGTTGAAAGATTGTCAATGACCATCTGAGCTACAAGTATTGGGTTTTATCCATCCACAGGATAAGAGATAGATGGAAGCCATAGACTACGAGAAGAAATTTGTCTGCAGGACTGTCTAAGCTGACCACAACCTCAGTAAGCCTGAGGTCAGAAGAACTAGGCGGTGCTTGCCTACTGCTACCTGTTCTAATCAGAGTCACAATATATCAATAGTCATCGAGTGGTAGGACAAACAATGGAACAGAAATTCAAGTTCTTAAAAAATTAAATCTACTGGAGAATTTGAGATCAAACAAGAAGACTCCGCAAGACTCTTACCCTGGGATATTGTTTAGGCCTTAAATGGACATTATCCCAAGTCACCTTTTAGCTAAGCAACAAATTGACTCACTAAACAAAGAATACCACTAGTGATTACTTCAGTCCCTTAAAAAAATCATTCATATGAGACCAAATGGTCAATATTATTAAAAGATTAAAAGAGAGCAGAAGAGAGAGAGAGAAAACACTAAGAAATTAAATTACTTGAAATGGAATAAAACCAGAATGGAAACAGTGAGGATGTTCACACAATGTGAAGAATGTGACCAATGTTATTGAATTTATTTTAAAAACAACATTGAACAATTTATGTTAAAAACTTTAACATGGGAGTCTAATCAGATCTCAAACTTTCACTAAAACATAATAAAATACTAATTTAAAAACAAACAAATAACTGATGTGGTTTGAGTTCCAGATTATAAACTAAACCCAAAGATACTAGATTTTTCACTCTCCTGGACTATCAGCCTCAGTTGCTCTGGAAGCGAGCACTACATGTGACAATGGGACATAACTTGAGAAATTATTTTTATAGATAATTTACTTCAGATGTTACCTGAGAGTAGAGCATTTCAGGACAAGAGAAAATGCAGTTTGGGGGGAATCTAGTTAAAATGTTGCTTTAGAACTTGAATTTAATTGTGAGAGTATTCAAAATGTTTCTGACCATCCAAACACACAGTTGCCTTTTCCCTGAGTTTAAAAACCACTGGTTCAGGCATTTATTTTCAATCTTTTTTTATGAGGAAATAATAGAGAACGAAATATCTGAAGCCAAAGTATAATTTGTAAGCTTTGTGACCGTAACCACAATTCTTGACTGGCCATGAAAGCTGTGTTGTTCCCGTTGTACCACTCTGTATTTGGAAAGGAACAGCTGCAGATTGAACTGTATTAATGACTTTGAGAACACAAACTGAAGTATTACATAAAATATGCTTAACAGCATGTTTTAATACTCCATTAGATTTCATCATATCTCTTCTTCCTGTAATTTTTCTGGATATTTTTGTGTTGACTTTTTCTCCTCACCAAAGTACATTTAACATTTTTTCCCATTGCTTCTGTGAGGACGAGTTAGAGGAGGAGTTATTTGAGTTTCTAATCAATGCTCTTTTGCTAAAATTGGAGATAAATAAATAATTTAAATCACAGATGGGATATCTACAATTAAAGCTATAGACATAGAAATACACATAAAGTTTACTTTAAAGCAGTAAAGAATCACAGCTGTTGTAAGAGCTATTTTGTGTAGAAATATGAAGTCAGCTTGATTTATAATATTTAATGCCCTATGAACATCTGTTAAAAGGCCTTCTTTTATCCCATAGTAATTTTTGAAATCTGAAGCAATTATTACAAACCACTTACCAGTCTAAGCAATGAAAGTTTTATATCTGGTTATTTTCTCCCCCTCATTTCTTCTTTATAAAAGCTTTTAGATTCTTGAAACCTCAATTCAAAATGTCCAGTTAACGCAGTTAGTTCCATAGTTCCAGACAGAGGGCCTTCCTTACTGAGATCTCTGATTCTATATGCCTCTGTTAAGTACTTTGACCAGTGATATTCATCATGGAAGCCACATGTAAAGAAAATTTCTCGACTTCTGGTGGGTCGAAATTCTTGCAAGTTTAAACCTGTTAGGTGTTACAACGTCCAACCTTACTTCCTATTGACCTCCTGTAAAAAAGTAGAACTTCCCCTTAGGATTTTCTTCTAGTATCGAATCTTTATGGGAGCTATGCCTCTGATCTTTCTCCTGCAGAGTAACTAGGTATGTGTGAACCACCAAACAACTGGGCTGGAGCCAAATTTTTAATGATCATACCCCAGAGTTGAAAGTTTATAGTAAAATTGTCTAATTATATGTCCTTGGAAAAACTTAAGCAAAGGAAGGTATTTTATTTGGTCTTTTTGTTCCATTCCTTGTTTTTGTTTTTCAAATCTGTAATCAATGCCTAAGTATTAGGAAATTGCGCATATTAGGAAAATAAAAGTTTTTCTTTTTAAAATGCTGAAGATATGACAATGTGAAACCCAAAGGACTGAAGTTTGTTTTAAAAAGCATTGTCCTTCAACACCTGACAAACTCTTTTAATCTTCTTTACTTTTCTGTTCCAGGACCCTGTAAGTATTTGATTTGGTGACTAGCTCCTACTTAAATTCTAATGCTTATAACAGACTCTAAAACATTATAATCACTAACCCAATAATATGTTACTATTTCTATAAATGAATCTTTATTCACACAGACCTTCTTAATGCTTTCTTAAATTCTATGCTCTGTGTGTCCACCCATTGAATGTTATGGACAAAATATTGATCAGTTTAAAAAGCAGCAAATGGCCATGTAGAAAATACACAGAGTAATTGTACTAAATGTAATTAGTTAATATTTAACCAGTTCAGGAGGTAGCATATGACAAGTCTCCAAGAATTAACAAAATACCAATTAAAATATTTATACATATGGATAATACCAAGAGTACTTATTTATGCATTTATCAAGAAATTTGCAAAACATCTATCTAGCCAACTAACTGGAAGAGATCCATATTTGTGTCCATTCAAAAAAGCAGAAAGACAAAAGGATATAAAAATTATCTGATAATATCATTAATATTGCATGCAAGTAAAATATTTCTGAAGATATTCCAAAGATAGTTGCATCAATATATTTACAGACAATTGTCAAGAATTCAATCCTGATGTAGAAAAATACATGGAGCAAGGCATATGCTAATAACAGATATATCTTTGCTGAGGTAGACAATAGTAGAAAGATTGTTATCTTGTTCTTTTGACAATGCAAAGTCACAAAACTGTGTACACATTTAAAACTGTAGATAACATTGCAAAGAATAGGAATGAACACTTTATTGTGTTCTTACAAAATCTGTTCATAGACCAACAGGCAGTTGTTTAAACAAAATAAGGGAAAACTACGTGGTTTAAAAATCAAGAAATGTGTGTATCAGGTCTGTATCCTTATACAAAAAAGAGGCAGCCTTCAATATGGATTGGAGCGTAACATCAAGGAAACAAAGATTCTCACCTCTGGGCCAATTGGCAGCATCAGTATGGATGGTGAAGAGATTAAGATAGTTGACAGTTTTAATTTACTTGGTTCCACAGTCAACACTCTTGGTAACAGCAGCCAGGAAATCAAGAGACAAATTGCATTGGAAAAGTCAGTTGTGAGGGACCTCTCAAGAGTACTGAAGAGCAATGGTGTCAGGCTGCACACTAAAATGCACCTGATCCAGGCTATAGTCTTCACAATTACGTGCTATGCACCGGAGAGTTGGACAGTGAATAGGGATGATAGAAAGAGAACTGATGCCTTTGAGCTGTGTTGCTGGAGAAGAGTGTTGAATATACCACGAACTGCTAGGAGAACAAACAGTTTTGTCCTGGAGAGGGTGAAACCAGAACGCTCCTTGGAGTCAAGGATTCTAAAGTTTCATCTGACATACTTTGGGTATGTGGCAAGGAGGGACTGGTCCTTGGGGAGGGACATCATGTTTGGGAGAGTGGAGGGGCAGAGCAGGAGAGGAAGACCCTTGATGAGATGGATCGACTCTGTGATTGGGGTGGTGGGGATGAGTGTGTAGAAGCGGACGAGGTTGGCACAGGATAGAGCAACATTTAGGGCTCTTGTACATAGGGTCACTATGAGTCACAAGGGACTTGATGGCACATAACAACAACATTATAATATACATAATAATAGAATAATATATATTATATAAATATATATAGCAAATAACATGAGAAGGTAGACTATATGAAGAACTGGAAATTTGGAAAACGACTCATTTTTGATATGTACCTTGCTTGCTGAAATGAAGAGAACTTGAAGTACTTACTGACAAAAATCAGACTACAGTGTTCGGGGCGAATTGAAAACCTAACAAGCAAATAAAACAAGAGAATAACTGAGTCAATAGACAATATTATGATTAATATAATAAATACTGAAGTTGTCAGGAATTTCATTTTACTTGGATGCACAAAGCCCATGAAAACAACAGTCAAGATATCAAATTATGTATTACATTGACAAACCTGCTATGGCGGATCTTTTTAAAGTATTAGAAAGCAAAGGTGTATGTGAGGCCAAAAGTGTGTCTCATTCAATGTATGGTATTTTAATTCCCTCATGTGCATGGAAAAGCTAGGCACTGGAGAAGAATTGATGCTTTTGAATTACAGTGTGAGTGAAGTGATAAAACTGTGGATGACCAGATGAACAAACAAAAACGTCTTGAAAAGAAGTCCAGTGTGAAGGCTGCATAGTGGAGTGGACTTGGGGAGGAGGGATTGCATATCAAAGAAAGAGTTTTTCTTTCTTTTCAAGGAGAACAGTGAATTGGAGTGAGGGATAGGTAAGGAGAAAAGTGCAACAATGAGTGACTGGAAACCCTAAGTCTCTGTAAACTTTCATTAAAATGAATTAAAAAAAGAATGATTATACAAAGCACAATGTGTATAAATGAAATGCAATGTAAATGAAAGATTTTATAAAACACAATTTACGTGAGTGAAATAAAATATATAAGAATAATTATATGCAAACCAATAAATATGAAAAACTAGAAAAAAATGTCTTGAGAGAAGTACAGTCAGAAAACTCCTTAGAAGTGAGGATGGACAAGAATTTGTCTCATATATTTTGAACATATTATCAAATGGGGCCACTTCCTGAAGAAGAATTTCATGCTTGGGAAAGTGCAGGGGCTGAAGAAAAGAGGAAGATGCTCTGAAAGGTAGATTGATTGGCACAGTGACTGCAACAATTAACTCAAACATAGCAATTGTGAGGGTGGCACGGGTCAAGACAGTATTTTATTTTGTTGTCCATGAATTAACACTTATTTTTTTCTTTGTAAGTTCATTTTATTTCCAATAAAAAACCTTAGTACTACAGAGGATCAATTTTTTAAAAATTAATTTTAATGAACATTTACAGAGATTTTGGATTTCCATTCAATCATTGTTCAATTTTGAGCTGCTACCTGAAAGGTCGCTGGCTCGAACCCATTAGAAACTCGAAGGTAGAAAGATGAGACTGTTTGTGTCCTTAATATATACAGCCTCAAGAAGCCCTTCTCTGTCCCGTAAGTCTGCCTTGAGTCAAACTGGACTCAACAGCAGTTAGTTTGGTTTTGATTAGCGATGAAAATGAACAGATCTATCTTTGAAGTAGTACAGTCAGAATGCTCCTTAGAAGCCAGGATGGTGAAACTATCTTATTTACTTTCAACATTTTATTAGGATGGACCATTCTCTGTAGAAATATATAATGCTTGATATAGTAGAGGGTTATAAGAAAAAGAAATAGAGAACCCTTAAGGAGTTGAGTTGACACAGTAGCTGCAACAATAGGCTCAAATACAGCCAGTAGTTCTGTGCATAGCTCAGGCCGAGGCCTAAGTGTTATGTTCTCTTCAACTAGGCGCCAGAACCCATTAAATGGTACTTAACAACAATAGATCTATGTGGTTGTTGTTGCTGTTTTTGTGTGTGCCTTCAAGTCACCTGTAATTCATAGTGACCCTATGTACAACAGTTCTGAAGCCTGCCCTGTCATGAGCCAGTCTCACTAATTCCAACACACCAACTCTCATTGCTGTAGCTGCTGTTTCAATCCATCTCATCTAAGGTAGTCCACTCCTATGCTGTGCCTCCACTCTTCCAAGAATTATATCCTTCTCCATGGACAGGTCTCTCCTGGCCATGTGCCCAAAGTATGTGAGATGGAGCATCAAAATCCTAGCCTCCAAGGAGAAACTTTGTTTCACCCTCTCCAAGACAGACCTATTTGTTTTCTTGGCAGTCAATGATACGTTTTAAGACTCTTTTCCAACACCACAATTTGAAGGCATCAATTTTTCTGTTATCCTTAGTCATTGTCCATCTTTCTGATGCATAGCAAGTAATTGTGAAGACCATGGTCTGGATTAGGTGCACCTTAGTCTCTAGATTGACATCATTGCTTTTCAGTACTCAGGAGAGATCCCTGTGCAAATAAAAATATTTTCTACATAATATTTTAATGTGATCTTTGTAAGCAGATAAAAGTGGATAGAAGCCTTTGACCCAAGGCTTCTAAAACTTGGACTTGCATCCAAACCACCTAGAGATATTATTAAAATCTGATTCAGGCAGTCAGAGGGGAAAGGGGTAAGGATTACTTTTTCTGTGATGCCCTCCAGTGATGTTTGTGCAAACATTTACAGTAGCAAGAGTCTAACTTCTTTGATTCTTTACTAGAGAATATGGGATTGATTAAATGGTAGGTTGTCTCATCTCCGGGATACATTTTCATCCTATAATATGGGTGTATTTCCCTGAATTTACTTAACCTTCATTTTAATTATTCAGTTAGCTTGAAAAATTGAGTTCCAGACTCAGAATATAGTGTTTGCAATGGGTCAGACCATTTCTTTTGCATAGTAGACATAGGAAGCTCTCCCTTTGGAAAAGAAAAAAAAGTGCACATAAAGAAGGCTTGATTTCAGTTCAAGGGCAAACCATCTGGCCCTCGCCTTGTGTAGTAATCAGGCTAATAGTGCCAGTGGCTTCATTGGAGAAAGCACAGAATGGCACTTTAAAATCTGTTCAAGGGCCTATTTTTAGGTTCTGGCAGCACAGGCATAGAGTGTTTATTTCATGTTTAATGCAACCTTCCACTTCAAACTAAAAATGTTTCTTTTCCTCTACTGAGTTCCCATCGAGTCTCCCAAGAAACTCTGCCAGTATTGCATATCCCTATTCTCTAAGATGATTAACTGTTTAAAATTGAGAAGCCTTGAGAATGCAAATCCTGCCACCAGGCCCTGATGGGGTAAAAAGACAACTCAAATAAAATGTTTCCAGATGGTTTAGACATTATGGTCTTTACATGCTCAAAGCAAGGGAGGGATCATAAGCTGGACCAGTTAGCAAAAAGTCATTTTGAAGAATATTTAGCAACCACTTTTGCAGAAGTCCGTGAAGGCCGCTACATGGTTCCTGGGGTAGCATACATTAGTGAGATTCTGTTAAGCAGCTGTTCAACTCTGGTGAGAGCTGCCTTGGGAGAAGGGTGGATGGCTTGTGCAGTCTCTTTTGTTTTGGGATCATTTTACATTTCTAATCTGCTTTGCAATCTCAAAGAGTTTTCTTAATCTGACAGTTTAGAGTTTGAGAGCAGTTGTCTGTTGTTTCAAATCAATGGACGATGTGTGTGAAAAGCACAGGTTTCTCTTTATCTAGTATGATTTCGGTTTTTTGAAGAAAAAAATCTTGAACTGTCAGATTTCTCCCCAGCACATCCTATCCTACCTGGAGTCATTTTTCCCCCCAAGCAATTTGATCACTCCTCATTCCAATATCCCTTTATTCTCTGCCTTTCTAAAAGAGAGCTATTCGAGCTACTGATTATTTCTAGCTCCCAGGCACAAAATCCATAAAAATGGTGGTGTTGCAAAGTAGAGTGAGAAAAAGAATATGGATTTTGAACAGGTGTCAGGCTGTTTGTTTGGTTTGCCAACTCTGAGCAAGGTGATGCTACTTCAGCATCTAGGGCACTTTAATCTCAAGGTGCACTTGTCATCTATTGAATGCGCATATTTAGCATTTAAATAGCAATTTACTTTTTCAAAGTGTTTTTTCAAGCGTTAATTAGTGTTTCTTCACAGCATTCCTGTGAGATGGGTCAATATTATTATCACCATTTTATAGATCAGAAAGAAGCAGAATTCTTTGAACAAGGAATTATAAGAAGTCAGAAGGTAGCCAAGAGAGGATTCATGATACCAGCCTAAGACATCAAATGCATTGCCCTCCTTGAGAGTTCCTGCTTGGTAAAGGAGAATGAAAGCAAAAAAAGATCAAGAGTCCCCCACAAGCCGAAGTCACACAATGGTTTCAACAATGGGCATAAATAAGCACATCAGTGGTTGTGAGGGTACAGGACCAGACACTATTTTGTTGTGTTGTACATGGAGTGATTGTGAGTCTGAACCCACTTAATGATTCCTCACAACTGAGGCTTTGAGAATTGCTGACATTCCTCAAAACATCTGAGATGGGTGGATCGTATTAGTTAGTGCACAGATAGTTTTACTTGAGTAGCAAAGGCACAGAATACATGACTTCATGTAGTGAAGCTACTGGCTCAAACTGGGATCAAGGCTTTGGACATCCATCTTTATGACAAAATCATATAAACATTCTATTTAACAGCAAAAAAAATAATAATACTTTCTGTAAAGCATCTACTCAGTGTGAAGACTGCCTTTGAATAAAAAAACCCGCCATTTGTTTTGACAGCTCTAGGGAGGATACTGTCATCAATTTACAGAATGAGATATTAAGTTTATGGATTAACTTATTTGCCAAAAATGTCTACACTGGTTGTAAGTGAGTCTTGGATTTAAAAACAATTTTGTGAGTGTTTTACATGTTTTACCTGATAGTGCAGATTTTTTTTTTATGCCATTCAGCATTATCTTGTCACTTGTTCTTATTGATGACTTGATAAGTATAAATATCAAGCACACTATATTTGAGATATTCTTCTGCTGTTCATCTTCATGCTGTTGAGGTCAAACTCAACAGTATACAACAACAAAAATTCCTGGTACCAGATCTATGGAAGATTTTCTTTCTCTGATAATAGATGCAGTCCTGGATGTGCTAACCAGACTATGCATGGAAATACGGGGACAGCTGCTTGGCTGACTGACTGGAAGAGATCCATATTTGTTCCCATTGCCAAGAATATTGATTCAAAAGTATGTGGAAACTGTCACGCAGTATAATTAATATCACATTCAAGCAAAATACTGCTGAAGATCATTAAAAAATGAATAAAACAGTACATAGATAACTGCCAGAAATTCAAGCTGTATTTCTAAGAGACTGTGGCACAAGGGATAGTGTTTCTGATGTCAGATACATCACAGCTGAAAGGAAAGGATACCAGAATAATGTCTGTGTTTTTTTGATAGTGAGTATATGCAGAGGCATTTGTCTATGTGGATTATAATAAACTACCCCAAACATTGAGAAGACTGGGAATCTCAGAACATTTATTTGTGTTTATGTAAAACTTATATTTAAACTAAGAGGTTGTTGTAAGAACAGAGCAAGGGAACACTGCATGGTTTAAAATTAAGAAAGGAGTGCCCAGTATTGGATCTTCTCTGGATACCTATTCAATCTGTGTGCTGAATAATTCGAGAAACTGGACTCTGAAGAAGAATGTGGCATCAAGAACAGAGGAGGACTTATCAATAGCCTTCATTATGCAGATGATACAACTTTGCTTGCTGAAAATGAGGAGGACTTAATACACTTGTTGAAGAAGACCAAACACTGCAGCCTTCTATGTGGATTGCATCTCTATGTCAAGGAACCAAAAATTCTCACCACTGAAGCAATAGGCAACATCATCACAGGTGGAGAAAAGACTGAAACTATTAACAACCTCATCTTATTTGGATCCATATTCAATATAGTTGGTACCAGAATTCAGGAGGCCAGGAGGCATATTGCACTGGCAAAGTCTGTAGTCAGGGACCTTTCCAAATTACTGACAAGCAATGATGTTAGTTTGAGGACTGAGGTTCACTTGGTACAGATCAGGGTCTTTTTGATCATTTGCTATGCACCAGAGAACAGTACAGTGAATAAGGCTGTAAGAAGAAAAATTGATGCCTTTGACCTGTGATGTTGGAGAAGAGGTCTGAAATATACCATGAACTACCAAAAGAACAACCAGTTCTCTTGAAGAAGGTGCTTCTTAGGAGCAAGGATGGCAAAGCTTTGTCTTGCATACTCTGGGCATGTTGCTAGGAGAGGCTCTTCCTTGGAGAAGGACATCATTCTTGAAAAGGTAGGTGGGTGATGAAAGAAAATAAGACTGTCAACCAGGTGGATTGACAGTGTCTACAGCAATGGGCTTGAGTGTTTCAGAGATGGTAAGGTTGGCAAAAGATAGGTCAAAGTTCAGATCTGTTGTTCATAGTGTCAGAGTCGTACTCAACTTAATGGCACCTAACAATAACGAAATATTTGAGATTCCTGTGAAGACTAATTGCCTAAATGATATTTTAAGAGAATAAGCCCTACTTACATTTTCTAAAGACTAAAACAGTGAACCGCATTTAATATGCTGAACCCAGAGTACTGTTCAATGCTTATTTTTGGTTATTTTATTTTAAGAGAACCAAAACACAACAGTAAGAAGAAAAATTAAAGCAAAACCATACAGATCATCAGGAACTATTTAGGAGCATAGCCGTCAGACCTAAGCAACCACAACAGTCTTTCACATCAAGCTGTCTTGTCACATGCATTTCATGTGGAAAAGGAAGGAATAGAATGTGGGCTTGTTACTTATGCTTCTAAACCTAGAATAAAATTATTAACACAAACTAATGAAGCAGGTGAATAAATTATGATAAAACATTTCAGATTTGTTGAAGAATTAATTCTCAACTTCTATTGCTATTGAGTCAGAACTGACTCATAGCCAACCTTCCCTAGACTGTAAATCACATAAGAGGAGATTGACCATCTTTAGCCCATTGAGCTGCTGGTGGATTTGATTTGAACTGCCCAAGAGGTATGGCCTTTGGAATACCACCATGTCTCCATACAAATTACACCACCAGAGTTCCCTGAAGAATTAAATAGGTTTGTTATTGTTGTTATATGGCATCAATTTGTCTGTGACTCATAGAGACCTTATGTACAACACCTCTGAAGCCTGCCCTGTCCTGAGCCAGTCTCACTGACCCTGCTGCATTTACCCCCATTTCCCTAGTCACTGTATCAATCCATCTCATCGAGGGTCTTCCTTTCTAGCGCTGTCCCTCCACCCTTCCAAGCATGATGTCTTTCTCCAAAGACTGGTCCCCTCTCACCGTGTGCCTAAAATATGTAAAACAGAATTTCAAAATCCCAGCCACCAAGAAGAGGCTTCACCCTCTGCAAGACAGACCTGTTTGTTCTCTTGGTGGTCCATGGTGTGTTCAACACTCTTCTCCAGCACCACAACTCATCAGGCATACCTGAGTCTTTAGAATGGCATCTTTGCTTCCCAGTACTCAGGAAAGGTTCCTGACAGCATATTTTCCCGATATAATTCATCTTTTGATTTCCTGGCTGCTGGAGCCAAGAATGTTGATTTGTGAAGCCGAGTAAGATATAATTGTTTAATTGTTAACAACCTCAATCCCTTCTTCATTTTCATGATGCTGCCAATTGGTCCAGTGGTGAGAATCTTTATTTTCTTGATGTTCAGCTTCAATCCATATTGAAAGCTGGAGTCCTTGATTTTCTGCTGCAAACAGCTAAGGTTCTGCTCAGTTTTAGCAAACAAAGTTATGTCATCTGCATATCAAAGGTTGCAAATGAGCCTTCCTCCAATCCTGATGCCACTTTCCTCTCATAAAGCCCAGCCTCCTGAATGAACTTTTCTGTATATAGATTGAAAGGTATGGAGACTGGATGCATCACTGGAACACTCCTTTCCTGATATGGAACCATTAAGTGTTTCCTTGCTCTGTTCTGAGGGCTGCTTTCTGGTCCAAGTTATAGTTTTTGCATAACCACAATCAACTGTTCTGGGATTCTCATTCTCCTCACAGTTAACCACAATTTGTAGGGCTCCCTTGTCTGTAATCTTCACAGATCACCGGGCCCCTTTTTCTGTGAAGCAGTAAAGTGAGTCCAAACTACCAAACAACCAATTGTTAAGTGCTTGAATCAACCAACATCCTTGGGGACAGTGTTTAAATTGTCTAGAGGGCTTCATTGCCAACAAGAATTTTTAATATCACTTTCTCGAGGTATAAAGGACTAATCAAATACAGTGAACTTGAAGTGAAAGCATAGGCAAAATATACTTTAAAAGTTCAAACATTATACTTTGGACTTCCTTTATCTTTAATCTTTAATCTTGGAGATTAATTTTATAAAAGGGGATATTTTATAACATAAAATACAGATAAAACACTTTACTTATATGTAACATTACCTAAGTATAAGGAAAGAAAGAGAGAAGACAGAAGTTTTCAACTTACTAAAGAGAATTTATCCCCCATTTCTGTATTTTATGGTTGTGCACAGTAGAGTCAGAACCAATCTATAGCCGAAAATCCAGCAGGTTTTCAGAGGCAGTTAATCACACAGGAGGAGAATGCACATCTTTCCCCAGTGGCCTCCAACCACGTGCCTTTGAAACTGCAGCCCAGCTTCTTGCCACTAGGCCACCAGAGCTTCCTACTTTTGTCTTAAGATACTTAAAAGTACAACTCACATAAAAGTTATACTTGAGGTCATTTTAAATTTTGTTAGCAGTTGATTTCTTGTACACAGTATATGTCAGTCATTTATTTTAAATTCTTCAGTTGAGGCACCATAAATACTTGAAAATAGAAACTTCAATGCACTCCCTCTGGTACATAATTTTGGATTTTGTGTATGTGCACTAACGCAAATTAAACCTAATCATTTTAAGCAGCTAAAGTAAAATATGTCAATTATCCTTATTATAGCAATTTTGCACACATGACTAGAGATATGAGTAATGAGATTTAGGATATTGGTAATGATTAAAAGGGGAAGTAAAAACTGGAATGGACATCACTGGCTTCCATAACCAACAACAACAAAAATACACATCCACAATGATCAGTTATAGACCACATTTGACCTGGAAGATCTGCTTGGTTGAAATGATAACTTACTCAGACAAAGAACTTTTCTAAGAAATATCACTATTTATTAGTAACCATGTTTCCCACCACCACCCCAAAGAAGACCAAAGGCAACACTAGTGGTGGTTAGAATAGAATTTGGAGACTTCACCCTGGTTACAGAAAAGGAGGCATATGTTTTTGAAGATAGTCTGTTTTGAGACTTGTTAGCACCATTTAAAGACTATTCCATCATAGAAGATGATTTCTATCAAATCTTGCATTCCAGTTTGAATCTAAATCTGGAGCAGATTGAGTATTTGCATCCTATTTTTATTCATGGAAAGATTATGTAAATCGGAACCACAAATTTACTCATTTTAACCAAGCTGAATTAAGTTGAGAATAAGCAAATTCCTTGTCTGTCTTAACTCTTACGACTTGCCTTCCTCAGAAGGACGTATCTTAGACTTCATAATTTGGGAAGCCCTTCATCTCCCTGCCTCAGTCCCACCTTCATGTGCACAACACCCCTCCTCATTATTTCTTCTTGTAACAGAGGCCTCTTTTCTCATAATAAAGACCCATTCGCCCTCCTGTGCTTTGGGCCCAATTTGTTCTCTTGTGCCTTCCACTCCCTTTCTCCCTCCTTCCCTTCCTCTTCTGGTTGTTATTTCCTTTCATGACACATTCAGCATCTTGGTGAGCACCTATTCTATGATGTTCTAGTGTCATCTATATTGGAAGATGCTTCCTGCCTCTAAGTTAAGAGTATTCTAATCTTACAGAAGTGGATATTCTTGGCCACCACTTTTCTCCCCCACTAAATGCCAGGTCCTAGCAATAGTCTGAAAGGACCTGCACTGCTTTCAACTCTATGCCTAAAAGAAGGAATTTTCAGTTGGTATTTTAAAGAAATGGAATGCCTTCCTCCACAGTAAGTTTCTATACTTTTTATGCAATCACCATTAATCATTTTTGTAGTACTCAAGTTCAAGAAAAAAAACATAGATATACCTGGAATTAAACTTTATGAAAATAACTATTTTAATTAATTTAGAAATTAATTTTTAAAGAATTATATTCTTGACTAGAATATGTGCTGTTTTACAGTTTATTCAAGATTTGATCTTACATTCTTTAATTTCCCATAATGATTGTTATATTTTTGTTAGAAATGAGACTCTGTATAATAATTTCTATTCCTAGAACTCATATATACCTGAGTCTGTAGAATATATGTGTACACATATATGGGTATATAGGATAAATAACTATGAAGTGTCTGCATAATAGGCACAACAACAAAAAGCAAAAGCAAAAAACAAACCATAGAAAGTACAGCAGAGATTATGAACTTAGGGCATGTGTCCAGGAGAGACCAGATATCCTGATTAGAAGGGTGGACAGCATTGGGGTCTCCCTCTCCTGTGCTGTCCACACTTCTAATCATGATATATGGTCTCTCTTGGCCACATACCCTAAGTACATGAGACGGAGCTTCAAAATCCTAGCCTCCAAGGAGAGATTCAGTTTCACTCTTTCCAAGACAGATCTATTTATTTTCTTGACAGTCCATGGTATGTTCAAGACTCTTCTCCTACACCACAACTCAAAGGCATTGCTTCTTTTTTTTGTCACACTTAGGCATTGCCTAAGCTGGACAATTTCCAGCTTTCTAATAGAAGAGATACATAATTATATCACTTTTACATAATGATCTGATCTTGAGTTGCTCTTGAAGCAACTTGGCTAAACATTCTTATTTTTCCTAAAGAATTTTTATTTGCATATCTTGGGGTTTTGGTTTGTTTTTTTTTTAGAATCTATATAGATATCTGCCATTCCTGGAAATAAAAATGTCTGTGCCTCCCCTTTCCCAACAACTGTATGTCTCTTTTGTCTTATTGCATTGATTAGCATCTCCAACATAAGTGTGATTCTAATCTGCAAAAATAGCAGGCCATTCTGGTTTGGAGGGAGAATACTCAGGATGTGCCTCAGAGGCAAGAATGGTGAAACTTTATCGCATGTCCTTTGGGCAGGTTATCAGGACAGAAGGGGCTAGAGCCTGGAGAAAGACATTATTCTTGGTAAAGCTGTGGGTCAATAAAAAAGAAGCTTCTCCACAAGATGGACTGACACTGTGAATGCAAAAATGGGTTTATGCACAACAGACGTTGTGAGGACAGAGGGAGACCAGGCAGTGTTATGTTCTGTTTGACAGAAGGTCACTACAGGTTGGAGCCAACTCGTCAAACTAACAACTATAAAAAAATTATCTCAATTATGGTTAGTTCCTTGTCTGTGTGTATGCACCCATGGATTTATAGCTTTGAATATTTTAAGGTATTTTTCATTACTCAGTTAGTAACATTGTATCTCTAGATGTATTAATTGCGTCCACTATCCAGAGAGTTTATTTAATTGGAGACTTACATATTTTCTATCTTCTATGAAATTTCTTTTGTTTGCCTCTTTTATTCACTCTTCCATTTTTTGTTTTAAAATTACAAATAGATGAAAATTGCAAAATCTAATTTATTGTCAAATTTTGTAATGTTTTTCGTAATTATTTCATTTACAGTGCCTTCTGAAACAGTGTGTGTGTGTGTGTGTGTGTGTGTGTGTGTGTGTGTGTGTGTGTAAGAGAAAGACAGACAGACAGAGATCGAGATATCTTGGCCTTGTTGGGAATCAATGAGAGTCTTATGTGTGGGCCTGCACCCTTTACAATTCATATGGACCTGAGGGCCTGTTTGCAATGAACACTCCCAGAGTGGTACAGCACTGTTCTGTCCTTCCTCTGTATTGAGGTAACTTTGGATTGCTGTGATACTGAATGTTGTGCCCTTGGTCTGTCAAGTGTCGTAATGATTACCCATGGTTGACAACGTTTGGTAGAGCTCACAGATTAAGACAGGCTTGGAAGCAGGAGTGTCATCCCCTTCCTAAACATGCCTGTGGAAACTCTCTGAACTTAGAGAAAGGACAATAGTAATAGAACAAGGTTAAAGTCTTTTGATTATAGGGTCAGTGCTAGATGGCACTTAACAACAACAACAATAAAAATCACATATAACCATAAGCCCTTGTCTTCCATTTTGGACTTGGATGAAGCGGCTGGTCTCTGTACATGGTGTTCTTGTTTTGGTTTTGGTTCTGTGTAGATTATTTTGCTGTTTTTATTTATGCCTCTTGTTTAGAGTCAACAAGACCTCCAGGAGGACACTTGCATTTAAGGCCTAGCCCTTGTCTCCATTTTGGAGATTAAGTGAAGCCACTGGACCATGTAAAATGAGCTCTCTTGTTTTGGTTGAGGGTCATTGTGGAAGGTTTGATTGTTTTTATTTAAGCCTCTTGTTTAGAGTCAACAAGATCCCCTGGTGGGCCTTTGTATTTAGAAGTTGGGCCTGAGGGACTGTATTTTAATCCCTTGTTATTGTATTTTAGAGGAACATTCTTCTAAATCATACAGCACTCTTTTGTTAATTTGTGGTGCTGAGGTAATCTGGGTTTGCTGTGACGCTGAACCTTCTACCATTGGGGTCTCAAATGCCATAATTGCTGCCCGTTGTGAACAGTGTTTGTTGGAGCTGCCAGTTCTAAGACAGGTTTGGGAGCAGGAGTGGCATCAACTTCCTAAACAGCATGGTTCTGGAAACTCTATGAACTTGGAGGCATGTTAGTGATAGAAAGGTCTCAGGTCTTCAGTTCATAGAGTCACTATGAGCTGTGTACAAATCGACAGCAATAAATAACAGTGGAGAGAACCTGTGCTGCAGTCCTGAAGGCATGAAGTTCCAGTCCACCCATTGTTCTGAGTGAGAACAATGAGCAATCCCTAGCTGTGTGATTAAACTACCTCTGAAAACCCTCTAAAGGGTCAGCTATGGGTTGGTCCTGACTCAACAGTAAACAACAACAAAAACAATAATGCACTCTTTAGATGTATTTGCCAATTCAGCCTACTTCTTGAGGGATTATTCAGTTACTGTGTTTTTGTATAAGATTTATAAAATCTTTTATTTTGTTACTGAATATTCTTTTTATTACAAGATGTAATGTGCTTTCTAATTTCTCTGAAATGTTATTCTGTATGACATAATATGTATTTTTAATTGTCCTTCTTTTACAAGCACAGTGAAATGTATATAGAAATTTTGAAAACTAAAGTCAAATGAAAGACAAGAACAATAAACTCATTATAATTGAAAACCCAATAGGACAAAACATAACTATTCCACAGGAATTTTGAGACTGTGACTCTTTCTGGATACAGACTGTAGAATCTTTCTCTAGCGGAGTCACTGGTGAGTTTGAACTCCTGATAAGGGATTAACCTCTGTTTCTCAGGGGCTCCTTATCAGAACTGGGTTCTTGGAAAATAATGGTTTTGTCCATGGACTGTGAATGACATTAACTTGACATAGTTATTTTTACAAGATACGCCAGTCCAGTCATTACAAACTTGTTTACACCAAAAGAATGTTTATTCCATCTCTCGTCACTTGAACTTGAAATAAAGTTTCTGACTTCAAATTGAGCAATTTTAATCTTTTTAAATGCAGTTTAACTATTTTTTTAAACAAGCACCTAAATAAATTACTTCAAGACCTAAAAAAAAAAAAAGTAACATCAAATTTATACCATCCTTCATTTTTTTGAGAAGCTATAGCTAGGTGAAATTCTGAATTAGAAAATAATATTTTGAAAATAAACTTTCTCAAAACCTTTTAGCCACTGTCCTTAACTAATGTCCTCCTTAAGGAGCACTGGTGTCGGATATTAAGAAGCTGTGCTGCAATCTCGAAGGCTCAAGGTTCAAATTCACTAGCTACTCTGGGGGAGACGGATTTCACCCATGCAATTTATTGCCTCTGAAAACCCACTGGAAGGTCAGCTCTGAGTCGGTTCCAACTTGACGGCACATAACAGCAAGGCAGCAATATCCTCCTCGGACATTTGAAATTTTAAACTAGGCCAAGCAAACATGTTAAAAAACAAAGCAATGACAGTTTCAGAATGTGGTTCTTAAGGTGGTAGTTTTGGAGCGGAGCTATAAGGGAACCTTAAAAAGGGAACCCAGAAAGGTGACAGAAAGACCACATAGTCATTGTGCTGTCACAGTAATACAGAGAATAAATTACACAGCTGCACCCAGCTCAGATCTCAACTCAGGTGATGTGAATGCAACAATATTGTACCTCCTCTGTGTAATTGCAATTACCTTCAGGTTTATTTTGTCATCAAACAAGCAATTTTTCAATCAGTGCAGCTTGTGCCATCAACACCCTGGAATTTGAATCTTTTAGTTAATGAATCATGTACTACATACTGCCTACTCTCCCCTACTCAACCCCAGCCCCCAAAATCACTGCAAAGTCTGCAGATAGCTTATATGGTAAACAGACATTTGAAGGACAAAGAAACACATCATCACAAAGAATTAGATGTGCTTTGTTTTTATTTTTAAGTACTATGCAGTCAAGTAGTACTTATAGCAACCCAATGAACAACACATCAGACTCCTACTCTATCCTGTGCCATCCTCATATTCTCTGATGCACTCAAGCCCACTGTAATCACTTTGCCAATACATCTCATTGAAGGTCTTCCTCTCTTTTGCTCATCTTCTACCTTTCCAAGAATAATATCCCTCTCAAAAAAATAGTCTCTCCTAGAAACATGCCCAAAGTATGTGAGATGAAGCTTTGTCTTCTTTGCCTCCAAGGAGCATTCTGGTTGCACATTCTCCAAGACATATAAGTTTATTCTTTTGACAGTCTGTGAGATAGTCTCTTTCCCAACACCACAGCTTAAAGACATCAATTCATCTTCTGTCATCCTTACTCATTGTCCAGTACTCATAGGCATTGCAAATGATGGAAAATACCAAGGGCTGTGCCAGGCACACCTTAATCTTTAAACGGATATCATTGCTCCTCAGTAATTTGGAGAGGTCCTTCACAGTAAACATACCCAATGCAATATATCTCCTGATTTCTTGGACAAGAGGCATGGGAAAAACATTATTGCATTAATAATTTTACTTAATAGAGAAAAATAAAATATTTGTTATTAAGAACAGTAAATATCTTTTACTCTTGGTTCATTTTGTTTGTTTTTATTCTTAGAGAACTCACTTAGGTTGACGTAGAGTTGTTTTGACAGAAAAGACGTTTAGACGTAAAGAATGCCCTCAATTTCCTTATTTCAGTGGAAAATGCAAATCCTTTAGGATCAACTCCTTTTTCATCATGTCATATTTTCCAAATCCTTCTCAACTTTGAGTCCCAACAAGCTGTTGCCATTTGCTCTAAATTATGCTGTTAATAAAATGGTGTTTGTTATTCCCAAGATAAACTATTTCTTTGTCTTCCTTGTTAAAAATCATGATCATTTACTCAGATTTTGTCATCCTCATTTATCCTAACATTAGTAATAGTGAGCTAAATAAAAATCTATTAGGCAGAATCTTTGCCAACATAAACTTACAATCTAAGTGCAGATAGTGGAGGGTTGAAAAGAACTAATTCACTAAATAATATCCCCATAATGCAGCAGAAGGTCTAGGTTGTGTAGGCATGGGTAGAAAGGACATCTCTATGGTAGGAATTTACCTGGGTATTGAAGAATAGGTAGTATTTGAGTTGATAGAATTGTGCGGAAAATAACGTGAGATGACTGAGACCAGTGATTTTTAAACTTTTTCTTTCCTGTCCAAGAAAAACGCTCTGTGACAGTGAACTATTACTTGAAAATTCAATATATCACACCTAAAAGCAGAGCTACTGTGATTGATGGGAAGAACGAAATAGGCCCCAGAAGCCTGTTAGTGTGGCTTCCTGATTTCTTTTGGATCTAGCATCTCACATATTTGCATTTAACATATATTAATATCTTCTGTAGTTTCTTTGAGCTTTAATATGTAAATGACCTAAGGGAAACCTTAACAATGAATTGTTTCAGTCTTGAACCAGTATTTCAGTAATTAAGGGGGGAGAACAAAAGGATTATTAGGAAGCATTTGTGAATATTAATTAATTAATGAATTCATTCATTCATTAAATACTTACAGAGATCTAACATAGGAGAAAGATGAACACTGCCTTTCCATTAAGATTCATAGCTTCAGAAACTCAGTGACAGGTTACTGTGTTGGAATTAAATCAATGGCAGAAAATTGGAGATAGGAGAGGAAAGCTAGAATCACAATGATGCTAAAATAATGAGTGTGTGACAGGAAACACATAAATGGCTACACCAGGTGGGGAATCAAGATAGTGAGGAAGAGATAAGGAATTTAACTTTTCTGGTAATTATATATGCTATTTGCATTTCTATCCCTTTTAATTTATTATTATTGTGTTGTTGTTGTTGTCATGTGCCGTCGAGTCGCCTGCAACTCATAGCGACCCTTTGTACTACAGCCCTAAATTCTGCTCTGTCCTGTGCCAATCGGACTGTCTCCGACACTCCCACCCCAATTACCCCAGTCACTGAATCAATCCACCTCATAGAAGGCTTTACCCTCCTGTGCTGTCCCTCCACCCTCCCAAGCATGATGTCCTTCTCCAAGGACCGGTGTCTCCTCACAACATGTCCAAAGTATGTTAGACAGAGCCTCAGAATCCTTGCCTTCAAGGAGCCACCCAGTTTAACCGTTTCCAGGATGAATCTGTTTGTTTTCCTAGCAGTCCACGGTACTCTCAATACTCTTCTCCAGCACCACAGTTCAAAGGCATCAATTCCCCTTCTATCCTCCTTGGTCACGGTCCAACTCTCTGATGCATAACAAGTGATTGCAAAGACCATGGCCTGTATCAGATTCACCTTAGTCTCCAGAGAGACACCATTACTCTTCAGTACTTTGGAGAGGTCCCTAACAGCAGACTTTCCCATGACAATGCTCCTTTAATTTCCTGGCTACTGGTGCCAAGAGTGTTGACTGTGGAGCCAAGCAAACTAAAGCTGTGAACAATCTCAATCTCTTCACCATCCATCCTGATGCTGCCAATTGGTCCAGTGGTGAGAATCTTGTCGTGTAGTAAACTTTAAAACAGAGGCTTAACCAGATTTATTTTGGATGGATCTTTAAGTCTCTATCTTTTCTGAAAAAAACACAACCCAAAATGTTCCTCGTCTGCACTATTTCTAGCCAGCGATGCTATCTTTTCAGGTCCAAGGAAAAGGGTGAAGGAGAAGGGAAACTCTCCAAGTCTTCAGAAATTTCCCAAAGTTTCTGTTGTGAGAATTTTCTTTTGTCTTGGAGAGATAGGAGAATAACCAAAGTCCACTGCAGTAGCATCAGTTCCAACTCTGGGCAGTCTTCAGTTGGTTTTCTAAGGCTGACACTCTTAACCCATCTTTCTTCTGTGGAGAACTTGGTGTATTCACACTGCCAACTCGGTGATTAGCAGCCCACTGTAGAACACACTATGGCACTGGGGCTCCTTTTTGATGGATAGGCAAATTTTAGCTCAGAATAGGGTTAAATATTAAGGGAGAGCATGTACTGAGCCTGACCTGGTTGGAGGAAGGGAAGGGAAGGTCCATTATATGCAGTAACATGTAAACAGTTAAATATGAGAAATAGGAGATATGGAAACATTCCAAATAGAAAGAAAATCCTACGCCACGTTACAAGGGAAGTAGAAAGTTAGCCTTGCTAAAACATAAAAATTTGAGGGGCAAGAGAAGAAACTGAGAGCTGAGAAAAAGGCAGAGAGCAGACTCTTAAGAGCTCTTTATCATAAAAGCATTGAATACCTTGACATGAGGGTTTAGAGGTGGTGACTGAAAGGACTTAAGGACTATTCACAGGACCAGGAGATGACAGTGCTGCTAAAACAAGCTATTTCTTGGATGGCCACCTACAGACGTGTGCAGTGGAGACTTTCCAGAGACATCAGATGGGGGTAGGATTGGTTAAGGGAAGAGGCATCACTCAGAAAGAGAAGAAAACAGGAATTCTCGGGGGAGAAGTGAAATTTGAAAGAGCTTATAGCTGGGGTATCTGGGCATTGTTCTTCTGCAGCAAGGGAAGAGTCTGTGGGTCACAGGGTTGGCAATGGTATGAGATCTTTTACATCTACAGACCTTGAATGAAGTGAAGTCAGAGTGCTCCTTAAGAGCAAGGATGGTGAAACTTAATCTAATATATTCAGGGCGTGATGTTAGGAGGGACTAATGCTTAGAAGGGTGGAGGGTCACTGATTCTCTATGGGGTAATTGACACAGTGATTGCAGCAAGAGATTCTGAGGATGTCACAGAATTGGACAAGGTTCCAATCTGCTGTACATAAAGTGGCTCTGAAAGGAATGGATTGAATGACACCTAACAGCATAGCTATAGGCTCTATCTTATTTATGGCAGGTATTTGGAACAATTTCACATGATATGAAAAATGCACTTGCTGCAGAGGGTCAAGGACTGCAGCCTTCAGTATGGACTGAGGGCTCAATGTCGAAAAGACAAAGATTCTCACCACTAGACTGATTGGTAGCATCATGATGGATGGTGAAGAGATTGAGATTGTCCACAGCTTTAGTTTGCTTGGCTCCACGGTCAACACTCTTGGCACCAGCAGCCAAGAAATCAAAAAACGATGGGAAAGTCTGCTGTTAGGGACCTCTCTAAAGCACTCAAGAGCAACGGTGTCTCTCTGGAGACTAAGGTGCATCTGATACAGGCCGTGGTCTTTGCAATCACTTGTTATGCATCAGAGAGTTGGACAATGACTAGGGAAGATAGAAGGAGAATTGATGTCTTTGAGCTGTGGTTCTGGAGAAGAGTATTGAATGTACCCTAGACTGCCAACAAAACAAACAGATCCATCATGGAGAGGGTTAAACCAGGCTACTCCTTGGAGGCAAGGATTCTGGGGCTTCATCTCACATACTTTGGACATATTGTAAGGAGAGACAGGTCCTTGAAGAGGAACATCATGCTTGGTAAGGTGGAGGGACAGTGCAGGAGGGGAAGACCCTCTATGAAGTGGATTGATTCAGTGACTGGAGTAATCGGGATGGGTGTGTCAGAGGCAATGCGATTGGCAAGGTTTAGGGCTGTTGTACATAGGGTCGCTATGAGTCGCAAATGACTCGACGGCACATAACAATAACAACAACATGCAAAATAAAAGCAGATTTCAAATAGCTAAAGAATATTTCTTATTTGAGATATATATAAAGTAGTTGATTATGTAAAATTTTGCATGAGAAACATTCTAGCCTATGGCTATCAGTCCTGACCTACTGTGAAGAAATAATACACCTAGGAACTAGTGCACAGGCACCACCTTTGGCTCATTTGTGTAATAAGGGAGCTGTTTGGTGCTGTAGAATTGATTCCCACTCATAGCAACCCTATTACAACAGAAAGAAACCCTGCCCCATCCTGTGCCATCTTCACAACTTTGCTGTACTTTTAAATCTAGTGTTGTTGTTGCTGTGTCAATCCATTTCTCTAAAGGTCTTCCTTTCTTTATCTGACTATCCACTTTTCCAAGCATGAAGTCTTTTTCAATAAAGCTGGTACATCCTGGCAACACACTCAAAGTACATGAGTGGAAGTCTCATCATCCTTGCCAATAGGGAGTACTCTTGTAATACTTCTTTCAAGACAGATTTGTTTGCTCATTTGGCAGTCCATTGTATATGTAATCTTCTTGAGTTGCATAATCAGTTTTAAGACATGGAAAGAGACTCCATGTTCCATCTGATTGGAGAGTTACCAAATGAGATATGAGCAGACCACTGACTGTTCAGAAGAAAATTCTTGATATCTCAGACCAGGGAGTCTGCCCTAAAGATAGAAAGAAAATATGTAAGATATTTAAGATTTAAATGATATTTCAGATTTAAAGTAGGGTAGATTTAGTGATGGGGCTTAAGAGAAAGTAATTATATATTGTTATTGTTGTTGATTGCCTTTGAGTCAAGCACGACTCACAGCAACCTTATGAACAAAAGGCCTGAATCCCCTCCACAACTATTGACATTTATCAAAGTTCATAGAGTTTCTGGAGGCATGTTACTTAGGAAGTGGGTGCCACTCCTGCTTCCAAGCCTGTTTTAATCAGAGAACTCCACCAAACACTGTCTTATGGGTAACAATTATTGCATTAGACACATCAGTGTCGCAGTGTTCAGCTTCACAGCAACCATGTGTTACCTCTGCACCTCAAGTGGACAGACCAGGGTTATATGACCTAGA
>NW_006399796.1:20243474-20249672 GCF_000299155.1 Elephantulus edwardii
TGTGGAGAGACTGGAACCCTTATTCACTGTTGGTGGGAGTGTAAAATGGTGCAACCACTGTGGAAAGCATTGTGGCGCTTTCTCAAAAAGTTGCAAATAATGATTTCTTTTTAAAAGACTGGACCCTCCTCTCAGTATGTCCAAATTATACGATGAAGCTTCACAATTCCTCCCTCTAATGCTCATTGTCAAGTGCACTGGTTGTAATTCCTCAGAACAGTTTATTTTTTTCCTTTGGCACTCCATTAATAGTCAATGGACATACATAAATATATCCCAACACAGGTATATACACACATATATCTCTATATATGCAATGTTGGTTATAAGATAGGTATGTTTAAATTGAATTTCTTTTTCCTTGTAAATAGCTAATTACTCTAAAAATTAATACATCAATTAGTAATTTCCAGTTAGTTTCTTTATTTTTTCACAATTACTATGGGACTAATGTTGTTAGATACTGTCAAACTCACTACGACTCACAGAGACCCTAAGAACAACAGATCAAGACTTAGACATCATTACAGTGATTTTTAAAAAATTATAATCTTATATAAATATTGTGTGAACTGAATGAAAATGTCCACTTGTATTAGAAGCATGCATATTGAAAACAAAGCCCTGGAAACAAACTCCAAAACTAGTGTGAAATTGACTGAGTAGTATTCTTTATAAAATTCAGCTATTTGATTCATTAGTTATGCTAATCATAGTTTTATCCTTCAAAAGTCCTTGAGATTCTACTCAATTTTTTAGCATCAAAAAGAATTCTTTTATTTTATTTTATAGGTTCAGACAAAAATCTTAAAGATACTTTTAGCCTATAGATAAATATGTGGACTTGAATTCCAAATTATCCTATGTTCTTTTCAATGTAGCTATTGTGAAGACAGTGACTGTACCATGAAACATGCTGGTCTCACAAGATGACTTTGTTAATCTTTAATATGAATTACTCTCTTCTGTCATGACAACTTTGTGCATTAGAGGCAAAGACCTCCAGCAAAGAAACCTCAATGTAATAGAAAGGTCAAAATGATCCTGTCCTTGTATTTTCATTTCCAAAAAACTTGACTTTTAAAAGCCTGGACTTCACTTATTTTTAGACTTAGCACTGTCTTGGAAGCATATACCTGTTAATTAGAGCTGTGATTCCAGTCCTTTTCCATAACAGTTCTCTGCCTGTGCAACTATCTATCAGCAATATAATTAGGATTTTTCTTCTAAGAAAAACATTATAATAGACATCCTGCCATGCTTATGTTATTTTAATTGGATGTTTAGCTCTAGGGATCTTCATAATTTATCATAAAACTTTAATGTTAATAAAATCAGCTGGAAGGAAAGTACTACTTATCTCTTTGATTACACCATAAGGAGTGGGATCTTAATTTAAGCCTTTTTAAAAAAGATAATGTGAGCAGAAGATTTTAAGTGGACTAAGAAAGGGATATAAGTGCTGTAATACATGCTTCATCAGCTGTTGTCGAAGAAACATTGTTTTATTATACCTCTTCCACACTTCTAATTATCTTGTTATCCGACTTTTTTACACTTTTTGTTAAAAATTTACTCCCCAACTCCTTTGTATTAGCATACATTCAGCAGAGATCTTGTGTGTCTCCTGGAACAATTAAAGTTAAGAGAGGTAGAGACCCATAGTTCTCAAGAAGATTATAGATCTTCATTGCTTTAAGGCATAATTCATTCTCTCTCTCTCTCTCTCTTTGTATCTCTCTCTCCCTCCCATTTCTGTCTATCAGCAATATAATGTTTTGTATTGTATCTTTTGTATGAATTCTTACACACACAATTTTACATTTGTATCTTTTATATCCAACACTGTGCCTGACCAGCACTGATTAGTAAATATTTGTCTCAAGAATAACTAACTGTGAGTTTCTAAATGTAGTTTACGGAAAAAGAATTCTAAATGTGAATGTCAGTATTTCATAATAAAATTCTCTTTGAGTATTATATCTTCTAATATCTTGTTTTTTTCTTCTTTTGTATCTAATGAGATAAAAGCTGTTGCAGGCTATACATAGAGAAACTTCCCTTAAATCACAGCTGAACTGGGATTAACTTTGTTACATCTCACCTTTAATCCTGTTACAACTGTTTCGTCTATCAGATCATGGGGGCTCACTACATAATTTCCACATTATATTATTACATACATATGCTTGAGGGAAACATGATTTGATCCATGACACAGAAAAAAGAGCTTGGGTATTCATTTTGGCTTTTCTTTAGCCTTCTTTAGCCTTTCTTATTTGTGTCCAAGCAGGGAGATTAAGAATACTACAGCTTTAATCAGGCACACCTTAGTCCTCAAGGTGACTTCTTTGGGTTTCAAGATTTCAAAGAGGTTTTCTGCAACAGATTTACCCGACGTAGTTGATGCACGATTTCTTCACTGCAGCTTCTTGGTGCTGATTGTGGATCCATAGACCCAGAAAAACACTCCATGAAAATTAAAAGAGAAATAAAAATTTAACAGCTAAAAGGTATTAAAGCAGAATGGGATCTGCTTTAGTAAATCTGGTAGACCACAAGCAAAAGACTAAAGAGGAAAATAGCCAGCCATTACATATTCTAAAGATAAATGATAACCAGTCTTCAAGTAAGAGGAATTGACAGCATCATTTATCAAACAATATTCAGCCTAAATTCATCTAATGACTGGCTAGTCATCTTTGTTACCTATTGCCTTTATCCAAAGGAAAAATAAAAATTCTCGTATTTCTGTGAATAGGTAGTTACATTTGAAGACTGAGAATCAGAGGCACTATGTTCTTTAATGTTTGTGTTTCTAAAAGGTGGCTCCAGGCCCTTGTGATAGAAAGCTTTCCTAGGTTGTAAAACCAGCAAGAGGCTTATTTAGCTGCTAAATGATTTATATCCATCTCAAAGAACAGAGGAAAGATATGCAATTCCAAGTTTGCTAAAGAAAAGACTCCTAAGGACCCTGTAGAACAGAGACAGACTCTTTTTACTGAACAGAACGACTGGGAGGTTAACACAAGGGAGAGTAACATTTTTTTACCCTTATTAGATTTTGCATTTACAATAGCTATTGCACTGTCCAGGCCCACAAAATTTCAAAAAGTAGCTAAAGGGCAGACTTTCAAGATGGAACAATACCCTGTCAAAGTAGATGTCTGATTTTTCCCCCAACATCATTAGCAGTCACTGAGGGACCTGGCTGCGCACAAATCCTAAGCCCTTGGCTATTTCACAAGTAAGCAGGAGGCAACAGACCCAGCCTAAAGGCTCCTACCAGCATCCTCTCTGTCCTCATGCCTGCTTCTGAACATGAACCCACTCATAATTGGTGGACAGGTTAAAGAATCATGTTCAAAAAACGTGGAAGTCACATTGCTTTATTTGCTATTTGCTCAGCCTTTTAATATCTGGGCTTATTAAAGACCAACTGCTGACCACAAAGATCTCTAACCAAAAGGCCTTCTGTGCCCCAGAGGAGGGTGCAGGCTGCACTTTTCACCCCAACAGCTTCTTCTTTGTCCAGTTTAGCCATGCACTGTTACTAGATGCAGGTATGCACCATTCTCTCCAAGCTTTGTGTGTATTGCCCCCTTTTAATTATTCTTCAACCTCAACTCTTTTATGTGCCCTTCCAACGAACTACCTGTACGTTAATAAAGAAAAAGAAGATCAGTCCTGTATTTTAATGTTGTGTTTCATCAAATATCAGAAATGTAATGTGCCTTTTTTTTAACAAAGATACTGTTTTTATCAGTATATTGCTGGGGTTTTGTTTTGTTTTGTTTTAGTGCTATGGTTACAAAACTGCACAGATTTTATGGAGCCTACCCTGAACCTTTTTCCCAGGGAACCTGTAAAGTTTAGTGTGCAATTTTGTAGGCGGTGAGGCCTCTCAGGATTGCACATATCACGGAACAGCAAAAAAAGAAAGAAGGTTAAAAAAAAATGATCCCTTACACAGAACCAAGGACTATAGATTTGGCTTTTATGGGATGTAAATTCAAACTGTACTGGGTTCTGCCCTTCATATATATTCTAAATTCATGAAAGTGTCCAGTCTAATTTTAATACCAAGGCAGACGAGAGAATGTAGTATTAGCATTACTACTGTTACTATTTATGTATACAGTGCAAATTGATCCAAACAATCGTAATGTGAAAGCTAACATTTACTGAGAACTCTCAGTGCACCAGGCATGCCTGGTGCTGACATGTCCTACCTATTCACATTCATCTCGTTCTAGAGAATACTGTGAGGATTTCTGTTTAAACCTGGGAGAACACAAGCTCTTAGAGTATTCTCTAGAATATGACAGATGTGTCACCGATTGGTGTTTAATCTCAGAATGGAAGAACAAATCTCAAAATCAGGTGCGTCCAGAGCCAAGGATCTTAGCCCAAAACTGAAATGGATTAACACAGGCTGATGGAGTGGGAGAGGAACACGATGAGTTCGTTTGCTTCTTTTCTTTCCTCTAAGTGACTGAAATGCTTCCACCTCAAACTCAAAGTCCACACCACCTTAGCGATCCCTACGATACACCCTGCTCTGTCTTGTCTCTTGGGTGGAAAAACACTGTGTCTCCATACAGTGGCAAAATCTTTCTTTGGACTCTCCTCTCGTTCTCATTTATTGTGGTCCCGCAGCAGCACTTCATTTATTTGTGCAGAAAATATTAGCGTGATGAAGTGCAGCCTGATTTAGAATCCATGTAGACTCCTACAGTCATTTCGCATTCCCGTGGCACAAGGCAGGAATAATGATGGGTGTCCTCGACCTTTCTCCCTGCTTGGATGACTACATCAATTACAAAAATAGTAAAGAGATGTATGGCCACCATCAGTCATGGAACAGGAGTAGTGGACTGTGAGTCACTGCTTAAGTAAAATATAAAAGCTTTAAGATAAGTGCCAAATCCTCTACGACATAGATATGTAAAATCTTAAGCTACATTCTTACCCTTTAGCATAAAGAAATATTTAGAAGCCAGAAACCTTAATGGGAAAGACTGAAAATTTTCCTTTTAAGAATTTAAATTCTTACAGGAAACTTTTTATCCCTGTTTTTAGTTATCATTTGGTTTTAGAGAGCAAAATGAATTTCTTTATTAATTTATTAAAAACTAAATGTAATAATTTATTAAGATCTAGTCAGTGTTATTCTCTGGGAGCTTACCATATAAAAAGGCATATGGTGTAATTAGTGAAATGAGCACATACCAAAGGTAGATTTTATATTTCATGCTTGTCTCCCCAACTCTATGTTGTTGTTGTTGTTGATTGCATTTGAGTTGAGCACAACTCATAGCGACCCTATGGAGGAGCCTGAAGCCCCTCTACAACTATTGACATTTATCAAAGTTCATAGAGTTTCCACAGGCATCTAATTTAGGAAGTGGATGCCACTCCTGCTTCTAAACCCCCTACTATATCGTGTGACAAGAAACAGGAATGATAGAGTGTCGTGAAACTGGAGCCATATTATCTTTTAATTTCCTTTACATATAGCACCTAAGAGATTAATAGAATAAATATTTCTAAGTAAATAAATATAGATTCAACTCACTGCTGACAAGTCATTGCTGTAGAGTTGGAACTGATCACAGCTGATCCTCCCGTGGATTTTCAGACCGTAAATCACTCAGGAAGAAATTGCCCATCTTTCTTCTTTGGAGTGGCTGGTGGATTGGAACCATCTGAGCTCTCACATAAGCTGGCAGCCAAAATCTATTGGAAAGGATAGGACTAGGAGAGAGTTACTATAAAGGATTAATGTCATAGTGTGGTAGAACATAGAATGTGGTGGTGTCTGTCTCACGCTTCAGTGTTTATATTCAATTACTGCTGCTCTGTACCATTGATTTGGAGCCAACTCAGCTGACCCTCCAGCAGGTTTTCAGAGTCAGTAAAACCCACAGGAGCTTGTCCATCTTTCTCTAGTGGAGCAATATACATAATGTTGGCAGTACATCTCACCAGATCACTCTTGTATTCAACTAGATCTTTCTAACTTTCTTAACCATTTGTTATATATGGGTAATTGCACTGGTCTCCATGTACTTTATCTAATAAGATTATATTTTGTAATGTATTGACAGCTAGAGTTGCTGTAATCAAGGATGCTTTGGGCAGAATATTAAATGATCCAGGAAGTATTAAAAGAAGATGGAAGGAATATACTGAGTC
>NW_006399796.1:20250942-20254724 GCF_000299155.1 Elephantulus edwardii
TTCTGGGGCTTCGTCTGACATACTTTGGACATGTTGCCAGGAGGGATGGGTCCTTGGAGAGGGACATCATGCTTGGGAGGGTGGAGGGACAACGCTGGAGGGGATGACCCTCTATGAGATGGATTGATTTGGTGACTGGGGTAATTGGGATGGGCGTGTCAGAGGTGGTGCGGTTGGCACAGGATAGAGCAGGGTTTAGGGCTGTTGTGCATAGGGTTGCTATGAGTCGGAAACGACTCGACGGTACATAACAACAACAAGAACATTGACAGCACAAGCAAATTTTCTATATAATGGATGTGAAACTTTTACTCTTAAGTCTTAAGAATATATTCTTTTTTCCCCAATCATATTTGAACACAAAACTTCTATTAACATAAGAAACTCCAAGTAAGCCAATTAACATTGAACTCTGCATAATAGCCCCTTCTCCTTTCTCTTGGAAGGTCATCAAATTTTAGCTTCTTTCAAGCAGCACTATAAATTTCCCTGAAGGTTATTGTAGAAACATTAATTATGTTCACTTAAAACTGTCATGTAGCCAAAATCCATAATCACTGAAATATATGTCATCCTTTAAACCAAAAATTCATATTTGTCCCAGTCCTTATCCATTCCATGTTTTAAATATAGCTTCATTTTGTTGTGTGAGAAGAAGACCCGGATAAGAGGGATTGATACAGTAACTAAGGCAATGCGAGTAGGTGTTTTGGGGTCAGTGAGGCTGGTGCAGGAAAGGTCAGGCTTCAGAGCTGTTGTGTACATTGTGTCACTGAGTCTCAGGTGATTCAACCACACATAACAACAACAACACAGAGAATATATACACCAACATACCAACAGTTTCTAGATCTACCATTTAATGATATTTACTATATTCTTTGAGTTGTGCAATTGTTTGTATCCACCTTTTCTGAGTTACTTCTCCAGCATTATTTTAAATAGAAAAAGTATCCTATCTAATCTTTCAAGTTGCTGTTGTCATTTAATCCCACATAGATAGTTCTTTAAAAGTGTAGTACTCAAATAGCACTAGTAAAGCTAAATTTTTGGTGCATATAAGATTTCAGGTGATGTATTTTATTTAATATTTAAGATTATCTCCGACTGGTACTTTCAGTTGTTCAACTGGCTGCTATGGCTACAGAAAGCCATAGATCTTTAAAGCTTTTAAAATATGGTCATCATTTCTGCTTTTTGCTTAGGATTCTTCTATAGACTCTTTGATCAAAATATCTATTAATGGCAGCCAAGCAACATCCATTTTTTTATGGTCTCATAATAAAAGAGGTAGTTGTACAAGAAGGCAATTAGCTACCCATTCCATATTCTCCTCTGCTCTCCGAATCTCTTTCCTAATTTGTTGTTCTAGGTAGCTAGAGAATAATTGTACCTAAGATGACTGCTGGCCAGCCCTCGGGCATACATTTAAAATGGGGAAGTAGACAAAAGTACTAAACACATTCAGCCAATTAATTGAGATGTCCTGAGAAACCATGACAATAAACCTCCAAACCAAGAAATCATATTGCTTGAGCTTTTTGATTGTGTGGAAGCAGCTTCAAGAGCTACTCTTATTATGTCTGGACCTTGCCCTATCCTGCATCATCTTCATGCTCTGTGGATCCAACAATCACAGTCACTGTGTCAATCTATTTGTTTAATACCTTGCATTCTTTCTCTTACTCTCCAGCTTTCTTAGCACACAGTCCGTTTCTAAGACCTGCCCCTCCTGAACACAGTTCTCCAAGATGCCTCTGTGGAGCACCATGGCTACTTCCTCCAAGAAAAATTTGTTTGTTCTTTTGGCAATTTATGGAATATGTAGTACTCTTCTCTAAGAACATAATTCTAAAATGTCAATTTTATAATCTTTAATCATCTCAATCATTGTCAAGAGACTGTGGTGATGAAGGAAGAAGTTCAAGCTGCTCTGAAAGAACTGGGGAGTGGGGGCAGCATCAAACAGGGCCCAGGAATTGATGGCATACCACGCGACACACTTCAACAAACAGATGCTTCCCTGGACGTGCTCACCAAGTTGTGCCAAGAAATCTGGAGGACAGCCACCTGGCCAACTGACTGGAAGAGATCTCTATTTGTTTCTATTCCAAAGACAGGTGACCCAACAGAGTGCAGAAATTATCGGACAATATTATTAGTATCACATAAAAACAAGATTCTGCTGAAAATTTTAAAGAAGGATGGGAACAGAATATCAAATAAGAACTGCCAGAAGTGCAGGCTGGGTTTAGAAGAGGCCATGGTACTAGGGATATTATAACAAATGTTAGATTGATCTTGGCTGAAAGCAGAGGATACCAGAGGGATGTCTATCTGTGTTTCATTGATTATGCAAAGACATTTTACTGTGTAGATCACAACAAAATGTGGCTGACTTTGAGAAGAATGGAAATCCCAGAACACTTGTTAGTGCCTGTGTGAAACCTATACTGGAACCAGAAGACAGTTGTCTGAGAAAGAAAACACTGTATGGTTCAAAACAGGGTAGAGTGTATGCCAGAGATGTGTCCTATCACCATACCTTTTCAATCTTTATGCAGAACAGAGTATCCAGGAGGCTGGGCTTGATTGAGGAGAAATGTGGCATCAGGATTGGAGGAAGATTCATCAACAATCTACATTATGCAGATGACACAACCTTGCTTGCTGAAACTGAGGATGACCTGAAACGCTTGCTGCTGAATATCAAGGACTTCAGTCTTAAATATAGATTGAAGCTCAACATCAGGAAAAAATATGTTCTCACCACTGGGCCAATTAATTGGCAGCATCATGATAGACGATGAAAAGATTGAGATTGTTAACAGCTTCAGTTTGCTTGGCTCCACAACAAACACTTTAAGTACTGTTAGTTGTTGTTGTTGATTTCCTTTGAGTCGAGCATGACTCACAGCGACCCTATGAACAAAAGGCTTGAAGCCCCTCTACAACTATCAACATTTATCAAAGTTCATAGATTTTGTGGAGGCATGCTATTTAGGAAGTGATGCCACTCCTGCTTTTGGTACTAGCAGCCAGGAAATTAAAAGATGGACTGAACTTGCAAAGTCTGCTGTCAGAGACCTCTCAAAAGTACTGAAGAACAATGATGTCAGTCTGGATGACAGAAGGATAATTGTTGCCATTGAGCTATGGTACTGGAGAAAATTATTGAATATGCCATGGACAGGTAGAAGAACAAACAGGTTCATCCTAGAGAGGGTAAAAACAGGCTGTGTTTTGGAGGTAAGGATTCTGAAGCTTCGTCTGACATACTTTGGACATATTGCAAGGAGGGACCAGTCCTTGGAGAGGGATGTCATGCTTTGGAGGGTGGAGGGATACTGCAAGAGAGGAAGACCCTTGATGAGGTGGATTGACTCAATGACTGGGGCAATGGGCGTAGGTGTTCTGGAGACAGTAAGACAGACACAAGAAAGAGGAGAGTATATGGCTGTTGTGCATAGAGTCACTATGAGTAGCAAGTGACTTGATGGCACATAAAAACAGCAACAACAATCATTTGTCCAACTTTCAGAAGTATAGGAAACAATTGAAAATACCATGGCTTCCATAAGGCACATCTTCATTTTTAAACTGAATTTTTGTTAGTTATAAATAAGTCTATAGCACTTTTGTGAATTCAGCACATGAAGAAATGCTCAAAATCCCTAGCCCTAAGAGAGATGCAAATTAAAACAACTATGAGACATCATTTCACCCCAGTCAAAATAGCAAAATTTAACAGAACAGCAAGCAAAAAATGCTGACGAGGTTGT
>NW_006399796.1:20255680-20261536 GCF_000299155.1 Elephantulus edwardii
TAATCAGAACTGGCTTTGACAAGCACTATGGCATTTGGACAAGAACAAACTGGGAGGAGGGTAGAGAGAATGGTGCAGCGGTGAATGAACGGAAACCCAAAATCTCTGTAAATGTTTATGAAAATTAATAAAATATAATTATAGGGGAAAAAAGATGTACAACTTATTGACAGCAATTATAATTATTGGTTGTGCAACTCTACCTCTAGTTTCTATTACACTTAGCCTCCTTTGCCTTCTCTCTTTATTGCTAATAAACTTTGTTCCATATGATTTGCATTTTATTGTCTTTATATAAGTGAAGTTATACCACATTTATTCTTTTGTGATTTGCTTATTTCCCTCATCATGGTATCTTTATGCTTCATCAATATGTGCTACGATATTAGTATTCTATTTTATGTATGGACCACATTTTGTTTATTCTGTCACCTGCTGATTGACCTTTAGAATGTTTCCACTTTTTGGCTACCATGAATAGCCAAAAGCAGAGACAGAACTCCTTCAATGAGCCTGAAAATGGAAGTTTTTTGCTCCAGTTTATACTAGAGAATGGACAGTGTCCCTCCATGAGATCTGCTACTCCTGAAAACTCACTGGAGGGTCAGCTATATGTCCAATTTGACAACACACAGCAATAGCAACTGTTGGTGAAAACGAACTCTGGTGACCTAGGGGTAAGAAGTTGCACTGCCCATCCAAAGGCAAGCTGTTTGGATCCATTAGCTGCTCCATGGGAGATGGATAAGCAATCTCCTCCCTTGTGATTTACAGTTTCTTAAACCCGCTGGAAGGTCAGCTCTGAGTCTACTTTAACTCAGTGTCATATAACAGCAACAACATGTTGGTGAACAAGATGTTTCTAATCCCAAATAGATAAACTCAAGTCTTTTATGAGCAAAATAGCTGAACCTTTGAGAGAATAGAATCTAAAAACAAGCACAGCAGTAACACCAAAGAAAACCTTTAGATTTTTTCTTTAGCACCTTTAGTTAAACAAGTCCTATTTTGAGTTTGAAAACTTGCCTAGCTTGAATATGAATTAGAAAACAGGTAATTTTCTTTTGTCATATTTGGAAAATGAGGTGTAATTTTTTGCATGACTGACTTCATCATACAGTCACTTTATCTTCTTCGGTAAATACAAATACATTAATTAATTGTTCATGTCTTCTGAAATGGTATGGCATCTTCGATATTTAGGCTTTATTCTTTCAAAAGTCCAGAGTCTGCTTTGGAAATTATAATCTCCCTGTTACCTGTATCTTCTATTGTTAACACTGAGAGCTCTGATGACTGTAGGGAGTCGTCATGTTAACCCAAAAGGTGACACCTCCCTGGAGGCTTGAATCCACTAGCAGCTCTGAGGGAGAGTAATGGACAGGATCATCCTGTGACATTAACAACCTCCAAAAAACCCATTAAAAAGTCAGCTCTGAGTTGGTTCTGACTGAATGACTGAGACTGAGTGGCTTGTTGTAGTTGTTATTATTATTATCTTCAACATTATTGACATGGTGCCAACTACTGCTAAGAAAATGAATACATGTTAAAGGGCTATTATACTACCTTAGTGTTACAGGAATAAAGGTCCTGTGTATATTTGCAAAGTAGCAACTTGAAGACCTATTATTCTCTTTCTCTTCTCATCTATATTAAATTGTGAGTAGCTAAAAGACATAATGAAATGGTTAAAGCAAAATTTTACTTCACAATTTACCAAATGAAAGTAAGTATCTATTGAAGAAGAAAATGGTGTTGATTTAACAACTACCTCATGATATGTCAGGAAATATCTCTGTTTCTCGAGCCCTGCATATGCCAGCCCAAATACGGCAAATAGATGAGCAGTCACATTCAATTATTGTTACTATTATTTTCACTTCTAACAGGATTCATTTAAACCAACAAATTATTATATACCACAATGTCATTATAAACTGCATTTTTATAAACTCTGTGATTTCCTTCTGATATTACATCTAATTGATGTTTGTCAAGGTATATTCTACAGAGAAATTTATATCACAGGATTAAGAATGACTATTGATGAGCTTTTTTTCCACATGGCAGAAAATATTCTTAAAATTATACTGAATACTGAAAGGTTTCAGATCGAAGCCAAGAATCACTCTGAGGTAAAGGTAGAATTCTTCTCAAAGTTTATTGAGTACTGGGCTACTAAGCAAAGGGAGTAGCATTGAGGGTTGGATTTAGGGGGGCTATGGCATTTTAGCAAGTGCATTTTAGGGGGTTGTGAGATGAGTTTGACATTGCCATAGCTCATTGGAGCATAAAGTTTCTGGTTTTGGGAAAAGTCCTAATGCGGGAATTTCTGAGTTCTGGCTCTGGGGAAAGTCCTGATATAGGATTTTCTGCATTCTGGTTTTAGAAAATGTCCTAACATAGGATTTTCTGGGTTTTGGTTTCAGATGTCCTGACATAGGGATTTCTGTGTTGAGCATCAACCTCCATTTTGATATTTAGCCTCACAAATACATATTGCTGAGAAAGCATGACTTGAGTTTCTGCAAGGTTTTTTTCCCCCCTCTGGACCCTTAAAAATAACTAAATCAGCTAATGCAATGAAATAAATGTGAGTTTTAGGTTGTATAGATCCCCTGTATGAGATTATCTGTTGAATTTTAATTAAAATAAATCTAATTAATTAAACAGAAAGGAAGTCCAAACCTAAGTCACACAGAATATGAATACAAAGCTGAGATATAATTTTCAGTTTCTCTAACATTGACTAGATGTATTTGGTTGCAAGTAAGTGAGCCACACAGTAGGGAGCCAAAGAAAGGGCAAATTAGTGGTCAAGGACACGAGAAAGCCTGAAAGGGATCTGACTTGAAACACAACTCATTGCAGTGTCAGTCGTGATGGACAGCAGTCAGCCTTTTGTCACTTCTCTAATCTGCCTGGATGGTACAATGTACTTCAGTTTCTCTGAGACTGTTATGCCCAAATATGAGACCTTCAACAAGATGGATTGACACAGTGACTGTAACAATGGGCTCAAGTGTATCAGAAATGGTGAAGATGGTGCAGAATAGGACAGGGTTCAGATCCATTGTTCAGAGGATCACTGTGAGTCATAGGTGACTCAACACCACCTAACAACAACATATATGAGCTTACAACTATGATGAGAGAAACACTCCATATGAATTAAGTTATGTATGTATGGAAGTTATTCATACGAAGATCTGAAGTAATTGACCAATATATGGGATGTATTCATTGCTCTTTAGGGCATGCAAGGATCAGATGAAATAAAGGAAAACAATAAACATCAAAATTTCTTTTTTTATGTTACTATAGAGGGTAGTTTTGGGTGTTTTGTTGTGTTTTTTTTAAATGACATTAAAGAGCTTAAGACGCACTCAACAGTCTATGCAAGAAATTTGGAGGATAATTGCCTGGTTGACTGACTGGAATAGATTCATATTTGTTCCCAGTCCCAAGAAAGGTGATCCAACAAGATGTGCAAAGTCTGTTTGTGATCTATTGACTATGCAAAGGCATTTTACTGTTGCATTATAACAAATTGTGACTAGCACTGAGAAGGAAATGCCAGAATTCTTAATTGTGTTCTTATGAAGCCTATAACTAGAATAAGGAGCTGTTTTGTAAAGAGAGCAAGAGAACACTACATGGTTTAAAATTTAAAAAGATGTGTGTCAGGGTTGTATCTATACCTATTCATTCTGAAGCTACACTCTGTGAAGAAGAATGTGGCATGAGGATTGAAGGAAGACTCATCAATAAGCTTTGTTATGCAGATGACATAACATTGCTTGCTGAAAGTAAGGGGGACTTGAAGGGCTTGCAGAAGAATATCAAATACTACACCCTTCAAAATAGAGAACATCTCAATGTCAGGAAAACAAAAATCTCATCACTAGTTCAACAAGCAATATATTGTTGTTGTTGTTGTTATGCGCTGTTGAGTCGCTTGCGACTCATAGCGACCCTATGTACAACAGTCCTAAACTCTGTTTGGTCTTCTGCCAATCGCACTGTCTCTGTCACTACCATCCCGATAAACACAGTCACCGAATCAATCCACCTCATAGAGGGCCTTTCCCTTCTGCCCTGTCCCTCCACCCTCCCAAGCATGATGTCCTTCTGCAAGGACCTGTCTCTTCTTCCATGTCCAAAGTATGTTAGACAGAGCCTCAGAATCCTTGGCTCCAAAGAGCCAACCGGTTTAACCCTTTCCAGGATGAATCTGTTTGTTTTCCTAGCAATCCATGGTACTCTCAATACTCTTCTCCAGCACCACAGCTCAAAGGCATCAATTCTTCTGTCCTCCTTGGTCATTGTCCAACTCTCTGATGCATAACAAGTGACTGCGAAGACCATGGCCTGTATCAGACACACCTTAGTCTCCAGAGAGACCCCATTGCTCTTCAGTACTTTAGAGAGGTCCCGAACAGCAGGCTTTCCCATGGCAATGCACCTTTTAATTTCCTGGCTACTGATGCCAAAAGTGTTGACTGTGAAGCCAAGCAAACTAAAGGTGTGAACAATCTCAATCTCTTCACCATCCATTCTGATGCTGCCAATTGGCCCAGTGGTAAGAATCTTTGTCTTCTTGACATTGAGCCTCAAGCCATATTGGAGACGACAGTCCTTGACTCTCTGCAGCAAGTGCTTCAGGTCCTCCTCAGTTTGAGCAAGCAGGGTGGTGTCATCTGCATAACGCAGATTGTTGATAGATCTTCCACCAATCTTGACCCCACATTTGTCTTCATAGAGCCCAGCCTCCCAGATGATCTGTTCTGCAAATAGGATGAAAGGTATGGAGATAGGGTGCATCCCTGGCATACGTCCTTCCCAATTTTGAACCATGCAGTGTTCCCTTGCTCTGTTCTGACGACTGCCTCCTGGCCCAAGTATAGGTTTCGCATTAGAACTATCAAGTGTTCTGGAATTCCCATTCTTCTCAGAGTCAGCCACAGTTTGTTATGATCCATACAATCAACTGTATTTGCATAGTCAATGAAACACAGATAGGTATTCCTCTGGAATTCCCTGCTTTCAGCTAAGATCCATCTAACATCAGCTACAATATCCTAGTACCACGATCCCTTCTAAACCCAGCCTGGACTTCTGGCAGTTCTCTGCTGATGTGCTGTTCCAGTCGTTTTTGGATAATCTTCAGTAGAAACTTGCTTGCATGTGAAATCAATGAGATTGTTCTATAGTTTCCACAGTCTGTTGGGTCACCCTTCTTTGGGATGGGAACAAATAGAGATCTCTTCCAGTCAGTTGGCCAAGTGGTTGTTGTCCAGATTTCTTGGCACAACTTGGTAAGCACATCCAGGGCAGCATCTGTTAGCTGAAATATGTCAATTGGTATGCCATCTATTCCTGGGGCCTTATTTTTTGCTAGTTCCTTCAAAGCAGCCTGAACATCTTCTTTTATCACCATAGGCTCTTGCTCATATGTTGTTTCATGAAATTCTTCTGTGTCTACCAATTCCTTCCGATACAGTGATTCAGTATATTCTTTCCGTCTTCTTTTAAAACTTCCTGGGTCATTTAATATTCTACCGAAAGCATCCTTGATTATAGCAACTCGAGGTTTGAATTTGTTCTTCTGTTCCTTGAGCTTAAGAAATGCTGAACGATTTCTGCCCTTTTGATTTTCTGACTCCAACTCCGTGCACGTTTCATTGTAATATTTTCCTTCGTCATCCGGTGCTGCCTTTTGAAATCTTCTATGCAATTCTTTAGTATCTTCAATTCCTCCTTGTGCTTTGGCTTCCCTGCGCTCCAGTGCAATTTTCAGAGTCTCTTCTGACATCCATTTTGGTCTTTTCTTCCTCTTCTGTCTTTGTAATG
>NW_006399796.1:20262061-20304300 GCF_000299155.1 Elephantulus edwardii
GATCAATCTCTGATTGTAAAAGTTGGTAAAAATCTTCTATATCCTCTTCCTTGGCTCTGGTTGTTGGTGCATATACCTGAATGATAGTGGTATTCACTGGACTTCCTTATTCACTGGACTTCCTTATTCACTGGAGAAGCAATATATGTGGAAAAAATACTGAAGCTGCCAATGACTTCACCTTACTACAATCCACAATGAATACACTTAATAGCGGTAGTCAGGAGATCAAGGGGTAGTACATTGCACTGAAAAAGTCTGTTGTCAAGAATTTCTCCAAATTATTGAGGAACAGGGATATCAGTTTGAGGATTAAGGTGTGTGTGATTCAGGCCAGGCGCTTTTCAATTATTTGCTATACATCCGAAAATGGAACAATGAGTTAGACAGATATAAGACAATATTATCCCTTTGAGATGTCATGTTGTAAAATAGTGTTGAATATCCCATGGACTGCCAAAAGAACAAAGAGATATCTTGGAGAAGATGTAGCCAATTGCTCCTTGGAGGCCAAGGTTATAAAGCTTCATCTCACATACCTTGGGCATGTTACTAGGAGAAGCTATTTTTTTGGAGAGGGACGTCATGGTTTGAAAGGTGGAGGGTCAAAGAAAAAGAGGAAGATTTTCAATCAGATGGACTATCACAGTGACTACAGCAATGGGCTCTAGTATATTTAAGAGATTGTGAGGATGGCACAGGATGGGACAGGGTTCAGACCTGTTATTCTTTGGATGGTATGCGTCATACTCAACTTGATGGCACCCAATAACACCATGAAGTTCATTGACAGTCATCACCAGGTAATTTAAAAGCATGAAACAGAGTTGATGAGAACATAAATAATTAAAATGTATACATTTTCCTAATTTGATTTTATTTTATTTAATTTCAAAACATTGGGTTAAGGGGACAGAAGGGTAGAAGAATACAACAAAATTACACTTGTGGCCTTTAGACCACAAAGTTTCAATGCCTGCTTTAAATTATAATTTGATGGTAATTAAGAGCCAAAGTAATTTGTTTTCAAGTTCCACGTGGTTTTTGAGGGTGTTTTGGTTATATTTTTAGCAGATTTTTTTAAATTAAACTTTATATTTTTAGACAATTACATATTCTCTCATAATTGTTAGAGAGAGAGCATGCTCCATATATCCTCTATCCAGTTTACCACTAATGGTAGCCTCTTATGAAGCTATAGAAAAATGACATAATCCCCACAGTGACAAAATTCATATTCTTATTCTGGCATCTCCCCGCTTTCTTAAAATTATGTGTGTACCTACATATGTATCGAGTTCCATATAATTTTATCACAATGTCCAATAAATGTAAACATGAAGTTTATGAATTAGAAGTCTCTTTTTCTAAAGTTCTATTAGTTTTAGAAGTGTGGTGGTTTAGTGGAAAAGGAGTTGCACTACTAACCTCTCTGCCGTTTCAAATTCACCAGCCAGTCCATGGAAGAAATATGAACAGTGTTCTCATATTTGATGTACAGTCTTGGAAACTCAATGTAGAGCCATCTGTAGGCTCAATGGCAATGTGTTTTAGTAACCACGCTGTTCTCCCTCACAAACATGTATACATGATCGAAAGAAGAACATGTATTTCAAAACGGGTCATCGTTTTCAAACCAAGTTCGAACCATTTATCCAAGTTCTATCCTTAAATATTTTTATATCCTAGATGGACATCATGCTTGGGAGGGTGGAGGGACGCCTCAAGAGGGGAAGGCCCTCTAGGAGGTGGATTGATTCAGTGACTGGGGTAATCGGGATAGGAGTGTCAGAGACAGTGCGATTGGCACAGGACAGAGCAGAGTTTAGGGATGTTGTACATAGGGTCGCTATGAGTCGCAAACGACTCGACGGCACATAACAACAACAACAACAGATGTAGTTACGGAATTGTATCTATCTTTTTGTTTTGAAAAAGTATTTTAGTGTCTATAACTCAGCACTGCTTCCACATACTTGAGAAGTAGGACAGGGGTTTTCGTAATCTTAACTGTAATGGGAAAACAACAGTATCACTTAAAAAAAATCACTATATTTCTTAGAATTGTTACATTCACTGACCTTGTAAAATTAAAAATACAATTTAAATAATTAAGATTATACATTTAGTTATGTAATAGTACATAATGAAATTATAGAAGGTAAAATGGAGTTAAAACAGTTGCAAGACAAATTGCCCAATCCTTACACACGTTTACTACTTTTCATCACTCTAATGATTTACTATTTTTCTTTTCACTTTCCTATGTTATGCCAATATGCTGAGTATACTTCCTAGAACAGGAATACCTTCTTTTATTAATTGAATTGTGCTCCCTTAAAATGTGCATTTTAAATCCTAACCTTGATGCCTATAGTTTTAATCCCATTTGGAAAAGCGATATTTTACATTAATGAGGCAGGAATACTGTAGGATGTCTTGAGCTAATAGAGTAAAAGAGACAAAATGGACTAGATTAGCCAAAAAAGATGAGGGAGGATAGATGTCAAACCACGTGGAATTCCCCAACTGATATGTTTAAATCACTGTCTTTTGAGATGTAAAAATATTAGCGAAGCAAGAAAGGGGAGTAAAAGAGATGGAAAAAAGAAATTTCAGAAACTCCAAAGAGATCTGCCTCCAGAGCTCAGAGACAGTCTTCCCCAAGGGCCAGCACCCAGAATCCAGACATCTATTGCCCTAAACGATGAGAAAATAAAGCCATCCACTAGTGATATTTCTGTTGTAGCAGGACTGTGCAGCCAAGGTACCTTCATTTCTCTAATCCTCTTTAACCTCATTAAAGACTCAAATAAAATTTTCTAAATTAAAAGGATCCTTTGTCTTGAAGTAAAAGCTAATGGCATAATGTGAAGAAAATAATTTACTTTTTATTAAAATAACTACTTTATTAAAAAAGAAATTAAGAAAATGTTTTTTATAAAGAAAAATAAATGCCATTTTCCCATAATAAAAGGCACCAAAGATGTTATGTGCAGCTTTTCCCTTGGTACTGTGGCTTCTTACCCCTTTTTCCTTTTCAAAAAAAGGACATCATGATACAAATTCAGTTTCTGAATTCTAGACTTAAAAGTTTCTGGTTTCAGACCCTGGATGAATTTGAACCCAGAAAACTTGCCAGCAGACTATACTGGAGGTGTGTGTTTAATAACACACTGTTTAATAAGCACCTATGGTGCAGGCACACTGGGGTATCAGTACATGAGAGGGCAAGGCAGTGGCAAGCAGCTGAGGTGCAATCCTGAAGGCACAGAGTTTGAATCCACCAGTTGCTCCTGGGGAGATGGATGAACATTCTCATTCCCTGCTGTTAACTGCATCTGAAAACCTTGTCAGCTATGGTTGATTCAACTCCACAGTACACAGCAGCAGTGGGAAATGGCACTTGATCCAGCAGCTGTGTTTTACTTAGGCCAGCCTATCTCCTGCCTTGGGACCTGCATGTCTTCTAACCAGGGCTTTTCTTCCTTCTGTTACCTGTTGGCATACATTGCTGATAAAAATGGCCTTGTCTCTTGGGCCTGGGCTTTAGGAGATGAGAGATTATTCATCCTACTCAGGCTTTTAGGCCTGAGGGAAAGCTTACAAGATGATAATCTTTAATACATTGATGGCTATAATTTGCATTTTTGAATAATTTTCTAAGGAAAATATTATTAAGACTATTATCAATAACTTATTTTTAAAATAAAACATATGTATCAAATGTTGTTGTTGTTGTTATGTGCCGTCAAGTCATTTGCGACTCATAGCGACCCTATGTAGAACAGCCTTAATCCGTGCTCTATCCTGTGCCAATCTCATCGCCTCTGACAACCCATCCCGAGTACCCCAGTCACTGAATCAATCCACCTCATAGAGGGTCTTCCCCTCCTGCGCTATCCCTCTGTTCTACCCAGCATGATGTCCCTCTCTAAAGACCTGTCTCTCCTTACAACATGTCCAAAGTATGTCAGACGAAGCCCCAGAATCCCTGCCTCCAAGGAGCAACCTGGTTTAATCCTCTCTACGATGAATCTTGTTTGTTTTCTTGGCAGTCCATGGTACATTCAATACTGTTCTCCAGCACCACAGGTCAAAGGCGTCAATTCTCCTTCTCTCCTCCCTAGTCATTGTCCAACTCTCTGACGCATAACAACTGATTGCAAAAACCATGGCCTGTATCAGATGCACCTTAGTCTCCAGAGAGACACTGTTGCTCTTGAGTATTTTGAAGAGGTCCCTAACCACAGACTTTCCCATCGCAATATTTTTTTTTATTTCCTGGCCACTGGTGCCAAGAGTGTTGACCGTGCAATCTTCAGAGTTTCTTCTGACATCCATTTTTGTCTTTTCTTCCTCTTCTGTCTTTGTAATGACCGCCTGCACTCTGCCTGGACGATACATTTAACATCCTCCCACAACTCATCTGTTCTTCGCTCATTAGTGTTCAAGGCCTCAAACCTGTTCCTGAGATGATTCTGAAATTCAGGTGGTATGAAATTAAAGTCATATTTTGGCTTCTGTGGATTCGGTTTAATTTTCCTCAGCTTCGCTTGAACTTGCATATGAGTAGTTGGTGGTCTGTTCCACAATCAGCTCCTGGCCTAGTTTTCACAGCTGACTTTGGCAAATAACAATATGCTTGGAAAAGTAAGTGAATGAAGGGAAGGAAAACCTTCACTGAGATGGAGTTGACACAACGGCTGCAACAAAATGCTTAAACTCAGCAGAGATTGTAAAGATGGTGCAGAATCGGGGAGGGTTTCCTTCTATTCTATATAGGGTTGCTATGAATCCAAGGAGGATTTTTTCAAATATTTTGTTTGTGTCTCATTGTACAATATTCAATTTACATTGTGTTTCTTTCATGTGCATTGTGTTTTATATAATCATCCATATACATTAATTAATCACTGTTGATCTGTACCTACTATCACTACAACTTTTTAGTCCCCATTAAATTTGAGTAGTGGTGCTAAAAAAACAGTATTGAATATTCCAAGGACAGCTAGGAGAACAAACAGGTTCATCCTAGAGAGAGTGAGACCAAGCTGCTCCTTGGAGGCAAGGATTTCGAAGCTTCATCTGACATACTTTGGACATGTTGCAAGGAGGGATGAGTCTTTGGAGAGGGACGAGTCCTTGGATATGGACCTCATGTTTGGGAAGGTAAAGGGAACAACGCAGGAGGGGAAGAACCTGAATGAGATGGATTGACTCAGTGACTGGAGTAATGGAGATAAGTGTGTCAGAGGCAATGAGGTTGTCTCAAGATAGAGCAGGGTTCAGAGCTGTTATACATAGGGTCACCATGAGTTGCAAATGATTGGACAGCACATAAACATAACAACAAATCTTTCCTATTCCTTCATATTATTCCATTCACTTCCTAACCTAAGCAAGCCTAGAGATTTTACCCTTTCACTTTTCCTACTCCTTCTCTCATTCCCTTTTCCTTTTGAATGTTTATACATTTTTAACTATTTTTATAGTAATAATCTTTTGCTATATTTGTCTTTATGAGACAGAGTTACTTATAATGTTACCTATATTTTCCCATGTTAATTAGTATTTTACAAAATTGTTGTTCCTTAGTGTTGCGTAGTATTCCATTATGTGAATGTACCACACTTTTTCAATCCGTTTGTTTCATGATGAGCATTTAAGCTGTTTCCATCTACTTGCAATAGTGGCTAATACTGCTATGAACATAGGTGTATGCATCTCCATTTATGTCCACCTTGAGTTGATTTTTGTGAATGGGGTGAGATGTGGATCTTGTTTATGTTTTCTACAAGTGGATGTCCAGTTTTGGCAGCACCATTGTTGAAAGGTTGTAATTTTCCTTACTTGACAGGTTTTGAGTCCTTTTCAAATACCAATTGGCCAGCAGTGGATGGGTTAATTTCTGTGTTCTTGATTCTATTCCATTTGTCTGTATGTCTTTTATTTTAATTTTACCATTACCATGCAGTTTTAGTATTACTACAGCTGTGTAGGAGGGACCTGTGTAATAGAGCTATGGAGTTGAGACCAGGGAGTTTTCGTCTCACACCCCATTTTTATATTCCAGAAGTCCTTTTTTTTTAAATTCGGTGTCTTTTTCCATTCTAAATAGTACAACAAACTGCCTTGCCTGTCTTTTTGAAGGAGTTTGGTATTTGTGTTGGAATTGCTTTGAATTTGCAGTTTACTTTTGATATGATTACCATTTTCACCATGTTGAGTCTTCATATTCTATGGAAGCAATTTAACTCATTCTTTAGCCCTGCCTCACCTTAAAGTGTATGGGGCTGAACTATCAACATCTACTTAGGTTCCTCAGCCTCTCCAGAGGTTGCTCCCTGTGAACATAGTGGGCGAATCCTGCTCCCTCATCCGCATGCAGACAGAAAGACGCCATTCTCTTTATTCAGCATGCTCCTGAGGATGGTTTGTTATGTTGTTGGGTTCTTTTTGTTAAAAACAAATATAGAAATTTCCCCTTGAAGTATGTGGGTAGGGAAGCAAACTACCTGGTTGTGGCTTCAAATGCTGCTGGCAATACAATACTATGGGGAAATAATTTTATCTTTCTATTAATCTTATTACAGTACTAGATGTGAAATAGCTTTGTGAACTATAAAATCAAGTACAGTATTGAATACTGTGCTGCTGAAAAATATTAAACTGCAATTGTAGCTTTTAAAAAGTTACTAGAAAGCAGAGGTCAGAAGAGCATGGCAGGGAACTGTTTTCCCATTATGAATCTAAAATTACTATTTTAAGTAATAGAAGAATTTCTGATGATATGGTATGCAGCATTTTGCACTGCTAACTGCAAGGTCTGAAGTTCAAATCTACCAACTACTCCATGAGAAAGATGCATAGTCTTTTCCCACAGCCTCTGACACCCAATGGTCTGCGTGAGTTGAATCAACACGAAGCCAATGGGTTTGATGGATTTTTTTAAATCCTGCTTCTGTCCTGGTCCGAGCCTTGGATCTGGTTGGTGAAGCTGGTGAAGGTATCCATGGAGTCCAAACGCAAGGCGAGAATCAAACTTCTCCCAGGCTGTCAGCAAAAGAGTGCTGTTCTTTTCCCAAAGAAAGCATCAGTCCCAGATGACTTCGATGGAATAACTTTAGTAAGAAAGATGTCAGTAGTGCCTATTCTGAGTTACCTTTGACATACATCAGTGGAATTAACTCAGAAACTAAATCAAAACCAAATACAGTTGCTGTTGACTTAATTCCAACTCAGAGCATACTCATAGTAGTCATGAGGCTTCAATGGTTGTGAGCTTTTGGAAGCACGTCTCCAGGCCTTTCTTTCCAATCAGTTCTGTACCACTCAAATTGCCAATTTTTCATTAAGCAACTAAGTGGTTAAGAATTCGCTATGCCTAAAGGACCCTGCACAGATACCAGCACTACCACTTGCCTTTGTGTAGTTTTCAGCTCATGGCGATGCCATGCATGTTTCAGAGTAAACCTGTATGTCCATGGCTGATTTTTCAGAAGTAGATTTTCAGAACTTTTTATGTTCAAAATGTTTTTTTATTATATCTTTAATCTTCTGTTAACTTATTTTGTGGTTTATTGGCAGTTATACTAGTTATGTATTATTTTCTTTTATAAAAACTCTTCTTGGTCTACCTTCTATATTTTTTTCTTTAATTTATTGTAATTATTTCTTGTTTTAGCTTCCTATTCATCTCTATGTTACGGAATTTATACATGTCTAATTATTTTGCATTTTTTATATAAAGCTTTCCACCATTCTTAACTTTATTTCTTAGTTCTGTGAGCTGATATTCACACACATGAGATACTGTATTTCTGTTTTGTTTCTTCATAGATAGAGCAAGTGCATCATAATCCTTTTTAAAAGAAGTTGCTTAATATTTTTCTCAGTTCAACATCTTTTTTGTTTAAGGCTGAAAAAGTTTTCTATCTTCTTAAAAATGTATTTCTTATAGATACTTATGCAGTGCTGTACTAGTTTTCTGTTTTAGAAAAAAATTATTCATCTTTAAATGAATTTTTCCTGGACAAGCTCTATATAGTTAATTTATTTTGACGAGACTGTTCGTTACAGTTCTACACTGGCTGGTTTCCACAAAGACAAATTGATCTTCAGCTATCCCAAATTAAATGCACTTCTCGAAGTTAAATGACTTAACTATGTCATTCTGTGCCTAGCTCTGTCTTGCTACTTCTTTGAAACAAAACATTTCCTTTGGTGGAAACTTATTCTGGCAACATCTTGCCACAGTTTCTATACCCAGAGTTGCAACATAACAGATTTTTGTGCCCTGCATATTCAGGAAGAACTTTTTTCCTATACTTCTTCACAACTACACTTGGAATTTTTGGCACTGACATTTCCCTTTTTGATCTTTTGTCTCTGTTTGTTTTCAGAGGATCAAGTCCAACCTCATAAACTCTTAGAGAGCCCATACGTATTTTGGTCACTAAGTATCATTCCACTTTGTTTTGGAGTCTGGAGCTTGATGTGTTTTCTTTGAGCAATGATATCAGTCTAGAGACTAAGGTTCACCTGATTCAGGATTTAATCTTCTCAATTAATTGCTAAGTGTCAGAGAGCTGGACAAGGACTAGGGTTGACAGAAGAAAAATTGATGCCTCTGAGTTGTGGTGCTAGAGAAAAGTACTGACTATACCATGGACTGCTATGAGAACAAAAAAATATTTATCCTGGAGAGAGTGAAACTAGGCTATTTCCTGGAGACAAGGATTTTGAAACTCTGTCTTATGTATTTTGGACATGTGTTCAGAAGAGACCAGCCTCTGGAAAAGGGCATCATACTTGGAAAAGTGGAGGGGCAGTGCAGGAGAGAAAGACCCTGGATGAGATGGACTGACACAGTAACTGAAATAATGGGAGTAGGTATGTCAGAAGCAGTGATATTGGTTCAGGATAGAGCAGAGTTCGGAGCTATTGTACATAATGTCACTGAGTTGCAGGTGACTTAATGGCACACAGCAACAAAAACATTACTTTTTAATGGGAGCTCTGGTGGCCTTGTGGTAAGAAGCTGTGCTACAATCTCAAAGGCATGAATTCACCAGCTGCTCCATGGAAGAAGGATCAGTCTCCTCCCACGTATGTACTGCCTCTGAAAACCTACCGGATGCTCAGCTATGTTTTGGTTCAGAATTGATGGTGGTGCTCAACAACAGCATTGCTTTTTTAATAACTATAGTCAGAAATGATCAACATTTTCTCTCTGCATTTATTCAGTTTAGTAATAGCCTCAATACGAACACTCTTTGGCAAGTCAGAACCAACTCATATAACTGACCGTCAGTGGGTTTTGAAGACTGTAAATCACTTGGGGGATTCACCCATCTTTCTCTCATGGAGACACTGATGAATGTGACCCACCAGAGAAGTGCTGTTAAGTTCACAGGGCAACTCCTATGGACTACATCTCCAGGGCACCCTGCTTTAATAATATTTGATAAATTTATACAGATATGCAAGTATCTCAAAAAAACAAATTCTAGAACCTTTCTATCACTTCATAAGTCATCATTGCTGTTACAGTCAACTACTTATTGGGGTTTAATAGTTCAGTTTAAGAAATAGAAATTCCTGATTTTAATCTTTTTAGCAATTCCCTGTGCTGTCTTTTCATAATTTAGAAATCTAACAGGAGTAATGGAAGCTTAATAAACTAGATTAATAATATTATAAACTTTTCCTCTTAGCATTTATTCTTCCTATCTTTATTTTTTCCACATTGTTTTATAGGTTCTCAAATAAGTCCTTTCTCACAGGGTGAAATTATGGGTGCTACATTTAAAAGTACTGGGGCTGGTCAGGACTCACTGATGTTAATTGCTGCTCTTATTTTGTTATCGTGAACTGATTTTCTCTTTTAATATCTGGACTGCATTCAGGTTGTGGAGGTACCATGGATGATAGCACTTGAAAAGAGAGGACATTAACCAAAGTTAGGAGAAGAATAATTATTTCAAATAACCCAGTATTGTTTTAAATTTATATTTTACAGTTTTTCTTAAGAGAAAGTTTCCTCAATCAGAATTCAGTGTGTTAAGTGACAAAGCTGTCGATAAAGGTTCCAATTTTAATTGCTCTGTTACACTCAGTAGACCATTGGATAAGTAACTGAACCCCTTTGAACCTTTGTTTCCTGAATTCTCACCATAATTTGTTTTTCTGACAAATACTGATGACTCCAGATCGAAGAAGGTACCGCAGTGACATGTGAGGTAAATTGAATTTTGAGTTGATGTGGTTAAACAGGTCACTTTCCTAGGCATATCCATCTTGAATAGAGGTGGGGAAAGTGAACAAGCCAACCACAGTGTACTGCTCTCATCCTGTGAAGATTCCTATCTCAACAAATAAAAATCAGAAAGGGGTCAATTGTTTAAATATTTGAGCATATTGTTGTTGTTGTGTATCATCAAATTGGAATCAACCCATAACAGACCCTTTGGCAGATTTTCAAAGACAGCTAATTTCACGAGAGGAGATTGTCCATCCTTCTCTCACAGAGCACACGGTGATTTGAATCAAATGCTCCCAGGATTGCAGTGCAGCTTCTTGCCACTAGGCCAGCAGAGTCACTGTTATTTATATATAATTACTCAAAAGACCAAGAAGCTGTTTTCTGAAGAGAACAAGATATGGTTTGATATATGGAACTCTCTCTGGAGTATATCTTTTCCTCATACCTATTCAGTCTGTACACTTAGAAAATAATTCCTGTACCCAGACTTCATGAAGAAGAATGTGACATCAGGATTGGTGGAAGAATCATCAACAATCAGATGACACAACCTTGCTTGCTGAAAGCAAGGGGGACATGAAGACCTTTTTTGCAGAAGATCAAACCCTTCAATGTGGATTGTGTCTTAACAATAAAAAGGCAAGAGTATTTGTCACTGAGCTAGTCGGCACTGTCATGATAAATGGAGAAAGAATTGAAACTGTTAATTATTTTATCTTGCTTGGATCCACAATTAATACCAACAGTGGTACCAGTAGTCATGAGATCAGGAGACATACAGCATTGGGAAAGTTTACTGTCAGGGACCTCTTCAAAATTCTGAAGAGCAATGTGAATTCTGAAGAGCCCAAGGTGTGCTTGATTCAGGCCATGGTTTTTTCAGTCACTTGCTATGCAACTGAGAGCTGGAAAGCAAGTAAGAATGACAGAAGAATTGAGGCCTTTGAGTTGTAATGATGGAAAAGAATGCTGAGTATCCAATGAGCTTCCAAAAGAACAAGCAAGCATGTCTTAGAAAAGATGTGACAGTAGTGTTCCTTGAAGGCAAGGATGGCAAAGCTTCATCTCTCATACTTCGAACAAGTTGCTAGGAAAGGCTTTTCTTTGGAAACATAAGGGAGGAGGGCCAGTGAAAGAGAGGAAGACCTCTATTGAGATGAATTGACAAGAGACTGCAGCAATGGGCTCAAGTGTATCAGACAGAGATGGTGAAGATGACACAGAATAGGACAGGATTCAGATCCACTGTTCACAGGGTTGCTGTGAGTGGTACTCAACTCGACACCTAACAACAACAAAAAACAACAAATTCAAAAGACACATTGCATTTGGGCAATCTGCTGTCAGGGACCTCTCCAAAGTGCTAAAGAGCAACAATGTCTGAAGAGTGCCTGAGCCAAGATATGATATTTTCATTATTTCCTGTTCATTTGAAAGTTGGACAGTAAATAAGAATGACAGAAAAAGAATCCATGCCTTTGAATTTTAGTTTTGGACAACAGTACTGAATATCCCATGACCTTCCAAAAGAACAAAGGAGTACGTCTTGGTAAAGCCCAACATCTCCAGAGTACTGAAGAGCAACGATGTTAATCTGGAGGCTAAGATGTGCCTGATCGAGCCAGTTATGTGCTGTGTTTAAGAAAGCTGGGCAGTGACTAGGGATGATAGAAAGAGAGTTGATGCCTTTGAACTATGATGCTGGAGAAGAGTATTTCATATACTATGATCCGTTAAGAGAACAAACAGATTCATCCTGTTGTTGTTAAGTGTCATTGAGTCATAGGCTACTTATCGCGACCCTACTAATGAAAGTCCTCAACACTTGTGTGACTTTCATCCTTTCTCCAGGTTCTTAGGGTTTCTGGAGGCAAGCTATTCCAGAAGTGGATGCCACTCCTGCTACCAAGCTTGTTTTAATTGGGGAACTCTACCAAACACTGTCTGCCATGGGTAACCATTATTGCATTTGACACATCAGTATCACAGTGTTCAGCTTTACAGCAACCACAAGTTACCTCTGTACAGCAAGTGAACACACCAGGGTTACATGACCTAGAAGAATGTTTGAACAAAAACAATGAAGAACAAGCCTGAAGGCCGTGGATTAAAAGTCACCCACCTTTAGCTTGGTAGCATCACTTTCAGTCTACTAGGCCAACTGATCTCTCTCTATGTTGATGTTTTTGTTGTTAAGTGCCTTCATGTCGTAGGCAACTCGTAGCGACCATATGAACGAAAGGCCTCAAAACTTGTGTGACTTTCATCCTTTCTCCGGATTCATAGGGTTTCTGGAGGCAAGCTATAACTAAAGTGTTTCATCCTAGAGAGGGTGAAACTAGGCTGCTCTTTGGAGGCAAAGATTCTGAAGCTCCATCTAATATACTTTGGGCATGTCGCAAGAAGGGACCAGTCCTCGGGGAGGAACATTATGCTTGGAAGGATAGAGGGACAACAGAAGACCGTCAATGAGATGGATTGACTCAGTGACTGGAGTAATGGGGTTGGTGTGTCAGAGACAGTAAGATTGGCTCAGGATAGAGCAGAGTTCAGTGCTGTTGTACATAGGGTCTCAATGAGTCACGGACACATAACAACTGAGACTCCTTAAAGACAAAGATGGTGAATCTTTGTCTCACATATTTTGGACATGTTGTCAGGAACCCAAGTCAATCCACTTCCTCTTCTATTTCCCCCCCCTTGATTCTCTAGTTTATCAAACATTATATTCCTCTCAAGAGACTGATCTTTCATGATGATAAGTAAGAATTATTCTAGCTGTTTTTTTCTAAACCAGATTTGTTTGTTCATCAGCAGTCTTCAGTATATTCATTATTTTCAATAAAAAGATACTCCTTATCCTGTAACACCTTTATGAAATTGTGCAGCATTGTACACTTCAGTGTTACTAATCAAACTGGATAAAGCTCCAGTTTAGTGCTGAACTCTGAGATTGTGTATTCTTAATGATATAAAACATGCCTTAAGAGAATAGTTGAAAATAATCAATACTATCTAAAGATATTATAATTAATAGTCTATATACAGTCATAATTTTTTTTTAAAAATCTTCCATTCAAAGAAAAAAGCATGGAAAAAGACATATAGCAAAATATGGAAGCAATTTAGGTAAAAATAATACTACAAAAATGAAGACTTAACAGCCTATTGTAGTTTATTACTTTAATTTTGTGTAATGTTGTTCAACGTTAAAATAATTGATTATGCTTTTCCAAAATTTGATGCAAGAGAACTGCTGCCTCCTGAATTAAGTCCAAAATTCTCAAAATATTCACCATAATATTTTTAAAAATCAGATAGTATTGATTTGAAATTTGAGTATAGAAAATAATCTCTAATTAAGACACTGAGGGTAAAGACTATGCCTGGATATTAGATTCAACTTTCTTTTAGGTCACTTTATCTAGGAAAATGTCTGTGATATCTTTTCTTTTTCTATTTACTTCTCCCTCTGTCCGTTTCAAATACATATGTAAACAAACCTATATACATACAAGAAAAGCCTGCCTAATTCTTCAAGAATGTATTTGCATACTTTTAAAATAAAGTAGCTATTCTTCTTTTTTTAAAAATGAATTAACTAGAATATCAATATACTTTAAAGAATGTTTATGGAGTCAGTGAATATCTGTGGAGTCTTTATTTTATTCCTTTGTAATTTGATAGGTTGACGATTGCACAAATGCATATACGTGGCTACCATCTGGATAAAATAACAAAGAACAGTAAAAAGTTGGCCAATCCCTCTCCAACTTTCCTCAGTTTGGGTTACTATTCTAACAACAATTGTATAGGTTGCTATTATGTGTTTCTTAACTTCATATAAATGTAATGATGAAGAATGCATTATTTTGAATACGGTTTATTTAACTTGATCACGTATTTGTGAAATTCATCTGTATAGCTGTCATAGTAAATTTGTTTCAATCGATATATTGCTTTCCATTATATTAATAAATAATATTTATTTTTTTCTATTGTGGACAGCATTTGGTTGTTTTCAGTTATGCAAAAAAAAAATTGAGCCTAATATTAGGGCATAGTCTTTGAATACGAGAGGAATATCTATCTATGTTTTCGCTGATTGTGAAAAAACACTTGATTGTGTGGATTGCGGCAAATTGTGGCTAACCTTGAGAAGAATGAAATCCTAAAACACTTGATTGTGCTTATGTGAAACCTATACTTGGACCAGGAAGAAGTGCTCAGAACAGAGCAAGGAAACACTGCATGGTTCAAAATCAGGAAAGGAGTGTGTCAGGAACACATCCCACTGCTACGCCTTGTAAACTTTATGTGGAACAGATCATTCACTAGGTTGGGTTTAATATGGAGGAATGTGCATTAGAATTAGAGGAAGAGTAATCAACAGCCTGAGATAAGCAGATGACACAATCTTGCTTGCTAAAACTGAAGAGGAACTGACCTGAAGTGCTAGCTATAGAAAGTCAAGAACTATAGTCTTCAGTATAGATTGAAGCTTAACATCAAGAAGACAAAAATTCTCATGACTGGACCAACTGGCAGCAACCATATTAGATGGAGAAGAGATTGAGACTGTTAACAATTTCAGCTTGCTCAGCTCTACAATCAACACTTGGAACCAGCCTACAGGAAATCAAAACACAAATCGCATCGGGCCAGGGGCCTTTCTAGAATACTGAGAAGCAATGATGTCTGTCTAGAGACTAAGATCAGCCTGATTCAGGCCATGGTCTTCAGAATTACTTGCTATCCATCAGAGAGCTGGACAATTGTGAAGGATAACAGAAAAGAATTGATGGCTTTGGGTTGTGGTGCTGGAGAAAAATATTGAACATACCATGTACCACCAGGAGATTATAAAGGTCTGTCTTAGAGAAAGTGAAACCAAGTTTCTACTTGGAGGCAAAGATTTTGAAGCACACTCTCACATACTTAGGGCATGTGGTCAGGCCAGGAGGGATTGACCCCTGGGGAAGGACATCATGCTTGGAAGGGTAGAGGGACCCTGGATGAGATGGGTTGACACAGTAACTAGGGTAATGTGGGTAAGTGTGTCAAAGTCAGTGAGACTGGCTCAGGTTAGGTCAGGGTTTAGAGTTATCATACATTGGGTTGCTATAAATCACAGGACAGTCAACAGCACATAACAAAATCAACAACATTGTGAATAATGTTACTATTAAACTGCGTATTCATCCCTAGTCATTGCCTAGCTTCTGACGCATAGCAAGCATTTGCGAAGACTATGGCCTAGACCAGGCACGTCTTTGTCTACTAACATCATTGCTCTTCAGTACTCTGGAGAGGTTGCTGACAGACGTTCGCAATGCAATTCATCTTGATTTCCTGGCTGCTGGTACCAAGAGTGTTGATTGTGGAGCCACGCATACTAAAGCTGTTAACAATCTCAATCTCAATCTCGTCACTATCTATCATAATGCTGCCAATTGTCCCAGTGGTGAGAATCTTTGTTTTCTTGATGTTGAGTTCCTATTCGTACTGAAGGCTTCAGTTCTTGACCTTCTGCAGCAATCGCTCAAGTCCTCCTCAGTTTCAGTAAGTAGAATTGTGTCATCTGCATAACACAGGTTGTTGATGAATCTTCCTCCAGTTCTGATGCCATATTTCTCCTAATATAACCCAGAAACCTGGTTGATTTGCTCTGTGTATATATATATTGAAAAGGTATGGAGATAAGATACATCCCTGTCATACACCCTTCCCAATTTTGAACCACGCAGTGTTGCCTTGCTCTGGTCTGATGACTGCCTCCTGGTCCAAGTATAGGTATTGCATAAGCACAATTAAATGTTCTAAGATTCCCATGCTTCTCAGAGTCAGGCACAGTTTGTAGTGATCTACACAGTCAAATACCTTTGCATAGTCAATGAAACACAGCTATATATTCCTCTGGTACTCTCTGACTTCAGCCAAGATCCATCTAATAATAGCTATAATATCCCTAGTACCATGGCCTTTTCTAAACCTAGCCCACAACACTAGAAGTTGATGTACTATTCTGGTCATTTTTTAATAATTTTCAGCAGCGTCTTGTTTGCAGGTGATATTAATGATATTGTTTGATAATTTCCACTCTCTTGTGTCACCTTTCTTTGGAATGGGAACAAATATAGATCTCTTCCAATCAGGTGACCAGGTAGTTGTCCTCCAGATTTCTTGGCACAAGTTAGTGAGTGCATCCAGGGCAGCCTCTCTTTGTTACAATATGCCAGTAGATATGTCTTCAATTTCTAGAGCCTTCTTTTTTGCCAATTCTTTTAGAGCAGCTTGAACTTCTTCCTTCATGGACAGGCTCTTGCTTATACATTGTTTCATAAAGTTCTTCTGTGTCAGCCAATTCCTTTTGGCACAGTAACTCTGTATACTCCTCCCATCTTCTTTTAATATTTCCCTGATAATTTCTTATTCTGCCCAAAGCGTGCTTAAGTATTGCAACTCGAGGCTTGAATTTGTTCTTCAATTCCTTTAGCATAAGAAATGCTAAGCAACTTCAGCCCTTTTGATTTTTTTACTCCAGCTCTTTGCGTATTTCATAATACTTTGCTTTGTCTTCCCAAGCTGTCCTTTGAAATCTTCTATGACTCACGGCAACCCTATATACAATACCCTACCCTATCCTGAGCCAATATCACTGTCTCCAATATGCCTATCCCCATTGCCCTACTTACTATATTTCATGTAATCTGCAGTCTTCCTCTCCTGTGCTGTCTTTCCACCCTTTTCATCTGGGGTCTTCCTCTCCTGTGCTGTCTCTCCACCCTTCCAAGCATGATGTCCTTCCTTTTACAAGGACTGGGTCTTCCTGGCCCTGTGCCCAAAGTATGTGAGATGAAAATTAAAAATCATAGTCTCCAAGGAGGAACTTAGTTTCACCCTTTCCAAGACATACCTGTTTGTTCTCTTGATTGTCTATGTTCAAGACTTTTCTCTAGCACCACAACTCAATGGCATAAATTCTTCTGTCATCTGTAGTCATTATCCAGCTTTTGGAAGCAGAGCAAGTAATTGCAAAGACCACAGCCTGAATTAGGCTCATCTTAGTCTCTAGACTGACATTTTTGGTCTTCAGCGCTCTGGAGAGATCCTTGACAGTGGATTTTCCTAACACAATTTGTCTTTTGACTTCTTGACTGTTAGTGCAAAGTGTGTTGATTGTAGACACAAGAAAGCCAAAATTGTTAACAACCTCAATCTCTTCTCCATCTATGATGGTGCTACCAATTTTCCCAGTGGTGAGAAATTTTGTGTTCTTGATGCTGGGCTTCAATCCATAATAAAGACTGCAGTTCTTGATCTTCTTCATAAATGCCCCAGGTCCTCCTCGATTTTAGCAAGCAAGGTTGTATTTCAACATATTCATCTTCATATGTCAAGTGATAAGTTGTCAAATCTCTATTTTGTTTCTTAGCTATTCTAAAAGGTTATCATTGTTATTTTCATTTTGCTTTTTCAGTTCTTACTATCTTGTTTCTCTTCTAATGTGATTTATCTATTTTTGCTGAATCACGCAGAAATTATATTCTTATGAAAATCTCATTAGTTCAGCAGAAACAAGAGACTTGTTTAAAAAAAAGTAAATGCTACTGCTACCACTTCATAATAACTAAGAAATTTACATAACTCCTAGCCATCTCACTAAGAGAGCTCTGGTGAACTAATCCATTGAGGGTTTCACTTCTATCCCAAAGACAACTCCTCTTTGACACTTTGAATCCATCACTAGAGAAAAGAAATCTCCTTGAATGCAATTTAAAACCTCTGAAAACTTGGTGGAGGATCATCAATGAGTTGATTCCAATTTGATGACAGTGAGTTTTAATTTGCTAGGGTAATAATTGTAAAAAGCTAAAGAAATGTTTGTATACAAAGAACATCATACTAGTGTGTTTACCAATAAGCAGAATTGGGAGGAGAAAATAGAAAATTAATTAATTGATAATGACAACTTATTCCTATGGGTGAAAGAAAAGATTGAACACTGTCTATTATATGTAATATTATGGAACAAAACCTGCATGAAAGATTGAAAACAATCACTTGCTTTGTAAAATTTCACTCAAATAACAATAAAATATTTCCCCCTCATGTTTCATAGTATTAATAGATGATTAATCTAGGCATCTAGGCAGTTCCCCCTTGGAGACCTTTGGGGAAATGGCATTCAGATAGGGACTTGGGCTAGAGATGATTTCTTCATTCATTTAGTATGGGGCTGCCACAACAGATGGGACTAAGTGGACATATCTCTTTCTATATCTCTATGTCTTTCCATGTGGTTAGCTTGGGCTTCCTCACAGCATAGTAGACTCCAGGTCCTACCTGGTTTCTACAGAGTAACAGTTCATATAGACAGTAAATAGAAACTGAAAATCTGGGAATTGGTATAGTGTCACTTGTGATGTATTCGATTAGCAGATCACTCAGATTCAAGAAAAGGAGACACAGAGCTCACCTCCAAATGCATGGAATGTCAACAAATTTATTGCCACAAATCTCCCACAAGTTCTTATATGTCAAAGCTGGGGAGGGTGTTGTTTTGGGTTTGTGGTGTGTGCTTTATTTTTTTAAAATTTCATTTGTTTTGCTTTTTAGTTATATTTTAGACATCTCTTGATTAGAATAAACTTGATCTATAGCTTGATTGAATATAGAAGTCATTAATTTTCTTCCTTGTGGTCTTGCTGGGCAGGGCACAATTATTTTTCATTATTGAGTGTTGCTATGGAGAATCCTGTGGTGAAAGTAACTTTTTCCTACTTATAACGAAATTGAAATTTGTTTACTTTGGTTGTTTTAAAGCCTAATTGGACATAGATATGCATCTTGTGTTATTTTAAGGCCAACTTATATAAAACTTTTGACTTTTTCTCTTCTAGATTTCTGTCTACTTCCTCAGGCATATTTTATGTGCAAACTTTTTATCTCCTTTATTATATATCCATACTACTAGACCTACATGCCAAGATATATTGAAATATAAATAGACCTCTGTAAACTTTTAATTTGATTTTCATACTTTTGTTATTTTGTAGCATTCTGTCAATCTCCCCAATTGTCCAAAAATCTATTTTTTGTTTCTTCTAATATTTCTGTAATTGTTTTGTTTCTTGGTTTTGTTTTATATAGCCCTACAGGTTCAGTTTTTATCCTACTTATATATTCATCTATCCCTTGATTTCTTTTCCAGAACTGCATTTATTGTGTTTATCTGTAATATTTACCTGTCTCTGGAATGTATTTTTCAATGCATTTTCAGATATCATCACTGTTACTTCTTTCTTCCTTCTCTTACTTCTTTCTCTTCTCTCTTCCTTTATTTACCTCTCTTTTCTTGAATGGGTTTGGTGGAGATTTCTTAATTGACTGGCTATATTGTGATATGCTACAGACTAGAAGAGCCAGCCAACATCTTGAAGTATGATCTACTGTCTGTGAATATTTCCTCATTTGTTTCTGCCTGACAAAAATGACAATGTCTACATAGCAGGAAGCCTTTCTGGCACATAAAGATATCGAGTATGTCACGTTTGCTTAAGGTACTTTAGGTCAGTATAGTTTTTCCTCCGTAAAAAAGTAAGACTTACCAGGTGCTTACTTTCTGTAAAGATGATGTGGTACAATGTTCAATGAAATGTAAGTCTCCTTCAGTGAATATGAATATACCATGGACTACCAAAAGAACAAAGAAATATATTTTAGAATAAGTGTAGTCAGAAAGCTTCTTAGAAGCAAGGATAGTGTGACTTCATCTCACATACTTTGGACATATTGTCAGGAAAAACTAGTCCCTAGAGAAAGACTTGCTTGGTAGAGGAGAGTGTCAGTGAAAAAGAAGGTGGTCTCAAGAAGAGAGATTAACACAATGGCTTCAATAATGGGCTTAATCACAGGCAGTCCTGTGCTTAAGACAAGGTTTCATTATGTTGTACATACATTGGATGAATCTGAGTCAGAATTGATTAAAGGCACCTAACAACAATAACCAGAAAATTGCCTAATATTATTGTCTTCCAAGAAACAGAGGTTTCATCTCATAGGATGAACCACCTTGTGAAAACCCATGCTCTGCTCTTTCTGCCCAACATAAATAGAGATCTATGCCTCTCTTCCAGCTCACATCTCTCGGTGGTCCATTATGGATGTTATGGCACATTTAACCCTGGTTTTCTTTGATATTTTTGGCTGAATTTTGTGAGAATAGAGAGTCAGAGGCTATTTCTTTAAAAAAATCTCTAACTAGAACTTTAGTTTCAGTATTTGGAAATATAAAAATTTTAAAGTATTCTCTTTGTAAATCTAAATTTCACAAATAATTTATGTTACAAAATAATATAGAAATAATTTTAACTGTTTAAATATTTAAGGTTTACAGCTTTAAAAATTATCTTAATAATTGTATTTCCTTTTACTTTCCAGATGCAGCAACTTTTTCATGAAAATTATGAACACAACAGAAAAGGTTATATCCAAGACCTACATAACAGCAAAATCCATGCAGCCATAACACTTCATCCCAACAAGAGGCCAGCATACCAGTACAGGCTACATAATTACATGCTCAGCCGCAAAATTTCTGAACTTCGCTACAGAACCATCCAGCTCCACCGGGAGAGAACCCTGATGAGCAAGCTCAGTAATAGTGAAGTGAGCAAAGAAGACCTGCAGTTGGGAGTGATGCCTTCTTTCAACCACTTCCAGCCTAGGGAGAGAGAAGAAGTGATAGAGTGGGAGTTCCTCACAGGAAAGCTCCTTTACTCTGCAGCTGAGAATCAGCCACCTCGACAGAACATTAACAGCATCCTAAGAACAGCTCTGGATGACACGGTGCTACAGGTAATGGAGATGATCAATGAGAATGCCAAGAGCAGAGGACGCCTCATTGACTTCAAGGAAATCCAGTATGGTTACCGCAGGGTTAACCCCATGCACGGCGTGGAGTATATTTTGGATTTACTCCTCTTATATAAAAGACATAAGGGGAGGAAATTGACTGTCCCAGTGAGACGCCATGCCTACCTTCAACAACTGTTCAGCAAACCTTTCTTCAGAGAAACCGAAGAGCTAAATGTCAACAGTCTTGTGGAGAGTATTAACAGTGACACTCAGTCATTCTCCTTTATATCGAATTCTTTAAAGATGCTGTCATCTTTGCAAGGTGCCAAAGAAATGGGAGGGCGTAATGAAAAGAAAATACATATTCTTGTTCCTCTCACGGGGAGGTATGACATTTTCTTGAGATTCATGGAGAATTTTGAAAGTATTTGTCTTATCCCAAAGCAAACTGTAAAGCTGGTCATCATCCTTTTCAGTAGGGATTCTGGCCAAGATTCGAACAAGCATATTGAGTTGATAAAGGAATATCAGATTAAGTACCCTGATGCAGAAATGACCCTGATACCCATTAAAGGAGAGTTCTCCAGGGGTCTCGCTCTTGAAATGGCTTCTTCTCAGTTTGATAATGACACTTTGCTGCTATTTTGTGATGTTGACTTGATCTTCAGAGGAGACTTTCTCCAACGATGTAGAGACAATACAGTTCAGGGAGAGCAGGTCTACTACCCCATCATCTTCAGTCAATATGATCCAAAGGTAGCCAATGGTGGCAGTCCTCCCTCTGGTGATGATTTCATCTTCTCAAAGCAGACCGGATTTTGGAGAGACTATGGATATGGAATCACTTGTATTTATAAAAGTGATCTTCTCGCTGCAGGTGGATTTGATACCTCAATACAAGGCTGGGGACTAGAAGATGTAGATCTCTACAATAAAATTATTCTGTCGGGCTTAAAGCCCTTCAGAAGTCAAGAAGTGGGAGTGGTGCATATTTTCCACCCAGTTCATTGTGATCCTAACTTGGACCCTAAGCAGTACAAGATGTGCTTAGGATCTAAAGCAAGTACTTTTGCTTCAACCATGCAACTGGCTGAACTCTGGTTAGAAAAACATTTGGGTGTCAGGTACAATCGAACTCTCTCCTGACAGTCCAGGCAACACATATTGCCTTTTTTGTAAGGGGAGTTTACCTCATTGTTGGTTATAGTTATTTTAATTTTATTATTATTATTAATATTATTGTTATTTTATTTTGTTTTCCTGGTCATAAACTACTCTTGGTTGTCTTCCAAAGAGTGTTTGTTGACCTCAAGCAAGAAGAGTCTGCAGTTCACTGATATTTCAGATTTCTACTGAAGTCAACAAGTATTACTTTTTATATCTTTATTCAAGATTTGTTGAAATCATGGCAATCAAATGACTATTGAAGCTTATTCATCATGAGAAATGACTTAGAATAATGTTTCTTGGGGCTTAATGAGGCAATATCGACTTTTATTTTGTTTGTCAAATTCAATGTGATACAAATATTTACTGGTGAAAGGTACCACAAAAGTGCTTTATGCTTCCTATGGGGAAGGGACTCTGTAAAATAAACTTGAGTTTTGTAATTTATACAAGGACTTAAATATATAGACGATAATTTTCTTCATCTTTAGAATTTTTAAAGTAAATGAACACCTATGATTGTATGTTTATTTTTTAAAAAAATGTTTTAAAAATTGAGGAGTTTTGCTCTACAAGCAATCGGTACTGGCTACCCTGGTCTTATGACAAATACGAGCTCCTCACAATTGTCTGCTATAAATGCGAATGAACTTTATTTTCTCAAGGAAATATGATTTAATTAAATATTCATGTACATTTTAGAAGCTTTATGAAACAATGTCCTTCATTTGCTGGCAAGAAGATAAAATATGACAGAACCTGATTATTTATAATAAAATACAGGTATAACAGTTTTCTTTTTTCAAAAACACTGAAAATGTTGTATTGTTTTCTTTTAGTCATTGTGAGTGTATTATTTAAATGTCAATTTCAACAAAACAGGCTTGCTTGCGACAAAGGCTTGAAAAGTTAACGATGAATTTTGGGTGTGCTGTTTAAATTATTACGCTGTAAAAATCCCCTAGTCTTTTTAAGTGAGTAAAATGAGGAAGCTCTTTATTCAAATGTTTATAATAAGAGATAAATACTTCTGCTCAGTTTCTTGAATTTTAAAGACATAGCCTTTATAAGAACATAACAACAAAAATAAATTTTACAATTATTACTTTAAATAATAAAGACACATAGAAAGAAATCTCATCTAAAATATATGACATTCTTTTTAACTGAGTTATCTACCTTTATAAACATTCTTCCCAAACCAATTTCATACATCATGCTTTCTTTGAGCTGAATCAATCAAGTTCATTTTATATAAAAGCATCGTCTTATCTAAGAAATTTAAAACAAAATCAAAATTCCTGCAAGAAGATCTCAAACCTGTAGTTTTAAATTCAATTTTATAAATAGATAGTGCATTTGTATGGTTCCAGAGTCAAAATTTAAAACTGTCTACAGCAATCAGTCATGTTCCTCATGCACCCAGATTTGTCCACACATACTGTTTATAGCCGACACTCTGTGTGTATGGGTGTTAGAATTTATGAGTGTGTATGTGTACATACAGTAATGTCTTTTCATAGTTTAAATGCAGAGAAGCATAAATATATACTTTCTTTTTCTTATAGCTACTGGGTAGTGCATAACTGGATTACGACAATGCATTTAACCAGTTCCCTGTTGATGAGTATTTGGGTATGTTTTATTTCTGATTGAGATTGTTCACAGCTTTAGTTTGCTTGGCTCCACAATCAACACTCTTGGCACCAGTATCCAGGAAATTAAAAGGAGTATTACCGTGGGAAAGTCTGCTGTTAGGGACCTCTCCAAAATACTGAAGAGCAATGGTGTCTCTCTGGAGACTAAGGTGCATCTGATACAGGCCATGGTCTTTGCTATCACTTGTTATGCATCAGACCTTTGAACTGTGGTGCTGGAGAAGAGTATTGAGGGTACCATTGACTGCTAGGAAAACAAACAGATTCATTCTGGAAAGGGTTAAACCGGGTCTTGGAGGCAAGGATTCTGAGGCTCTGTCTAACATACTTAGGACATGTTGTAAGGAGAGACCAGTCCTTGGAGAGGGACATCATGCTTGGGAGGGTGGAGGGACAGTGCAGGAGGGGGAGGCCCTCTATAAGGTGGATTGATTCAGTGACTGGGGTAATCGGAATGGGAGTGTCAGAGACAGTGTGATTGGCACAGGACAGAGCAGAGTTTATGAGTTGCAAATGACTCGATGGCACATAACAACAACAACAATATTATAAATATTATTAAATTGAATAACTTTATACAGAACTAATTTAATGCAAAGATGTATATATCTATAAAACAAAGTAGTTCTAAATTTGATTGATACTTTCACAAAGGCATAATCTCAAAAGGAAAAAAAGTAGTTGTAAATTTGATTAATACATTCACAAAGGCATAATCTCAAAAGAAAAAATGTGTTATTTAGGAAAACTGACTTTAAAAGCACTTTTCTTAGCTTTACTTTATACTAACAAATGGATTTCCTTTATAATATTTGCTTATTTCTCTAACATTACTGTAACGGAAGTACCAAAAACGGTGGTGTCTTTAAAGAACAGAAATTCCTTTTATCAGAGTTTAGAAATCTAGAAGTTCTAATTCAGACTGCTTACTCTAGGAAAAGCTCTCTGTTCTGTCAGTGAAGGCAGTTCCTTGTCTGTCAGTCTCTTTCTCTATTCTTTGGTGATCTCCATATGGTATTGACCTTTCCCTGTTTGTGCTCACTTTAAACTCAAAACTCAACCTTATTGCCATGGAGTCAGAATTGATGCATAGCTGATCCTCCACCAGGTTTCAGAGAATTAAAGGACCAGAAAGGCACAGTCTTTGGGTTACCAGCACAACTATTACCACAGCTTCCCTATGTGTTTGTTTATTCTTTCTTATTTTTTGTCTTATCTGCTTCTGATATCACAGAAGAAACTGGTATATATCACATACTGAGTTAATCTCATCAACATAATAAAAAATATAGAATTACAGCAGTAGGTATTGTAGTAGTTAGGTCCCACTGAGTCAGCTAAAATTTTGAAAGATCTTATGAACAGCAGAATGAGCATTGCCCAATATCCCTCATAATCCCAGCTGTGCATGAGCCTATAACTGCAACCACTGTGTCCATCCATCTCATTGAAGGTTTTTCTGCACAGGCATGTTGTTGTTATGTGCACTGAGTCAGAAACTACTCATAGCTGACCTGCCAGCAGCTTTTCAGAGGCAGTAAATTACACAGGAGGACATTGCTCATCTTTTTCTTCTTTTTTTTAAATTTACATTTCCACTCTTTAGCATTTTATTTTTTAAAATAAAATTCTAATTGTGATTATAACAAACGTTTGCAGAGAAGTTAGATTTTCATTCACTCATTGATGCACATTTTACCCCCTCTTCCTCCCCTCACTGTCCACTAGCTCACTTTTAAAAGAATATTCATTCATTGTTGCACCTCTCCCCAGTCCTCTTTGAATGACATACCTCTTCTTCTGAGCTGTTGTACCTATAATGCCTAATCATATATTCCTTTTATAATTGTTTCAATTTTCTACTAGTTTATTTACAAAATTCAAATACATTGTTTTCAAGAACAAATTATTTCATTTTCCCTCAACCTACCACCCATCAAATTGTACAAACCTATGATTAAACCCCCGTCCCCTTGCACATACTCATCCCTATGCTTTCAACCTCTCCCACCCCTCTTAGATCCTTATACTCATTTTACAATAATGGTTTTATACAATATTTATTCTTGTGGGACTGAGTTAGTTCACTCAGCTTTATGCTCTCGAGTCCTTCCCAAGTTAGGTAATAATTTACAAAATCATTGCTCCTGCCTTCTGCGTAGTATTAAATTGTGTGAATGTGCATAATTTCTCAATTCATTAGTTTGTGGTTGGAGATTTGGGCTGTTTCCATGTTTTTGCGATGGTGAATAATGCTGCTATGAACATTGATGTACAAATTTCTGTTTGTGCCTCAGTTCTCATATTCTCAGCGTGTATTCCAAGTAGTGGAGTAGCTGGGTCATATGGAATTTCTATGCTCAGCTTTTTGAGGTAGCACCAAACTGCCTTCCAGAATAACTGTACCATTTTACAATCTCACCAACAATGAATAATAATGTTCCTTTCTTGACACATCCTTTCCAACATTTATTACTTGCTGCCCTGTTAAACTTTGCGACTGTTACTGTAGTGAGGTGGTACCTCATTGTGGTTTTTATTTGCATCTCTCTTATTGCCAGTGACTTGGAGACATGGAAACAATGTTCACAGAGAAAGATACTCGAATGGCAAACAGACACATGAAGAAATGCCCATCTTTCTTATGAGGAGCAGCTGATAGATGAAAAATATATTCCTTTGGGACTGAAGGACAGCTTCTTACCACTAGGACACCAGAGCCCCCTCAGGCATAGGTGCTAGGATTTATAATACATATTGGGACAAAGAATATGATTCAATCTATAATATATATTTTGCTAAAATATTATTCTAGAAAATAATTAACATAAAATTCCTTGGAAGGCAATTGTCAAAATTTATTATAATTATTTCTTCATGATTGTCATGAAATCATACAGCATTTGTATAAGTGATGGTTCCTTACATCATAATAACCTCTTTCTTTTGGAGACATTTGAGGCCTTCAAAAAATAGTTTAGCTGTAAACACAGTGACATTCTCCTTGACTGTTACACTTAACCTTAATGATGTCAAGTTTTTTTATAAAAGAATTCATAACACTTTTAGATATTATTAAAATGATCATCTTGACAGGATTAACAATTTAGTAATGCGATTGGCTGACTTCTACTATAATTTTGTTTCTGGCCTTTACAACCCTTAAGTATGTTATTTTCCTACATTACATAATGTAGCTCTTTTGTGGTTTTTATTTTCTGAAAAATTAAATATATTAATAGGAAGTACAGAGAGTCAGTTGGAAGATCTATCACCAAAAAGTAATTATTAGTTATTTTGTTAATGAAAAGAAGATATCAGTCTGTTCTCTTAGTTAAGTAAAACAAAAGATTATTGAGGAATAAATATTAAAAAGTTTTGTTATAAACACTCCCAGTCTTAAGGATTTATAAGACAGATGTCCAAGGATGAAGTAGAAGTTTTCATTATACTTGTGAAACCAGGAGGTGAAGGAAAGTAAAGATATCATCGAATGCCATTACTTACATGCACACAACACTGAAGAATTAACGTGGATGCATTTAAATCTATTTCACAACTGTTCCTTAAGCTTTTCTATTAGTTTCTCAGGCAATATAATATTTCCTGACTGAACATTTATGAGGATGATACTAGTAAAATCAAGGGTGTTTTTATCTGTATAAGTATATTACCCACATGTCTCTTTGCATTAGTGATGGTACACTATGAATGAAACCTTAAACACAGTGTATACAGGCACAGGACTCAATGCACTATTGTCATTATCTCATATGGATTACTATGGATGCTATAGATATTCTGTTTATTAGTCACTCCAATAACAATTCCATCAACCTTCGCCAACATCTCATCAAATATTGACTGTACTCTAAACATTAAAACCATTGACTGTACTCTAAACATAAAACAGACATTTTGCTTGCTTGGTCATTTTACAGTTATTCTTCAGATGATCTCTCAGAATGTTGGCAGGACTGTCTGCACTCAACAGAGGTGAAAATCATAGTTATTAAGTAATTTTACTTTTTTTTTTATACAGTTAGAAAGTGGCAGTATTAAGAATGAACCTCATTCTGGACTGAATCTGAAGCACCTATCTCTCCACTCTCTTCTTGGTCATGGGGCAGAGGAAAATAAACAAATGCAGGAGCAAAAGTCTGACTGACACCATGGATATGTTTGATCCACTATTGAGCTCACTGCCACTGATTGATCATTCTGTATAGAAGATATGCTTCCAAATTGTACTGATTACCCCCACAACTGCTTAGTTTTGCTCAGATAGAGCCTCTTTTGACTGAAAATCTGTCTTCCATCACTGCCGGCTCCCTCTGAGCATCCTTATATTAAGATGGGGCTGCTTCTGCCTTTCAGTGCAAAGTCAGCGTGCCTCAAGCCAGAAGACAAAAATCTGCTCAGAATCCCTGATACCAGAAGCTTTTCTATATGAACTCAGACAGCTAAGTGCAGAGCTGTCCACACTAGTCAACATTAAGCACATAATTACTTGCCTGTTTATGCCACTAAACCTCATAGGCATATCATATATAACTTTGTCAGGGCTAAAATGTTTCCAAATTTGAGAGTTGACCACGTTAAGGCTCCTCTGTAGTGGAGGACTACAGAAATGGAAAGTTCTAGTGTGCACACCCAGCAAAAGAATAAATGTTCACCAAGAAAGTGACTTGCCTTTTGTTTTCTGCCTGAGAAAGACAGTGGCTGGGCCACTCTGGCTTCCTTGTTTTTATTCTCAGATTGTTGTCGTTAGATACCATCCAGTCTACTACAACTCATTTTGACCCTATGGACAATAGATCTGAACCTTCTCCTGCCCTGACCAATTTCCCACTGTTTTCATTATGTTTTAATTTATTGTTACAGTCTGTGTCAATCCATCCTGCTCTCTTTACCAGACCTTCTATTTTTACCAAGTATCTTGTTCCAAGGATTCACAGCTCCTGATAACCTGTCTCTAAGAGCATTCATGGGAGAAGAATGAGCAATCTCCTCCTGTTCAATTTACTGCCTCTGAAAACCTACTGGAAGGTCACCTATGGGTCAATCCTGATTTGATGGTACTCACCCACTACAACAACAAAAAGGAGCACCATGGTTGCATTTCTTCCAAAATAGACTTATTTGTTCTTTTGGCAGTACACAGAAAATTTAATAGTCTTCTCCAACACCACAGTTCAAAGACATCCATGATTCTGCAGTCATCCTTATTCACTGTCCAATTTTCACATGCATAGGAAACAATTGAAATCACTGTGGCTTGAATCAGGCACACCTTAGTGTTAAATTGGAATAACTGCACTTTGGAGAGATCCTTGACAACAAGTTTTTCCCAATGCAACAAGCGTTTTGGTTACTTTACTGAGTACTGTCCTATTGATATAAGGACCAAATAAAATTAAATCATTGACAGCTTCAGTCTTTTCTCCATCTATCATAATTGGTACCAGTGTCCAGGAAATCAAAAGATAAATTGCATGTAGAAAGTCTGCTGTCAGAGTATTGAAGAGCAATTATGTCAACCGGGAGACTAAGGTGCACCTGATGCAGGCCATGATCTTTGCAATTACATTGCAGGACAATGACTAGGGATGATAGAAGAGAATTGATGCCTTTGAGCTGTGGTGCTGGAGAAGAGTATTGAATATAACATGGACTGCTTCCAGAAAAAACATGTTTGTCCTGGAGAAGATGAAACCAGGATACTCCATAGAGACAGGGATTCTGAAGCTCTGTCTGGCATACTTTGGGCATGCTGCAAGGTGGGACCAGTCCTTGGAGAGGGACATCATGCTTGGGAAGGTGGAGGGACAGTGCAAGAGAGGAAGACCCTTGTTGAGATGGATTGAGTCAGTGACTGGGGTAAATTGGGGGTAGGTCAGAGACAATAAGATTGGCACAGGATAGAGCAGGGTTCAGAGCTGTTGTACATACAGTCACTATGATTCACATGCTACTCAATAGCACGTAACAACAACAACAGCATAGTACTGCTTGCTGGTCCTATAGCGATGATTTTTGTTTTATTAATGTTGAGATGTAATGCGTATGGAAGATTGTAGTCTTTGATCTTATGCAGTAAGTTCTTCACTTCTTTTCACTTTCTGTAGCAAGGTTGTGTCATCTGCATAATACAGATTGTTAAATCTTCCTCCAATCCTGAATTCACATTCTTTTTCATATAGTTCAGCTTCTTGAATTGTTCAGCATGCAGATTAAATATATATGGAAAATATATATGAGAAGAAGATATAACCTTGAAGCACATATTTCCTGATACTAAACTTGGTATGCTCCTTTTTTATGGTTTAGACAACGGCATCATTGTCTGTTGATAGGTTTTCAATGAGCACAGTTAATAATCTGGGATTTCCATTCTTCTTTTTATTAGCAACAAAATTTGCTATGGTCCACACAGTCAAACACCTTTGCATATTCAATAAACACAGGTAAATCCCTTCTGATATTCTCTCGTTTTAGCCAAGATCCATCAAACATAAACAATATTTCTTTTTCCCTGACTTCTTTTGAATCCAGCTTGAAATCTGGAAGTTCCCTGTGGCTGAATTGCTCTAGCTTTTAAAAATTATCTTCAGCAAGATTTTACTTGCATGTGCTATTAAGGATGTTATAAAGCAAACCCCTTACTGTTATTAGGCCTCTATTTATTTCGGTTTTCCTCCTAGAAGGGTCCAGGAAGTAAGACTTCCTTCTAAAGGCTCAACACTCCAACAGATAGTTCACTCCCTTTGTCCTCCTACATTTAATCCTTAGAATGTTGCTATGTACCATCGAGTCAGAACTGACTTCTAGCTTCCCTTCCAGTTGTTTTTCAGAGGTTGTGAATCACATGAGAGGAGATTGCTCATCTTTCATTCATGGAGCAGCTGGCGAATTTTAACTGAATGCTTTTGGGTTGGCAGCACAACTTCTTACTTAATAGGGCCACCAGTGCTCCCTAAAATCCTCACAATCGTTTTCAAAATGGTTATACGGCTTCTCACTCAAATGGTTACTTATATGAGATGGGAATGCCTGGTCTGGTGAATCCTTCTCTAGGAAAGCTGTTATGTACCACACTATTATCCAGAGTTAGATTAGAACCCAGAGGCCTGTGCCTATCCTCTCTTCCTCTCCCCACCCATATGTTTATGCAGGTTTATACCAAGATGAACCCTAAATAGCAGAGTAGGCCTAGCTGTATAATTACTATGGTGATGAAATTTGACAGAAGAATAAAGGTTGCACCCCACTTTCTATTGAGATAAGCATATTCCAATTTTCCCTCCCTAAACAACAGACTTTATGCATCTGTTGTCCTGCATGTCCTAGGAGACAAGCATTCTTTATCTTAAAGACATCACTGTCACAGAATTACAAGCAATTCAAGAAAATTATGTCCTTCTCACTTCTTATTTGTGTTTATTTATTGAGAGTATACCTCCTCAGAAAGTGGCCAATGGTTATGGATATTAAGTGGAAATGGTAAAAATGATATAAGAAGGGACAATAAAAGGGTCTACTATCAGTTCCTAGTGCTGATAATTCACCTGCCTTGCTCATTTTCGTTTTTATCCACATCTTAACCATTTTCAAGCATAATATCTGGGTACCATGCCCTAAGCAAAGGCGCACAGCCCACCAGACCTTGAGTTTGCCTTAGAACAGTGAAGTCAGGATGGAGCCGCGGAAAGCACCACAGTAGCTCTGTCTGTCTCGGCACCACATCCTTGTTCAGAAGCCAGCATGCTGCCAAGCCTGCCTTGACAGATGGCGGGGATGATGTGAGACACCAGCAATGATTCATGCCCCCAGGTGGTGGTACAATCAGCATCTGCATCGAGCAGCAAACCACCTGGTGCTGGCACAAATGCACCAAGATAGTCTAGTGTCTGCTTCAATTTGACACCCCATTGTCCATTACCCTCATCTTTTCTTGTATGAGAAGCTGCCAAAACCAGAGCTATGTTTAGGATTTTACTCCAGAATTTTATTTCAATTTAATTCAGTCAATTACGTGTTTTGTACATAGCTTGTATAACCAAGAATAGAAATTCAGAGGATTGAGTTTTGATTATCCATCCTATTATTTTATTACAAAACTCAGTCTTTTTTTAAATACATTTTGAAGCAATCAGTGATATAAATGTCTTGTTGTATGCGCCAAAATTTTGTGCTAGACTGAAATCTTTAGGAAAGAAGATACCCAAGTCTTTTTGTCCAAGCAGCAACTTGGGATGAGTGTCAAACCAGTGACCATTTGGTTAGCAGCCGAATACTTAATGATGTGTCATTTCTTTAATACAAAACTATAAGGATAAATTTAATGTAAAATAGACCTCACTGTGAAAAAAAGAAACTTTTTTAAAAAGAAAATAAAAGACAGAGGGTCTTTATGAAAGAAGCTGCAATATTTGCTCTTATCTGTACTCTAAACTGATTAAGTATTTACTGCAAACTTGTTTGGAGACAATCCCTTAAGCAAAAATCTCCAGGCTGGTGAAATTACCCAAAACTCTCAGTATCATTAGGCTTCCATTTCTTTTTGAGTGCTCCCTCAACTACTATCCAAAATCCTCCCACAAACATACTTTTTTCCCCCTTTTATCTGCATCAGGAGAAAGAAAGATGTGTATATACAAAATGAAATCAAAGAACTTTAGCTGAATTTCAAATACGGGATTATGAAGCTGTCTTTATTCTTGCTCCTAGAATGTTAAATAAATGTTCAACATGGAAGGACTGGTTGCTACAAATTGTTTGCTCTCAGCTTGTAGCAAAAAGGTTGAGAGCTGGAATGCATCCAGCATTTATGCTGAACAAGTCTCACTTTGATTACAGTCAGGAGAATCCTCCAGAACAGTTCTATTCTATACTGGTTGCTCACTCCAAGGCCATAAAGCAACATGACAACAGTAACAACAACAAATACAATCCACAAAAATAATTATTCCTTTTGACATTGGTCAAAAATAACCCAGGGCCAAAAGTTTGTAGAAAAAAATTAAATAAACATCTCCCAAATTAGTATTTGTGTCTAAGCCAGTATCTTTCTATATCTTATCTACTATGCATTCTATCACTTGAATGAATCTTGAGTTTATTTTCCTCACTCTTCCATTCTAATTAAAGTGACTCGAATATCTATTTGTAAACATGTAATATTTAAGAGGCGGTAAGTAAAATATTAAAGGCATAATACAAAGAAATTTTAAAAAGCAATGCATTTTGGTGTTCTGTATTTTTTTCCTTAGCTTATATACTCTTACCATATCATTCTAATATACCGATGGCATTTTAATATTTGGCTTTCCCCCTCCTCTGCTGTTAGATCTTTTCTGTCTTCTTTATTTAGGGAATTCTTAATCCATGCTATATGAAATTTAGACTAATATTTGTTTCTAATATTGGTTTCAGGAATTTACTGTAACTCAAGACCTTCCAAAGACTGAGTTAATATAAAAATTTTCAATTCTTTTCACTAACAACCCTGTTCAACTTAAGGTATGCTGGAACTGTCAGTTGACTGGAATCCCAAAAGGCACAGATGTTAGTACATAGCCTCTTAAGTATTTAGAAAAAAACTATAAAGACAAAGACATTTGAAACACGTTGATCTTCTCCAAGCATTTATTTCTCAACTAATCCACTCAAGACTAAATTCAAGTTTATACTTTGTGGGAAGAATATTACATCAAAATATTTACTGAATTAATTATTCATTCATTGAAAGGAATAACAACATCATGAATAAATCTCATTTAATATATATTTTAGAGACTTTTTTTGCTTTTGTAAGGTAAATTATAATGTAAGACATCTGCTTACATATATGACATTTTTCTGAGAAATCATTTTGATTATGTTATTGAGCCCAAGATTATGAAATAATTACATGTTTTTATAGAGTTATCACTATATTTCCCCAATATCAGTAATTTTTGGTTTTTTTCTTCAATCAACCACCTGTTTGACAGGATAAAGGTATGCAGTCTCTTCTCATACAATTTGCTGCCTCTGAAAACTCTCGCTGATGGGTTGGTTCTGACTAGATGGTACGTAACAACATAAGCAAGCAGGATCTTTTTAAGAAGACTAACGATACAGAAAAGGTTGAGATAAGAATGAAAAGGAACTAATAAGGCCCAATCATATTTGTTCTGCTTTTACTCTGTACCCACGTGGTTAATTTTGTTTCCAAAAGAAGAGCTATGTTTTGCTTTTAAATACTTTTTTTTAATTTTCGCTTTATAAAACATAAATATAAAACATAAAATTTCACTTTATAAAACAGAACTGAGGTTGAGTTGAACATATTCCCCAAATGTACCACTTATTCAGTGTATTTCCTTTCCTATCTTTGCAGATCTCTCAATATGCTCATAGAGGCTTTGAGTGAGATTTGTTGTTGCTGCTGTGTACTGTTGATTTGGAACTGATCCATACCTGACCCTCTAATGAGTTTTCAGAAGCAGTAAGTCGCATGGGTGGAGATTGCCCATTCTTCTCCTATGGAGAAACTGGTGGATTTGAAGGTGAATTTATATTAACATCATTAAGGTAACAGCAGGACACATCTGGCAAAATAATTTTCTTCTTTTCTTCCTCCCTGGCTTTCTCCAATCTTTCTCCCTCTATACTTTCATATAAACTTGCTTTTTTTTTAAATTGAACTAAAGTATATTAAAGTATAATTTGAGACAATATGCTAGGATAATAATTCCTTTTAAAAAATCCTCTTTTCATCAATGGCATTAATGCACAGTAAATTACAGTTATCCATAATGGCATAAAGCATGCTTTAGTGGCATTAAAACATCTTAAAAGAAAGAGAATATCAGGAAAGGATATATCGTGATGGTCTAGTGGTAAGATGTCGCAATTCCAATTCAAAGGCAGGTAGTTCAAATCCACAAGCCATTTTACTGAAGAAAGATGGACAATATCTTCCTGTGCAATTTGTTGTTTTATGACTGTTGTTAGGTGCTGTCGAGTTGAGTATCACCCAGGATGACCCTATGAAAAACTGATCTGAACCCTGTCAGGAGATGTATTGCATTTAGGAAAGTATACAGTTAGAGACCTCTCCAAATTATTGAGAAATAATGATGTCAGTTGGAAGACCAAGGTGTGTCTGATTCAGGCTATGGACTTTCTGATTACTTGCTATGCATTAGAGAGCTGGACAATGAATACGGTTGACAGAAGAATTGATGCCTTTGAGCTGTGCTGTTTGACAACAGCGCTGAACACCCATGAATGGTCAAAAGAACAAATATGTCTTGTAATTGGTGCAGCAAAGATGATAAGGCTTTTTCTCACATATTTTGGGTATGTTGCTAGGAGGGGCTATTCCTTGGAGAGGAATGTGATGCTTGGAGCGTTGGAGGATTGACAAAGAAGGGACAGAGCCTGGACCAGGTGGATTGACACATGACTGCTGCAATGGGCCCTACTGTGTCAGAGGGGTGTGAGAATGGCACAAGATAGGGCAGGATTCAGATCTGATCCTGTGAGATTTATAGCCTCTGAAAATCCACTGGAGGGTCAGCTATGAGTCAGTTCCAACTTTATGGCACATAATGAAAACAGCAAGACTATATTATAAAAAGACACAGAGCCTCATCCACCAGACGCTTTGTCGGGGAAGGAGGGACAATCTCCTCCTGTACCAGTCAGATCTGATTTGACTGTACACTCACACAAAAATAATAAAATAAAATTTAAAAAAAAAGATATAGAGCCTCAGATAGTGGGTCATACTTTTAAGACAAAATTTTTAAAGCACCACAGAATATCTCATTTTTTCCTTAAAAAAAATCACATGTTTTATATACATTTAAGTGCATAATTAGCTGTGCTTCTTAATAAATACAGATAATTTATCAATCACAGTTTGTGTTTTTAATATGCATGACTAATGATTTTTACTCTAACAAATCTTGGATTTTATTTTTCATTACCCATTATAGCTATAATTATTATTAGTTGTTGTTGTTATGTGTCAAGTTAAAACCAACACATAGCTGACCCTCTGGCTGGTTTTCAGAGGCAGTAAATTGCATAGGAGGAGAGCTTTTACCTGCCAGCAGTTTGTGGATTTGAACAGTGAGTCTTTGGTATAATAAGGATGACTAGGCCACCAGAGCTCCCTTATGTTATTGTTGGTGGTACCAAAACCAAAACCCACTGCTATGGAGTCAATCCTGACTCAGTGCCCCTTCATCAGATTTGTGACACTGTAAATATTTTTTTCAATTAATTTATTTTAATGAAAGTTTACAGAGACTTTGAATTTCCTTTCATTCATAGTTGCATACTTTTCTCCCTGCCCACCCCTCCCCCATGTTTGTTTTTCTCTTTGAAAAGAAAAAGAAATAATTCATTGTTATACAATCCCCCTCCCACCCAGTCCACTCCACTATGCAGAGGTTGTAATCTTTAAAGGACAAGATTGCCCATCTCTTTCCTGCAGTGTCCAGTGGATTCAAACTTTTAAGCATGTACTCTTCCACGAAAGCTCCTTATTTTAGTTTGTTGTTGTTGATTGTTGTCAAGTCGAGCACAACTCATAGCAACCCTATTCTATGAACAAAAGACTTGAAGCCTTTCTATAGCTTTCGTCATTTCTCAAAGTTCATAGAGTTTCCGGAGGCATGTTGTTTAGGTAGTGATAATAGTAATATTTAATGGAATAAATTTTATATTCTGAATCATTGACTATATGAGGGAAATGTCAAAGCCATTTTTTGAGGCAATAAGTATTGTATGAGGACAATTTTATAACAATGGGGAACTTGGGTGGTCTAGTGGTAAGAAGTTGTTCTGTCAATGCAAACACATGCAGCTTGAATCAGCTACTCTGCTGAAGAAAAATAGGCATTCTCCTCCCAGGCAATTAACAGTCTCTGAAAACCCACTGGAGGGTCAGCTATAAATGGTTTCTGACTCAACAACAACCAACAACAATTCATAACAATACACACCTACTAAAAACAAAATAAGAAAATCAATTGCTGGTGTTATTTCTCTGAGAATTTTCTATTTAGAAAATTAATTTAAGCTTTAAATTCCTTCACTGAAAGTTAATTTTATGGAAATTGAAGGCCATTTAAGATGAAAAATGCATGAGTGTTAAGTCTCTTCAATATTCTATCACTTCTTCCTTCCGCGATTTACATATTTGTAGTAGTTTTAATTCTCTAACTTTTGTGATAATTTTGGCTTTTTCTTCAAATAGAGAACTTGCTTTAAACCAAAAACTCTAACCTGAGGCTCTTTATTTCTCTTATTCTTGGTGTTAATCTCTCCTTCATGTGGACAGGACATCTGAATTAATTTCTCTTCTAATTTATTTCTTCAGGCTCTGCATAAGTGAGACTATCATATTAAATATTTTAAAATTCTTTCCAAGGATATTCAATGAAATGTCTTTAAACATTAATGATTTATTTCTTTTAAAAAGTACATTTTATCCTAAAAGAGATCAAATATGAACAGAACTAACCTCTCTTTGTTTTCCACTAAACCCAAATATTGTTTAAAAATCAATGCAGTTTAAAGAATTAAAGTTTGTCTTAGAAATTGCTGAATTCATGGTTGTTTTAAATGAATATCAAAGGACATTTATCCCCAAAAGACTTTTGAAGTTTCAAGATGTGTTAATTTGTATAATACATAAAAAAGTAAATTGAATTCTGACCATATGTAGTTGTATTATAAGTATTCAAAACTCTGAAATGTCCAAATGTATTTAGAAAAAGGCAACATTCCTTACTCTCATCTGTGGAACTTGTGCCACATGGCCTGCCCCATCTCCATTTTATCCTCTCCTCCTCGCACACACACTTTAGTTCATTCTGCTCTCGTCTTCCTGGCTTCAGCTTGGACTTTTGAGCATGCCAGGTTTATCTCCACCATGAGACTTCTGCTCTGGTTGTTCCATGTTGTTGTTGTTGTTAAGTGCCGTCAAGTCATAGATGACTTGACTTATAGAGTTGTATAGCAACACTATAAATGAAAGTCCTGAACACTTGTATAACTTTCATGGTTTATCCCAAGCTCATAGAGTTTCCAGAGGCAAGCTATTTTGGAAGTGGATGCCACTCCTGCTACCAAGCTTGTTTTAATCAGGGAGCTCCACCAAACACTGTCCACCATGGGTAACCATTATCACATTTGACACATCAATGTCACAGTGTTTAGCAGCACAGCAACCATGAGTTACCTCTGTGTAGTAAATGGACAGACCAGTGCTATACCACTTAGAAGAATGTTTAACCAAAAAAAATAAATAAATAAAATAAAACCAGGCCTGAGGGCCACAGATTAAAATCACCCACCTTTGGCTTGGTAGCATCCTTTTCTATCCACTAGGCCAACACAGCTCTCTCATTGTTATTGGCTGTTTCAAAAGCATGAAAATTTTTCCTTGAGATTTTTTTTTCATAATTGGCTTCTTTATGTAAGTTACATCTTACTACAAATGTCACCACGCCAGAGACATTTCCAGGATTAAGATCCTTCCTAAAAAAAAAAATCCTTCCTAATTTCTCCACCAACTGATGTTTGCTTACCACTTATTCATCAACGTTGGATAACCACAATTATTCTGACACTTCATATATATCTATTTGGTATTTATTGGTCATTTACAACTCAAATCAATCCTTTGTTTGTCATCCTTATTCATTATCCAGCTCTCTGATGTGTAGCAGGTGATTGAGAACACCTGGCACTGAATTAGGTGAACCTTAGTCTTTAAACTGACTTCATTACTCTTCAGCGTTTTGGAGAGACCCTTCACAGTGGACCTGCCTACTGTAATATGTCTCCTTATTTTCTACAAAAGATGTTGATTGTTGATCCAGGTAAATTGAAATTGACACCTTCAATCCTTTCTCCATATATCCTAATATTGTCTGTTGGTTCTGTGCTGAAGACCTTTGTTTTCTTGATGTTGAGATGCATCTCAACATATCCATATCGAAGGCTAGATCTCTTGATTTTTTACAGCAAACATTTTGTATCCTCTTAACTTTCAGTTAGCCATGCTGTGTCATCTGCATCACACAGGTTATTGATGAATCTTTCTGCAATCTTGATGCCACATTAATTTTCATAGTGTCTAGCTTTGTGAATTATTTTCTCAGCATACAGAACAAATAAGTATAAAGAGAAGCTACAGCCCTGACACACATTCTTCCTGATTTAAACCATGCAGTTGGCAGCACAACTCTTTATCAGTAAGCCACCTGAGTTCCAAATTTTGTCTTCGGAAGCTATTAAAATATAATTAACAGATTATTAATGAATTGAATTTTGTAGCTATAATTACACTTAGCCAATATAGTTGGTCAACATCTAAAGATAGTGTCCTTTAACAAATCAGTTGAAAAGTTATTAGTGTTGATAATAATTTTTAATTCTGTTGTGGTGTGTTTCTTTAGAATAGGCACAAATACGGATAACTTCCAATCAGTTGGTAGGGGATTGTCTTCTAAAAGTCTTGACATAGACAATTTAGCCCTTCTAATATTGCGTTCATTTTCTGAAACCCTTCGTTTAGTGTTTCATCAATTACAGAAGCCCTTATTTTTTTCACTAATGCCTTAGTGTAATTTAGATTCCTTTTTAAAGTACAATTTTTTAAAAAAAAATGCTATCCGTTTTTTATAATAAGCTGCTTTCTGAAATGGTTGACTATAAACCAATTATTTTAGCATAGTGACTCTCATATTTTTTATGTTTTGCATGTCATTCAATATTTTTGTCTTCCAATATTGCAACTCAAAAATTGAGTTTCCCCCCTTCAGTCTTTCCAGCGATCATATTCTGAGTGTGTTTCTTCCTTTTTGGTTTTCTAACTCCAGGTCTTTTCATATTCTTCCATTATAGTATTTTATTTTGTCTTCTAGGTCTACCTTTTGAAATCCAATTTTTTTACCATTTTTATTTAAACATTTCATCAGTTTACTTTACCTATTTTTAGTTCAAGAGGAGGTTTCAGAGTTTGTGCTGATATTATATTTCGTCTTTAGTTCTTGTTTTTTTATGAACCTTTCACTTTCTCATCCATTAAGTCTTTAATGCCACCTCACAATTCCCTATGTTCTTGGTCATTAGCATTCAATAAATTAAATCTATTCTTCAGATTGCCTCTAAGTTCAGGGGAGACGTGTTTAACATTGTACTTTCATTCTTTTAGTTTTGTTTTCTTGGTTTGTTATTTGAGTGTTTCTTTTTTTTTATATCATTTTCTTCAGCTTTTCTTGAACTTACATAATATAAATCATTGGTCTATTTAGTAGTCAGTCCCTGTACTTATTCTCATCCATAACAATCAAACTTCTCCATCACTTTTTTTCCTACAGATGTTAATATTTTCTAATGTATTCCACCTGGTAAGGTTCACATGTGTAGTTGATATTTATGTTGTTGAAAAAGAATATATCTGATGAATGTCATGGAGCTTACAAAATTCTGCCCTACAGTCTCTGAGGTTGTTTCCAGCTCTGTTGTTATTTTTCACTAATCTTTTTCTGACTTCACATTCCAATCACTAGCATTTAGGTAATAATGGATTAATTTCACACTGTAGAATTTGGGGAAAACCTTATATTTCTTCATCTTTTATGTTCCTGACTGCTATGTTGTTGTTGTTGTTGCTATGTGCCATCGAGTCCCTTGTGACTCATAGCTGCGCTATGTACAAGGGCCCTATACACCGCTCAATCCTGTATCAACCTCACCGTCTCCAATAAAATCATTCCCACCACCCTAGTCACAGAATCGATCCATCTCACTGAGGGTCTTCCTCTCCCGCTCCATCTCTCCACCCTCCGAAACATGATACCCCTCTCTAAGGACCTCCTTGCAAAATGCCCAAAGTATGTCAGATGAAGCTTCAGAATCCTTGACTCCAAGGAGCATTTCAGCTTCACCCTCTCCAGGACAAACCTGTTTATTCTCCTAGCAGTCCATGGTATAGTCAACACTCTTCTCCAGCACCATAGCTCAAAGGCATCAATTCTCTTTCTATCATCCCTACTCACTGTTCTACTCTCTGATGCATAGCACGTAATTGTGAAGACTATAGCCCGGATCAGGCACACCTTAGTCTCCAGCCTGACGTGGTGGCTCTTCAGTACTCTTGAGAGGTCCCTCACAGCTGACTTTCCAAATGTAATTCTTCTCCTTATTTCCTGGCTGCTGTTACCAAGAGTGTTAACTGTGGAGCCAAGTAAACCAAACTGTTAACTATCTCAATCTCTTCACCATTCATTTTACCCAGTGATGAGAATCTTTGTTTTCTTGATGTTGAGCTTCAATCCATATTCAAGGCTGCAGTCTTTGGCCTTCTGCAGCAAGCACTTCAGGTCCTCCTCAGTTTCAGCAAGCAGGGTTTTGTCATCTTCATAATGCAGGTTATTGATGACTCTTCCACCAGTCCTGATGCCACATTCCTCCTCGTACAGCCCAGTGTCTCCGATAATCTGTTCTGCATACAGATTGAAAAGATATGGAGACAAAATAAATTGCTTACGGACCCCTTCTTGATTTTGAACCATGTAGTGTCTCCTTGCTGTGTTCTGATAACTGCCTCTTGGTCCAAATATACGTTTTGCATAAGCATAATCAAATGTTCTGGGGTTCCCATTCTTCTAAGTCATAACTTCTTGTGATCCACACAGTCAAAAGCCTTTACAAAGTCAATGAACCACAGATAGACATGCTTCTGGTATTCTCTGCTTTCTGCCAACATCCATCTAACATTAGCTGTAATATCCCTAGTACCATGAGCTCTTCTAAACTCCTGCTGCCTATCTGGCAGTTCTCTGTTGACATACTGCTCCAATCATTTTTGTATAATTTTCAGCAGAGTTTTGCTTGCATGTGATATTAATGATACTGCTTGATAATTTCCGCACTCTGGTGGGTCACCTTTCTTTGGAATGGGAACAAATATTGATCTTTTCGAGTCAGTCAGCCAGCTGGCTGTCCTCCAGATATCTTCCCACAACTTAGTTAGCACATCCAGGGCAGCTTCTATTTGTTGAAATAAATCACTTGGTATGCCTTCAACTCCTGGAGCCTTGTTTTTTGCCAACTCCTTCAGAGTAACTTGAACTATACAAATTTTAATTATGTCTAGTGCTAGTGGCCTAGGAGTAAGAAGCTGCACCACAATACAAAAAGGATGTGATTTAAGGTCACTAACCACTCCACTGTTCCTGTTCCAGAGATGATTCTGAAATTCAGGTGGTATG
>NW_006399796.1:20307810-20308993 GCF_000299155.1 Elephantulus edwardii
TAAGAACAATCATATAAACCTGTCTTATTCATTTTGTTACATCATTGAATCAACTACAACTCATGAACAACAGATCTGAACCTCTCCTTATCCTGCTCAATTTTCATCAGCTCTGTCATGATTAAGCCCATTGTGGTATTTACACTATCAATTAATCTCATTAAGGTTCCTGCTGTCTTTTGATGAACCTATGTCTTTACCAGCAAGATGTCCCTCCAAAGACTGATTCCTTCTGAAAGTATACCAAAGTAAACTAGACAAAGTTTCACCATCCTTGCCTCTAGTTGCACTCTGATTGCACTTTCTTCAAGATCCATTCGTTTGTTCTTTTGGTAGTCCAAGGTACATTCTATATTCTTCTCCAACACTAGCATGACAAAGTGTGCCTGATCTAAGCCAAGTTTAATTTAAGCCAAGTTTTCAATGCATTTGAAAGCTGGACAATGAATAAGGAATACCAAAGAAGAATTGGTGCTTTTGAATTGTGGTGTTGGAGAAGATTTCATTATAAGTGTCAGGACAAATCAGGACAGATTTTGAAATATTCTTTTTGACAATGAATGTAACACTATTCCTCTTCAATTTTCCATTTATAGCATAGTAGACTTTATGATTGGTTAAAAATGGCCAACATCAATCCATTTAATCTCAGAAATTCTTAAGATATTGATGTTCATTTGTCCTACTATATTTGATAACTCTTAATTTCATAGATTCATACTTTGCACATTCTGCATTTGAATTTCTAATAATGAATATTTGCGGGTGTTTTTTCCCCATGTCACCTTGTACAGCAAATCAAAACCTTAAAGCTTTTCTTCAACCTCATCTTTAATACCGACTCTATTTTGAGAAAACGGCTTTTCCCAAGTAGTGTTTTGAGTGCTTTTCAACCTGAGTGGCTTATGTTGCAGCACCACATTAGACAATGTTACCCCGGTATTCATAAAGTTTTCCTTACTCTTTGTTTTTCTGAAGTAGATGGTCAGATCTTTTTTTTAACAAATGATCAAATTTAATATAACCAGTAATAGGACACATCAGTATTGTTTACCTTCTTTTTTTTTACAGTGGGGTAAATAATTTTTTTTAATTTAGGTTGTTTATTTTTCATTTCAATGAACATCTACAGAGATTTTGGGATTCCATTCATTCATTGTTGCACCCTTCTCCCTGCACAAAC
>NW_006399796.1:20309113-20310138 GCF_000299155.1 Elephantulus edwardii
TCCTTGAAAAGCAAAAGAAAAACTCCCTCATTGGTACACAATGCCCCCCCCGCACTTCCCCAAACCCCACCTCCTACCCCCAAATATAATCCACTCTGCAACCCTCATTGCATACTCCTACGATAAAAATAATGCCCTAAAATATAATACTTTTAGACTATTCTCTCCCCCATAGACTTCAATGCGTTAAACATATTTCATCCAGTTTTGGTCAGATCTTTTTAATCATGGTTTAGAACTGCACTAAAACCAATCCATCATAGGTGATCCAATTAGGCATTTGAAGTACCAGTGCCTTAATTTATACTTACCACAACAATACACAAGCTACCACAGCATAGCGTATTGACAGAGAAATGGTCGGAAAAGTTTCTAGTTATGGTTAATGACTAACTGTTAATTGATATGTGCTGTACTTGGTGGCAACAGCCACCTGGCCAACTGACTGGAAGAAATCGATATTTGTTCCCATTCCAAAGAAAGGTCATCCAACAGAGTGTGGAAATTATTGAACAATGTCATTGATATCACATGCAAGCAAGATTCTACTGAAAATTATCAAAAAATGTTTGGAACAATATGTCAACAGAGAACTGCCAGATGTGCAGGCTGGATTTAGAAGAGGTTGTGGTTGTGGTACTAGGGATATTATAGCTAATGTAAGATGGATCTTGGCAGAAAGCATAGAATACCAGAAGAATGTCTATCTGTGCTTTGTTGACTATGCAAAGGCTTTTGACTGTGTGGATCACAACAAACTATGGCTGACTCTGAGAAGAATGGGAATCCCAGAACATGTGATTGTGCTAATGCGAAACCTATACTTGGACCAGGAGGCAGTCGTCAGAACAGAGTAGGGAGACACTGGATGGTTCAAAATCAAGAAAGAGGTCCATCAAGGATGTATTTTGTCTCTCCATACCTTTTCAATCTCTATACAGAACAGATCATCTGAGACTCTGGGCTGTACGAGGAGGAACATGGCATCAGGATTGGTGGAAGAATCATCAACAACCTGCATTATG
>NW_006399796.1:20310693-20318438 GCF_000299155.1 Elephantulus edwardii
CAAGGATTCTGAAGCTTCATCTGACATACTTTGGGCATGTTGTAAGGAGGGACTGGTCCTTGGAGAGGGACATCATGTTTGGGAGAGTGGAGGGACGGTGCAGGAGAGGAAGACCCTCGATGAGATGTATCCATTCTGTGAGTGGAGTGGTGGGAATGAATGTGCTTGAGACAGTGAGGCTGGCACAAGATAGAATGGCGTTTAGTGCTCTTGTACATAGGGTTGCTACGAGTTCCAAGTGACTCGATGACACATAACAACAACAACATTGGTGGTGTAATCAATAGAGAGTTGTGCTACTAACCAAAAGTGATGTCCCTCTGGTAGTTTCAATCAACCAGTGGCTTCACAGGAGAAAAATGAGTAACCTCCTCCCATGCCATTGATACTTTCACCAAAACCCTCTAGAAGGTCAACTATTTGGTTTAACCCCACAGAAATGAGTTTTAGCTTTTTAAAATTCACGAGAAATATATGAATTGGTGAAGGAATTTGTGTTATACAAAGAACAAATTACTTCAAAATTTTCTAGCTCCTAAACTAGCTCTAGTTACTTCACAGTAAGAATGTAGCTCTCAAACAGCTATCAAAGAGAATACTAAACCTATCCAATATCCTGAAGGGTGATATAAGGATTCTATAAAATGCTTCTTCTTGTTTCTATATCTTACTTCTATGAAAATATTTTTATCTATCATGGCAACATGAAGGAAGGCTCATAAACAAACTTCATTATATGCAGATAACTCCACTTTGTTTGCTGAAAGTGAGCGGGACTTGAAGCACTTGTTGCAGAAGGTTGACAATGCAGCCTTCAATAATGTTACATATCAATATCAAGAAAACAAAAATCCTTACCACTCAACCAGTAGGTAACATCAAGATAGAGAAAAGATTGAGACTGTCAATGACTGCATTTTACTTGTATCCACAATCAAAACTTTTGATACTAACAATGAGGAGGTAAGTAGACATATATAGTTATGCATTTGAAAGTTGTACTACAGACTAAGAAAGTCGGTAGTCAGGGACTTCTCTAAATTATTAAGGAGCAGGATAGGGTGTATCTGATTCAGGCCATGGCTTTCTCAATCACTTGCTATGCATCTGAGAGTTGGATAATGACTAAAGATGACAGAATTGATGCCTTTAAAATGTGGTGTTGGAGAAGAGAGCTGAATTTTCTGTGAACTGCCAAAAGAGCAAACAGATATGTCTTGGAAAAGTTATAGCTAAAGTGCTCCTTGGAGACAAAGACGATGAAGATTCCTCTCACATTCTTTGAGCATGTTGCTAGGAGAGGTTATTTCACGGAGCAGGACATCATGCTTGGAAAGGAGAAGACCCTCAACTAGATGGACTGACATAGTGACATCAGACCTGGGTTTGAGTGTGTCAGAGAGTGTGAAGTGTGGACAGGGTAGGAACAGGTTCATATCTGTTGCTCATAGGGTCACTATGAGTCATACTCAACTCAACGGCATCTAACAACAACACAACAATGTATCTTCATAATATGTGTGTTAATTACTATTAGATTATAGCTTGTTTAAACTGATATTTTTGTTGTTGGCAGTCAAGTTGTAATGAACTCATTGCTAACCTTCCAGAATATTTTCAGAGATAATTAATCACATGGGAGGAAATTGTCAAGCCTTCTGCTGTGGTGCAGGTCATGGATTTGAACCACGTGCCTTTGGTATTACAGCACAGCTTCTTAGCAATAGACCACCAGAGTTCCTTGTGTTTTATGCTAGTTTTAACATTACATTCATTCTGATGGCATTTGAAAAGGTCTATCTGGTTCTACAAGTCACATATATGTACAAAGTCTTATGAAATACTTTTCCTTTAAAGTTTACTGTGAACTGGACTGAAGTTTACTAGACACTTTGTGAAAGAAGTGTTTCTTTTGGGGTACTAGGTTTGGCAATATAAAAATAGGCAAAAATTATACTCATTCATTCCTACAAATAAGAAAAATAATATTCTACTTTAGGAGTGGCATTGTCTTCCTCCAATATTCTGGTACTGCATAGATCCTGAAAGTCTAACTAAAAATGATGTACAATTATATTAAAAATGTCAATGCTTTATTTTTATAATGTATGACTTTTTCCAACAAAAGAGCACTGTTCTTGTTACTTTTGTTTTCTCTGTATAGTACTAGAAATCGTATAAAAGAATTTTTTAAAAACCCTAACTCAGCAGACTTTTAAAAAATACCAAACCCAAATCAAAATATCATTCATCCCAAGAATGAGGAATTGTACCCCATAGACCACATTCCAGCTAACTTTTTATATTTATATTATTTTGGTTCCCAGAACTCATGACTTTTCTGGTTCAGAGAGCATACTATGTTTACTTAAAGAATACCTTGCATTGATTCCCCATGGCCCAGGCCCTAAAGATAATATAATAAAAACTGTGTGTACTCTATGTGTAAAGGGTCAGGAGGTCTGTACCACAGAAGAATCCAACCACTTTAAATCTCAGCCCTTTTATAGAAACCTTGGCCCGGTTGGCCATTCCTCCCCAGGATAAAGAGAGATTTCACCTATCTAATATAAATCAATACTCCTTAAGGAAAAGTGAGGGAAATCTCTAAGATCTTTATTCTTTTAATGTAAGTAAATGGCTTGGTTCTGTGACCAAAAAAAGCATGAAGATCTTTCCTGAGGTCTCTTAAATTTGAAGTTCCTGTTGTGTTTCCCATTCATTCATGTTTTCAACCAGATTGCCAGCATTCTATTTAGAACACTCTGGTCTTGCAGAAACATTAAAATATTCATAAAGATGGTTTTTAATTCAAATGGAATAGATTAAAGGTCAAATTTTGGTTCTTATGGATTTGTTGTAATCTTTGTTAGCTTCGGCTTGAACTTGTATATGAGTAATTGAGGCCTTAAACACTAATGAATGAAGACCAGATGAGTGGTGAGAGGATATCAAGAATGTCATCTATGAAGAATGTAAAAGGTCCTTACAAAGACAAAGGAGAAAGAATAGACAAAGATAGATGGCAGAAGATACTTTGAATGTTGCATTAGAATGCTGAAAAGTCAAAGAAAAGGGAAAAATATCAGGAAATTAAGAAACTGAAAAGAATATTGTAAAGGAAAAAAAAAGAATATTGCAAAGGGCAACTTAAGAATACAAAGCAAAGTTTTGCAGAAAAAATGTGCAAAGAGCTCCAGTCAGAAAATACAAAAGAATGAACTCACTGAGCATATCTTAGGCTTAAAGTACTGGAGACCAAATTCAAGGTTTGAGTTGTAATAGTTAAAGGTGCTATGGCAGAATATTGAATTATCCAGGAAGCAACAAAACAAGATGGAAGGACTGCACAGAGTTACTCTACCAAAAAGAAATGGCTGACATAGAACAATTTAATAAAATAATAAATGATCAAATAGGCCTAGTCTATGATATAAAGAAACTGCCAAAGGCAGCCAGAAATGCACAATCTGGAGAGGATAAAATTGATGAATAGGATTTTCTAAAGAATAAATCCCTGCGCACATCAAAAACTTTTTCCAACAGAGTGGGAAAAAATACCCCTACTGACTGGGAAAAAAATATTTGGCAATAACATTTCAGACAAGGATCTCATATAAAAAGTTTATAGACTCCTACTGGGCCTTCACAAGAAAAAGACTGATAACACAATTACAAAATGGTCAAAAGACATGCAAATACTTTTCACAGAGGAAGTATTTGGATGGCCAACAGACACATGAAGAAATGCTCTAAATCACTGGTAAAACGATTCAAATCAAAACCACAATGAAATACCATTTCACTTCAGTAGCAGTGGCAACATTTAACAGGACAGCCAATAAAAAAAGTTGGAGAAAATGTGGCAAGATAGGAACTCTTATACAATGTTGATGAGACTGTAAAAGGTCACAGCCACTCTGGGAGGCAGTTTGGCATTTCCTCAGAAAGTCAAGTATAGAAATTCCGTATGACCCAGCTATTCCACTGCTTGTAATATACCCTGAGAAAACGAGAACTGAGGCACAAATGGAGATGTGTACACCAATATTCATGTTGTTTTTGCTGACTGTCAACAAATCTAGCACAACTCATAGTGAACCTATAAACAAAAGCAGTGTTATTTACCAGCACAAGAACATGGAAAGAGCCAAAATGTCCAACCACAATAAAATGGATTGAAAAATTATGGTACATTCACACAATGGATTACTATACAGCAAGTAAGAGCAATGATTTTCTAAATCATTACCTAACTTGGGAAGGACTAGAGAGCATTATGGTAAGTGAACTAAGTCAGTCCAATAAGGACAAATCCTATATACAACTATTATTATAGAACATGTCTGATGATTCGAAGGAGGAAGTGTGTAAGCACAGGGGTGAGGATGGGTGGAGGATAATGTGGTTAATCATGGGTTTACACAATTTGATGGGTGGAGGGAGGGGTGGGTAAAGGAAACGGGGAAAGTCCAGTGTGAAAACAAATGTATGTGAGCTTTTAAGTAAATCAATATATAATAAAATCTGAGGAGCACTCTTGGTTGTTCCTTCTCCAAGACATATCTGCTTGTTCATTTGGCAATCCATGGAATAATCAGTACTTTTCTCCAACACCAGAGCTCAAATGCATTAATTCTTCTTCTGTCATCCGTATTCATTGCCTGCTCTCATATGCATAGCAAGTGATTGAAAATACCATGACCGGAATTAGGCACACCTTTGTCTTCAAACTGCCATAATTTGCTTCTCAATAATTTGAAGAGTTCCCTGACTACAGCCTTTCTCAAGACAATATGTCTCCTGATCTCCCACTTGCTGATATCAAAGATGTTTTATTTTGGATCCAAATAGTATGAATTTGCTGACAATTTCAATTCTTCCCCCCCGTCCCCCCCCCACATCTACCATGATGCACTCTGGGTGCCTGTGTCTTTCTTTTTGCCACAAGTAGGTGTCAGCAGAGTGGACTTGCCAGATGAACTGGGGGTTTCTGGCCCAGAGTTCGCCAGCATTTGGGTGTGCTGGAATTGTAAAATACAGAAGGGCCCTCGGGACTTGTTCAAGCACTCTTCTAGGTTGCATAACCCTGGTGTTGGTGTTAGTTTGTGGTTGTTGTGAAGCTGAACACTGTGACACTGATGTGTCAAATGTGTTAGTAGTTACCCATGGCAGACAGTGTTTGGTGGAGTTCCCCGATTAAAACAAGCTTGGAACCAGGAATGGCATCCACTTCCATAACAGTTTACTTCCAGAAATCTTATGAACCTGGAGAAAGGATGAAAGTCACACAAGTGTTGAGGACTTTCCTTCACAGGGTCACTATGAATCGCCTACGACTCGACAGCACTTAATAACAATAACAACATTAGTGATATTGTTCCATAGTATCCACATTGTCTAGTGTTGTTTTATTAGAAATCCTAAGTGCATGGCTTTATCAAGCAGCATTTAAGAGGATGAGAATCTGAATTTTGAGTCAGCTCTAGGTTGAAGATTTCTCTTTGGCTTTGGATGAAGATTCTTGTATATTCTGGAGTTTTGCTTTTGGATAATGTACATGAGACTTGGCCTCTCTCTTTCCACAGTTTTTCTTTGATTATCTTCTCTTGTTTAATCTTTCTTCCCTTCTTGTTTAATCTCATATTTCAAAAAAGATTGCTTCAAGACATACCTTACTTACACTTAACGGGTCTCATTAAATAGCAAGGATAATTCATTCCCAAGGGGAATTATAATCAGAGAGTTAAGCATTTCAGTGAGTTCAATACACAGTAAACCTATTGAATAGAGTGGAATGGTGCTATAGTTTCTGAGGCTATAAATCTTTACCAGCTGTCTCATCTTTCTTGTGTGGAATGGCTAGTAGGTTTGCACTATTAACCTTTCAGTTAGTAGTTTTGTGCATAACCGACAGCACAGCAGTGTTCTATATCCTCAGATAAAGAAGAATTCTTGTTCTGTACCATTGAGTCATATCTAATAGATCTATAGCTAATCCTCCAGTGGGTTTTCAGAGGCAGCCTATTGCAGAAGAGGAGATTGCCTATCTTTCTCCCACACTGGTGGATTTGATCATGTGCCTTTGGGATTGCAGTACAGCTTCTCAACTTTTATTTTTTACAGTTTTATTGTAACAAAGCAACTTGTACACTTCCAGAACGAAGGCTGCATAGTGGAGTGGACCTTGGGGGAGGGATTGTAAAACAATGAAAGAATTTTTCTTTTACTTTTCAAAGAGAAGAGTGTACTGGAGTGGGGGAGAGGGCAGGGAGAAAAGTGTAACAATGAATGAATGGAAATCCAAAGTCTCTGCAAATTTTCATTAAAATTAATAATAATAAAAATTTTTAAAAAAGGAAAGGGAAAAAAAACAACACCCTAAGCATCATCTTTTCTTTCCAGTAAAAGAATAAAATTTAGAAATAAACAGGAACAAAATTACAGTTGTTGTTAGATGCCATTGAGTTGAGTACAACTCATAGAGATCTTATGAACAACAGATCTGAACCCTGTCCTATCCTGTGTCATCTTCACACTTTTGACACACTAGTGTTCATTGTGGCAGTCACAGTGTCAATCCACCTGGTCAAGGGTCTTCTACTTCATCAACCCTCCGCCCTTGCAAGCATCATGCCCTTCTCTAAGGAATAACCCCTCCTAGAAACATGCCCAAAATATGTGAGTTGAAGCCTCATCATTCTTGCCTCCAAAGAGCTCTCAGGCTGCACCCTCTCCAAGATATATCTGCTTGTTCTTTTAACAGTCCATGGAATGTTCAGAACTCTTCTCCAAAACCATAGCTCAAAGGCATCAATTCTTCTTCTGTTATCCTTATTCATTGTCTAGCTCTGAGACAACATAACAATTGTCTGCATAACAATTGATCTTAAATGCCATGGTCTGAATCAGATGTATTTTAGTCCTCAAACAGACATCATTACGCCTGAATATTTTGGACAGATCCCTAACTGCAGATTTTCCCAGAGCAATGTTTCCTTATTTCCAGAGTGCTGATACCAAAAGTGTTATTTGTAGATCCAAGTAAGATGAAGATGCTGACAGTTTAAAATTTTTCTCCATTCATCATGATGTTGCCTATCAGTCCAATGGTAAGAATTTCTTTCTTGACATTAAGATAAAATTCATATTGAAGACTGCATTCCTTGATATTCAACAAGTGCTTCAAGTTCTCCACACTTGCTAGAAACAAGGTTGTGTCATTTGCATAATGGAGGTTATTGATGAGTCTCCCTTCAATCTACATCCCTTTTCATAGGATACATCTTCTACCTTCTACAATAATTTGCTCAGTATACAGACCAAAAAGGTATGAAGAGAGAATACAACCCTGACACACTTCTTTCTTAATTTTAAATCATTCACTATTCCTGTGCTCTATTTCTTCAACAGTCTCTTCATCCAGGTGTAGGTTTCACATGACCACAATTAAGTTCTCTGGGATTCCCATTCTTCTATATGTCAGCTACAACTTTGCATGATCCACACAGTCAAATGCCTTTGCATAAACAAAAAAGTCTCCAGTTTGGAGCCTTCTTTATGAAGCAGTTGGATTTTGAAAGGTAGATTATTTTTATTTAATTGACAGTCAGGTGTAAAATGGTCATTTTTATTTAGTTAAAAATCAGGAACTAGGCAAGGATGCCCACTATCACCTCTTTTATTCAATATTGTTTTGGAAGTCTTAGCAATAGCAATAAGACAAGAGAAGGGAATAAAAGGTA
>NW_006399796.1:20320348-20322065 GCF_000299155.1 Elephantulus edwardii
CACTTCTGGTAGTTCTCTGTTGATGTGCTGTTCCAGTCGTTTTTGGATAATCTTCACTAAAATCTTGCTTGCATGTGAAAAAAAAAACAAAACAAAAACAAAACAAAAAAAAATCAGGCATGAAGAGTAATTTACTGTTAGAAATACAAACTAAATTGTCAGGGTGTTTGGGGAGAACATTTTTCTAAATGGTACAGCACTTATCTGTCAGTTTGCTGTACTGAGATAATTTGGGATTGCTGTAATACTGAAAGCTATGTCACTCGTATGTCAAAGGCCATGACGATTATCCATGTTGATAGGTTTTAGTAGAACTTCCACATTAAAACAGACTAAGAAGCAGGATTGGACAAAGCATAGCCAGCTGAAATGAGGAAAAACAATAACAAATATTGTTTAATAGTTTGAATGTTCATAGCTTGACTGTTGGAAAACTGGAAATTGTTCAAAATACAATGAAAAGCATGAACATGGACAGAGTAGGCATTGGTGAGATGAGATGTACCAGCTTAGATCACTTTGAATCAGATAATTATAAGGTGTACTATAACCAGCAAAATCCTGCTAAAGATTATCCAGAAAAGACTTGAACAGTACATTGACAGAGAACAACCAGAAATACAAGCTCATGTGACCTCTTCAAATAGAAGAGGTTATGACACTAGGGATATTATTGTCAATGTCAGATGGATCTTGACAGAGAGCAGAGTACCAAAAGAATGTCTGTCTGTGTTTCATTAACTATGCAAAGGCATTTGACTGTGTGGATCACAATAAATAGTGACTAACCTTGAGGAAAATGGGACTCTCAGAACACTTGATAGTGCTTATATGAAATCTATACTTGGACCAATAAGAAGTCCTCAGAACAGATTAAGGAAATACTGCATGGTTCAAATCAGGAAATGAGTGTGTCAGAGATGCATCCAGTCCCGATACGTTTTCAATATGTATGTATGCAGAACAGACCATTCAGAAGGTAGGGCTTTATGAGGAGGAGTGTGGCATCAAGATTGGAGGAAGATTCATTAACAACCTACGATACGCAGATGACACAACCTTGGTTGCTAAAACTGAAGAAGACCTGAAGCACTTGCTGTAAAAGGACAAGAATTGTACTCTTCAATTTGGATTGAAGCTTAACATCTAAAAGACAAAGATTCTCACCACTGGGCCAATCAGCAGCACCAAGGTAAATGGAGAAGAGATTGAGGTTATTAGCAAGTACAGCTTGCTCAGATCCACAATCAATATTCTTAACACCAGCAGTCAGGAAACCAAAAGATGAATTGCACTGGGAAAATCTACTGTCATGGACCTCTCTAGAGTGCTGAAGAGCAACAATGTCAGTCTAAACAGAAAGGTTGCCTAATCCAGGCCATGGTCTTCTCAATTACTTGTTATGCTTGAGAGAGTTGGACAATGACTAAGAATGGCGGAAAGATCTATGACTTCATGTTGTGGTGCTGGAGAAGAGTCTTGAACATACCATGGACTGCCAAGGAAACAAATAGGTGTTTCCTGGAGAAGGCTAGGATTTTGAAGGTCCACCTCACTTACTTTGGGTACATGGCCTGGAGAAACCTGTCCTTGCAGAAGGACATCATACTAGGAAGGGTGGACGGACAACGCAGGAGAGGGAGACCCCGCATGAGATGAACTGATACAGTAACTGTGGCAATGGGGGTTGCTGTGTCAAAATTAGTGAAACTGGCTT
>NW_006399796.1:20329552-20359300 GCF_000299155.1 Elephantulus edwardii
TCAAGTGACAGAGATCGAGTCATCATTAGGAAAGAATTTTATTTTCAAATTGTCAACTTAAACTGCAAAGATGTCCAATAAACATCAAAGTTAAACATGCCAAAGGAGAAGCCACGTTGGCCAAAATGCTCACATAACCCACTCAAACACCTCAACCTATCCTTTGCTGACTTTATATAACCCAAATGTTTTATAAGGTTGTTTTCCTTCTTTTTTTTCCAAACAAGATAATGTAGACAGATACATGTTGGTAAATGCTAACTGTTCATATTCACATAGAGACAGTGTACTCTCTGACCCCAATATACAGAGAAAGGAGGAAAAAAACTAGAATTCTATGTACTACTTATTACCCAACAACCTAGAACCCTCCAGCTTCCTGTCAGAGCTAAGGTAACAGAAGGTTTTTCTTTTTCCCACAGAACATGGTGGTATATTGATTCTATAGTTTTGGGGGTTTTGTTTTTGTTTTGTTTTGTTTTTTAGGGAATAAGAAGGGATAAAAAATTTGGAATGGAAAGAACTAGCAATTATTTCCCCAATGTATTCTCCTCATGTCATTTTCCTCCAAATTAAGTTAAGAGCCATTGTATAAAGCAGAGAAAAGAGACCTCAAGTGCTGAACAACTGAACACGAAAGAGGGAAAGGGGAAAAGCCAAACAAAAGAGACTGAAACTTGCTCTTAGGAACTGAAGAAAATTTTAAAAAGTTGGAATTCATCAGTGTTCCTAGTCATCCTCTCCTTCCTCTTTCTCTTCTTCCTCTTCCTCCTCTTCCTCATCATTATTTTCCTTTTTCTCCCTTTTGTAGTCTTCCCCTTCTCCATCAATGCCTTCTAAACCTTCTTCATTATCATCATCATCTTCCTCTCCTTCTCTTCCTTCATTATCCATTTCATGAACCAAACAATACTGTAATGGATCTGGAAAAATAGGATCTTTTATGGACTTTCCTTATTCATCTGCACCTGCATCAGAATATTCTTAAAGCAACTCTCTGGTTCTTCCTGCTGGATTGTTCTGCATTTGACTTGAACATTTCATCAAGTCCCTTCCAGATTTCCATTTTATTTCAGTTGATTTTGAGGATAGATCATCAATCTCACTCAAATTTTATTTTTAAAATAAGGCTTTTCATCAAAATAAAAGCCTGTTGTGTACCTTGATTTGATATATTCAGCTTCTGTCACTTCAACTCTGATCAAATAATGCAACACCTCTTCATCCTCCTCCCCGAGCAATCCAGACACTTGTGCATGGTTGGCAAATGCTGTTACCTCAAACTTTAGGATTTTGGTGATCAACTCTGACTTCTTCTAAAAGAATGGTTGGCAGAGTTTGTTTTATTTCTGTTCTACTTTTAAAATCTCCTCACTGGCTTGTTCATTAAGTCCATTTCATTTTGTACTTTATCAATACGTTCCATTGCGTCCTATTACTCTTTTTCTCCTTTCAGCAAGTTCACAGAGGCCATCTCCACTGTGACATTTTTTTCTGTTGTGGTTGGAGGGAAGACTGATATTTCTGAGGTTGCTGCAAAGTCTCAGAACAAGAGGGATGAGATAATTGCTTAGAAAACATTTCAAAACAGACAATACACAACTGACTGTGGCTACATTTGAAGAAGCTGGCTGATAATTCTTCTGGGAGTCAACCATTCTTTTCCTCAGTCCCTCTGTTGCCAAATACCTTATCTCTGTTTAATTTTTGGTTATCATAGTGGATGTGCTTCTCCCAACATCATAATTCTCTTGTCAATATCTCATTAAGTTAGATTTGGAGTGCTCTCTTTTATATTGATTCCAAAAACTAAGAAAAGTAATGTAATACTTCAAAAATAGAAACAAAAATAGAGACAGTCATACTGATTTGAAGCTTCTGTCTAGAAAACTCGGAATCTTTTTCCTAAAAAAAATAATGCCACTTGCATATATCACTTCTTTTCTATTTATTTTTTTTATTTTCCAGTTTTCCTCAATCTGTTGGAGCTCTTGCTTAAGTAGAATTATGAGGGTTTCTTTTTGTTCCTTTGTTCAGTATCCTCATGTAACAAACCTTTCAAAGTATATTTTAGGGCATTATGATTATCTTAAGAGTTCGGAATGAGGGTTGCAAAGTGGAGTATACTCGGGATGGAGGTGGGGGGGGTGCGGGGGGTATTATGTACCAATGAAGGAGTTTTTCTTTTGCTTTTCAAGGAGAAGAGTGAACTGGGGCTGGGGGTGGGGTGGTCAGGGAGAAAAGTGCAGCAATGAATGAATGGAAATTCAAAATCTTTGTAAAGGTTCATTGAAATTAATTTAAAAAATTGAAACAACACATCATCAGGACAGTGGCCTAGGAGCCTATCTCATTCCTCAAATACAGACTTACACTCTAATTTATGAATGAATAACTTACAAAAAGTGTGATTTAATGAATGTAAAATAAAATGAAGGAACTTAACATGTTATATACTCTAAAAAACCATGCTCTTCAACTGTATCTTGCATGAATTTAGCCTACTGTTTACTGCAATGTCATAGCCCATAAATGTTTTGTTATATGGTGATTAAACTACAGAAATATAAAAAAAAAATCTACTTCTTCTCAAATAAAAGGTTAACTGTTAAAAGTTTGTTTCATATTGGAATAGAATTTCAACTTCAAGATTTCATTTGACTTATCACTCAAATGGAAGGTTTCTTCTGACAGAGAGATTAATGCCTCCCTGAACAACAGAAACATTTGTCATTTTTTACAAACTTGGCATCCTCTTCTTTCATTAATTCTCAACCAGGTCCAAAAAGACACAGAGTGTACTGCAGAAATGTTTAGGTAGTTGAAAATGCTGGCACTTTATCATTGCTTAAAGGAAAACAAAGGGTGGATGAAAAGAATATAAATTTTGTGTTATTGTTGTTATAATCAAGATACTATTTTACCTAAGAATTAAGGTGTTTTATTATGTGCAAATAGACTATTTTATCCTTTTCTTATCATTTAATCATTATTTCGTTATTATCCCAATTTTCTACTGCAGCATCTCCTTAATAAAATTATGAAGCAGAAAACAGAATTATTCTTACAAATCTCAAGAAATTCCTACTACTTTTGTTCTTGTTAGTATTTTTCCCATAACTAATTGTCCCCCAAAATTTAGTGACTTAATGCAAACATTTTCTATTGTCCATGATTTGAGGCATTACTCAATTGATGCTGTTTCTATTAGCTAGATGACTGGTGAAGGATCTACATTATTTTAGCATCGTTACCCACCTCTCTGGGAACTTGGGATCTCCTGTGCTCTGGCTCTTTCTCCTCATGCTATCTCATCTTCTAGGCCCTCTTTCTGTGCCTTGTGCTTATTACAGCAAGACAACTCCAGAGTTGTCAACCTTGTTACACGCAGCTCAGGTTCCAAGAAAAAAAAAAGCCATCAATCAGTCCAAAGACATTTTCCAACCTAGCTTCAGAAATCAACTGCATTCAACCCATCAGGCAAGTCATTCATCTGACTCACTCATTGTTTGCAATTAATAACCAACTCAGAGCTAACCCTCCATTGGATTTCTGAGGCAGTAAATCCCACTGGAGGGATTGTTTGTTTTTCCTGGGAGTTGCTTGTGAATTCACACAGGCAGAGAAGTGAATCGTTTGGGTTAGTAGCACAGATCTCTGCGACTATGTGAGCACTAAGAAGGGAAACAAAAATCTCTCAATGAGAATAATAGAGAAGAATATGTGTCTCTTTTAAATTTATCTTATATTCAGTGTGTTAGAAAATAACCTCATCTCCTCCACTCTTGAAAAGTCTTGAAAACAAGGAAGAAACACAGATTCTCTTCAGCACCTGAAACTTCAATCTAATCTTGGGACCAAATTGAAACACAAACAAAATAATGTACTTAAACCTAAAGAAAATAACCAAGTGTTGATTTTTTTCCCCTCAAGAAGGCAGGTGCACTAATGGAAAGGAGATTAAGAGGGCACTTTACAAAATACAGTTTTTAAATCTTCCTGTCAGTCTCTTGCAGAGACAAAAAGTTCCTAGGGGGTTGCAAGTGCCATGCTATGGGGACCTGCCAATCAAGAGTTGTGATTAGACACAAGTGTTAAATTGACAGGAACTTCAATCTCAAAGGAGTGTATTTACTTTTAGCTTTACCTCTCCAGTAATTTTCAAGGGCTCTAAATAGCTTAATACTTTTCATACAGATTAAAACCAGAATTTTCGTTTACCACTGATTCATAAAATGAGCTTAAAAAATCTTTTTTTAATGTTAAATGGAGATAGCACATTATCGTTAGTTGTCACAGAGTTGATAGTGACTCATGGCTTCCCCATTTGTGCAGAGTAGACCTGTTCTAGAATTTTCTTTTTCCAGACTGAGCTTCTAGAAGCCGATTGTTAAGCTCCTCTTCAGGGGCATTTCTGAGTTCAAATCACTAATTTTTAGGATTCCTGGCTGCCTGTTGTTACTGTTGTTTTTGCACACTGTAGAGTCAGAGCTGACCCACAGCTGACCCTCAGGTGGGTTTTCAGAGACAGTGAATTACACAGGAGGAGAGTGCCCCTTCCTTCTCCTGCAGAGTAGCTGGTGACCTCAAACAGAGTGCCATAAGGATTGCAGCACAGCTCTTTGCCACTACACCACCAGAGTGGTAAGATATTACTTGCAATCCTAAAGGTGCAAGGTTTGAATCCACCAGCTGTTCCAGGAAAGGACAGGCAATCTTTTCCCATGTGATTTATTATATCTGAAAACACACTAACCCACGGGAAAGTCAGCTATGGTTCTGTTCTGATTCTACAACACAAAATACCAAATAGTTAAACACTTACCCTTTGCACCACTCAGAGATTCCGCCTACACAGCATGCATGTTTAAAGTTTTCCTCCAAGGAAACACAATAATTTGGTCTTCAGAAGGCATTGTAAAAAGTGTTCTTTCACATCGAGTCATTTCTCACATTGCCAATATTCCTCAGTTATTTGTTTCACCCTCTTCTTTGTCTTTTTGCACATTGTGATTTCTTTGGTAATAAATAATTGTTCTAATTTACATGCATTCTCAGCTTTCTAGAGTTCAATAGTTTTATATATAAGAATACAATATGAAATATGTTTGACCTTTTAACTGCAGTAGAAAATGTTGTTTTTAAATTTAGAGCTTTATCAACATCTACTTTTTATCTCTCAAGTAATCTTTGACAAATGGCTATAAATACATGTTTCTTGCTGTGCAAGTAATAAAACAAAGGCTGTAACTATATCTTTATTTCTCAAAGTTCTTCCTATAGGCAGATGCTAATCCTCCTACAGAGATCTACTATATATTGATTTGAAGAATGAGCCTTTACTATAATTTTAGCCAGCTATACGTTCTCTGGTTCCTCTCCCGCTCAAATTCTATTAATTCCAGATTCATTTCTTTCTTCCATTTAGAAAGTAGGTTTGGTATACTGGCTACATTCCTCTCATCACTGCACCAATTCTGGTAAAGCAAAGTTGATTGAAATACCGCTGTTTTCTGTAAGAACTTCATTGTTGCAAAAGAGGAAGAAGCACAAAGCAGCATTGCTCAACATATGAAAGACCAGTGCTAAAAGGGCTCTAGATGTTCAGCACCATCAGTGTGATTTCTTGAGGACACAGAAGAGCAGACAAGAATCACCTTTTAGTGGAAAAATGAGTCCTGTTCATGGATAGGAAGACTCATTATAGTGAATATGACAATATTACCAAAAGCAATGTAGACGTTCAACACAATCACAACCTAGATACCAAATTTCTTTTTCAAGGAGATTGAAAGGGAAATTATAAACTTCATTTGGAGAGGAAAGAGACCCCATAAAGCTAAACGTTTCTGAGAAACAAAAATGAAGTGGGAGGCACAGCACTCCCTAACCTCAAAATCTACTACACAGTGGTAGTAACCATAACAGCCTGGTAGTGGTGTACTGACAGGCACATAGACCAGTGGAACAGAATTGAGAACCCACAAATTGATCCAGTTATCTATGGTCAACTGGTATTTGACAAAGAAATCACGGCTATCATATGAGGAAAGGACAACCTCTTCAAAAAATGGTGATTGCAAAACTGGATTCCACCTACAGAAAGCTGAAATAGGCTCCACATCTCACCCTATACTGTACAAAAGCATTATTATGGAATGATATGAGGATCCAAGGAGGGAGGAAAGGTGAAAATAGAGGGGTAAGGATTGGGGGCGGGTAGGATGCTAATCATGGGGGTGGACAATTCGATGGGTGGGTGGAAGAAAGAAATGGGAAGGATCTTTTGTAGAAAACAATGTATTCAAACTTTCTAAATAAATCACTATAATTTTTTTTAGTCTATTGAAAAGAGCCCCACCTTTTCCCAACAGAGTGCGAAGAGAACCTACTGAGTGGGAACAAACATTTGGTAATACCATCTCAGACAAGAATCTCATAACAAAAGTGTACAGAACACTTCTGGGCTTCCACAAGAAAAAGGTTGATAACTCAATTACAAAATGGGCAAAAGGCAAAAGGCATGCAAAGAATTTTCACTGAAGATAGTAGAATGGCCAACAGACACATGAAGAAATACACTAAATTACTGGCAATAAGAGAGATATAAATCAAAACCACAATGAGGTACCATCTCACTCCAGTAAGAGTGGCAAGGTTTAACAAGACTGGGAGTGTGGCAAAGGCTTCAGTGGAAATCCTGCCTCATTGCCCATCAGAGGTTTCACACGGTGAAGGTCCCCTTTTGCAGCGAGTGCAGAAAGTTCACCCTCACCCCACATTGCAAGATCCACATGGGCTAGAAGCCCTTTCAGTGCAGTGAGTGCCAGAAGGCCTTTGAGAGAAGGCCCAAGCTCGTGGTCCATCAGCGGTTCTTCTCGGGCGAGAGGACTTACTGCTGTAGTGTGTGTGGCTAGACATTCAGCTTCTGGTCGAACTTTAACTCCCTCAAGAGAGAACACAAGCGGTAGAATGACCCAGAGTCCTCAAGGCAGAAGACGACTCCAGGGCGAGTTCAGCCTAGGCAAGTACTGATGATCTTGTGTAGAGGAAGGACCCTGCTTGTCCTCTGACTGTCCATATGCCTCCTGCAACTGCTCACACCTCAGTCAACATCAGCTGACTCCTGTTCACCAATGTTCATAGCAGTGTTATTCACCATCACAAAAACATGGAAACAGCCCAGATGTTCAACCACAAACGAACAGATTGAGAAGTTGTGGTACATTTATACAATGGAATACTGCACAGCACACAGGAGCAATGATTTTGTAAATTACTGCCTAACTTGGGAGAGACTGGAGAGCATCATGCTGAGTGAATTAACTCAGTCCCATAAGGACAAATACTATATAAAACTATTATCGTAGAATGAGAATGAGGATCCAAGGAGGGTGGGAAAGGGTGGAAGCAGAGGAATGAGGATTGTGGGGTGGGGGCATTACTTATGGGGTTGTACCAATTGATGAGGGAGGGGGAGGAAAATTGGAAGAAGGAAGAATCTGGTCTGAAAAACAATGTATTCAAACTTTGTAAATAAACAGTATGTGTGTGTGTGTGTGTGTCTTTTCCAAACAAGGTCAGATATAGAAGCCCTTCTCTGTCATACCAAGGATACTGGAATTTATTACATAAGCAAGGGGTGGCTAGAGAGTAACAAGAACAGACATGCATTTAGAATGACATACTCGTTTGTAAGCAAATATTAAGGCATATGACCTTTTTCCACAATTCCATGAAAATATCTAACATATACTTTATAAAATTATCTTTCCATTCATGCCTGCATATGCAAGCATAAAGCACTCTTATCTCCCTGTCTTTCCATGTAAAATAATTGGAACATATTTTGCTCAACGATTATTTTTCTTCCTTTCTAAATTAAACTCCAAGAAATATTTTCTTATTAAAGAATTCTTTACCATTCTTAACCTTTCTTCCAAAAGATACATGGACTAATTTTTAGCTAATTATTTCTAAGAAAGTTACAGTTCTGAGTAATAGTAAAAAAAATAACTGATTGAAGTTTATTCATTTTGTAAGGGTAAGGGTTATACAAATTAGTTCACATTTTTTTATTTCTTTTTTATCTGTTCAACATTAACTTGCAAGGCATGTATTATTTTTTTCTCAATTTTACAAAGAGGGCACAGAAATATAGATATTACATCACTGCATCAGATGATAAATAAAAAGACTGAGATCTGGAATGTAAAAGCCATTAAAAATGACAGACTCAAATACTGTGCTACTAGAAATTGTTTAAGAAATGTTGTCATCTATTTTAGTCATTGTCATTGGGAAGATTTCAATTCATATTGACATAATGGTTACAGCAATGGCTATATGACATTGCAACACAATGGCTACAACAATGATAGTTCTTCTTCAAGGAGCAGCACTTTGGTTGCTCTTATTTCAAGATTTTTGTACTAATAGGCCCTCTTTTTGTTTATTGTTAAATAGTTTAAAGCACAGCTTGGTGAGTTTTTATGTATATGAATACCTATGTTACCAGTTCTGTCCTGTCATGTAGAGATATAATGAATGCAATGAGCAAAAGGCTTATTAGTTACTATCATCTGGATCAAAATATAGCCTTTCTCCCCAGCAGTTTCCTTATGCTACATCACCAACCGACTAAAATTTGAAGTGATTATCCAACCATAAATTAGAATGTTATATTCATAAACCACTTTTATCTTTTCAATTTCATATAGAAAATATAATTCAGCAAGATCATTTTTATTTAGCAGTTTAACACTCTGTCATCAGAGCTCCCTCTAAGAACATTTTTTTTAAAAAATCTGGTTCTAGTCATCATGATCTTTTAGAGATTTACCTGTATGGTTATAGGTAGAAATATTTCCCCCCATTTCATAGCTATGTAATATACTATTGGGTAAATATACCAACATTTAAAAATTAATTATATTTTATCTAACATTTGAATTCTTTTCAGTGTGAGGGCTATTGTGAAAAAATCGTATACAGTATCTTTGCATGAATACATGCTCTGTCTTTTTTTGGGGATGTGTTTTCCAAGGACTAGAAATTCGAAAACCAAAGATACTATGTCTAACTTTGTAAGTAGTAGTGTTCAATATTTGTTTACAAAAAAATAAAAAAATATTTTGTTTACATTTTCATTAGCAATATATGAAAATTACTTTTATTTATATTGTCACTTGCTTATGGTTTTGTTCATCAACTTACTGCCTTTGTAAGAATTTCTTTTAGTTTTGCTTTAATTTCACTAACCTGTGATACTGAGTATCTTTTAGTATGCTTCATTTGGATACATGGAATCCTGCTTTTAATAGAAAGCTTTGGCAATATCATAAATTACTAATATAATAACATAAAGAGAAAGGAAATAATAATTCGAATTGAAAAAGAAATGGGGTATTATGTTGTAGTTAATATGTTGAGCTGTTTCTTTCTAATAGAGACCCTATTACAGCAGGACAAAATGCTATTCACACTAAAATGTGTCATTTTCACTTCTTTGCTGTGCTTAGTCTCCCATATGGATTGAAGCTCAACATCAAAAAGACCAAGATTCTCACCACTCAGCCAATAAACAGCACCATCATAGATGGAGAAGAGATTGAGGTTTCTAGCAATTACAGCTTGCATAGATCCACAATCAACACTCTTAACACCAGCAGTCAGGAAATCAAAAGATGAATTTCATTGGTAAAATCTCCTGTCTTGGACCTCTCCAGAGTACTGAAGAGAACTATGTCAGTCTAGGGACAAAGGTGCACATAATCCAGGCCATGGTTTTATCAATTACTTGTTATGCTTCAGAGAGTTGGACAATGACTAAGAATGACAGAAGAAGAATAGATGCCTAGTTGGGGTGTGGGGAAGAGTCTTGAACATACCATGGATGGCCAAGTAAACAAATTGATCTGTCTTAGAGAGGGTGAAACCAAGTCTCTCCTTGGAGGCTAGGATTTTGAAGGTCCACCTCACTTACTTTTGGGCACATGGTCAGGAGAGACTTGTCCTTGGAGAAGGACATCATGCTCAGATGGGTAGACAGACAGCACAGGAGAGGAAGGCCCCGGATGAGACGAATTGATACAAAAACTAGGGTAATGGGGATTGGTGTGTCAGAATTAGTGAGACTTGCTCAGGACAGGGAAGGGTTCAGAGCTGCTGTACATAGGGTCTCTATGCATCGCAGGTGACTCAACGGCATGTAACAACAATAACGTACTATGACTTGTTTGAAAGCAGGAGTGGCATCCACTTTCTAAACAACATGCCTCCAGAAACTCTATGAACTTTGGTGAATGTCAATAGTTATAGAGGGACTTCAGGCCTTTTGTTCATAGGTTTGCTTTGAGTTATGCTTGACTCGAAGGCAATCAACAACAAAAACTACAATCACTCTGCAAGTCTATTTCCTTGAAGATCTCTCTCTCTTCGCCTGCCCTCTACTTTATTGTAAAATGATACCTTCTTTCCAAGGACTAGATTTCCTAATAATATGCCTAAACTATTTCAGACAAAGTCTTGTTTCTATGGAGCAAACTGTCTCCATTTCATCCTACAATTATTTGTTCTTTGAGTAATCCATGCTGTTGTTGTTGTTATATGCTACCAAGTCACTGTGACTCCTAGTGACCCTATGTACAACAGCTCGGAAGCCTGCTCTATCTTGAGTCAATTCCATTGTTCCTGACACACCTACCCCATCACCCCAGTCAGGAGTCAATCAATCACATCTGAGATCTTCCTCTCTTGTGCATCACTCCACACTTGGGAGCATGATGTCCTTCTCCAACAACTGGTGCCTCTTGGCAATATACCTAAAGTATGTCAGATGGAGCTTCAAAATCCTTGACTCTAAGGAGCACCTTGATTTCACCCTCTCCAGGACAAACTTGTTTGTTCTCTTAGCAGTCCATGATATCCTCAATACTTTTCTCCTACACCACAATTTAAAGAAATCAGTTCTTCTATCACCCTTAGTCATAGACCAGCTCTCTAATGCAAGCAAGTATTTGCTAGTATCGTAGCCTGCATCAGGTATACCTTAGTTTCTAGGCTGACAACATTGCTCTTCAGTACTCTGGAGAATCCCTGGCAGCACATTTTCCCCCCATTGAAATTCTTCTTTTGGTTCCCTGGCTACAGGAACCAAGAGTGTCAATTAGGGAGCCAAGCAAGCTGAAGCCGTTAACAGTCTCAATCTCTTTACTGTGTATCATGATGCTGCCACTTGGCCTAGTAGTGAGAATCATTGTCTTCTTGATGCTGAGCTTCAATCCATATTGAAGGTTGCAATCCTTGACCTTCTTCAGCAAATTCCTCAGGACCTTATGAATTTCAGCCAGTGAGGTAGTATCGTCTGCATAACACAGGTTGTTGATGAGTCTTCCTCCAGTTCTGATGCCACACTCCTCCTCACAGATCCCAGCCTCCCATATCATCTGTTCCACATATATATTGAAAAGGCATGGAGATAGGATGCATCATTTGCATACACCTTTTCTGATTTTGAACTATGCAGTGTTTCCTTGCTCTGTTCTGATGACTGCCTCTGGTGTATAGGTTTCATATCAGCACAATCAAGTGTTCTGTGATTCCCATTCTTCTCAAGGTTAGCCACATTTTTTAATCCACTCAGTCAAATGCATTTGCATAGTCAATGAAACCCAGACATTCTTCTGGTACTCCCTACTTTCAGCCAAGATCCATATAACACTAGCTACTATATCCCTAGTGCCACGGCCTCTTCTAAACTCAGCCTGCACATCTGGAAATTCTCTGCTGATGTATGGTCCCAGTGGTTTTTGAACAATTTTCAGCAGGATTATGCGTGAATGTGATAGTAATGATAATGTTCAATAATTCTCACACTCTGTCAGATCATCTTTCTTTGGAATGGAAATAAATTTGGATCTCTTAGAATATTCCATATTCTTTACTAGCGTCACAAAATTCTACTGAGCCTTGGCAGTAATGGAACATAAATAAGATCATAGAACAAAATAGTCATACAAGGGGACAGCAACCACGTGAAAGACTCAATCCCAGATCCAGAACCTTTAGTTGTTGAGGAGAAAGTGACCTGCTACTCCCCTGGAGAAAAAAAAAATTTCCATTTGGAGATCCTGGCTCCCATGGAGCCATCCTAGGGACAAAAGAGGACACAGAATTTGAGAGATGAGGCTATAATCAGGTGAGAGACTCATTTCCATAGCTGACATATTGAAGTGCTAGCAAGGTAGCTACCTACAACCCCCCAAGACATAAACTACTTAATTTGGGAAACCTGATCACGTCACTCCACAAACAAAAAAAGAACAATAGACTTTAGGATAAGGGTCTACAATAATGCAAGATTCCTTCAAGGCTGCACTGCAGAAAAGAGAAGATCTGAAGGACTTTAAGAAAGACAAACTTTACTGACTGCTCTAGAGGTCTGGAGAGGACTTCAGTAAAGTGAGTTGCCCATCTCCATAGACTGAACTTTTTAAGCTTGCAATTAATCAATAATATCTAAAGATAAAGAACTATAAACAGATTACATAGACACAATAGAAACAGCCTAACACATACGAAGAAAAACTTCACATAATGTCAAGAAAGCAACAGGTTACTTCAAGCATTGTGGATAAAAAAACCCCAAGTCTTCTCCAAGAATAATAGAACTATTGAAAACTGAATGACTGTCCTAGATTTGGGGAGGCAGAAGCAGTATGTTGTCATATAAACAACTGCTGAAGAAGATCAAAGGATGGAAGCCAAAATAAAATGAGTATTCCAGAGGGGGGGGAAATGTGGAGTGATATGAACAGCTCGAAAAATGAAGAAAATGAAAACTAGTACAAGAAAGAATGAAAATCATAAATAAGGGGAATACTCTAGAAGCAGGATTGTTGTTGTTTTGTGCCTTTGAGTCACCTGCGACTCATACAGACCTGATATACAACAGCTGTAAACTCTGCTCTATCCTGTGTCAATCTTATTGCCTCTGACTCACCTATGCCCATTACGCCAGTCACTGAATCAATCCATCTCATAGAGGGTCTTCGTCTCTTGTGCTATCCCTCTACCCTTTCAAGCATGATGTCCCTTTTCAAGGACTGGCCCCTTCTTGCAACATGTCCAAAGTATGGCAGAAGAAACTTTAGAATCCTTATCTCCAAGGAACAGCCTGATCTTACCCTCTCCGAGACAAACCTGTTTGTTCTCCTAGCAGTCCATGGTATATTCAATACTCTTATCCAGAAATAGGGACCCAGAAGAAATGTATTGATACAAAGGAACTTGAACTATTATGGAAGAAACTGCAAAAATTACAAAAACACAACACGAAAATAATCACAAAACAAAGCAAAGCTAACAGAGCACTAGAAATTGCAGAAATTCATTAAATTCAATTCAGAATGTTCGAACTGAAGTGGCAGAAATGCACCAACTAATTTGAGAAACAAAAAACCAGAAGAGATAGAACAGAGAGTCAGTGAAATGGAAGAAAAGAATCTCCTGGGAATATGTTGTTGTTGTTGTTGTTAAGTGGCGTTGAGTTGTAGGTGACTCATAGCGACCCTATGATCAAAAGTTCTCAACACATGGAAATATACTAGAAATAAAATCTTAAAAGAGACTGAAAAAAAATGGAGAAAACATTAGAATCACGTGGGATAACACCAAAAGGGACAACATACATGTGAGCAGAATTCAGAAACAGAAGAGGCACTGAGAATACTTTGAAAGACGTACTAGAAGAAAATTTCCCAGGTATGAAAAATGGAGAAATCCTTATTCAAGAAGCTCAGTGACACCAAATAGACAAGACTCCAAGAGAAAAACCTCAAGGCACATCATAGTCAAATTATGAAAATAAAAGATAAGGGAAGAACAGTAAAACCAGTGTGAGAACAAAGACTGACCTACAAGTGAGAAACAAATAGATTAAGTTCTGATTTCTCAGCAGAACCATTCAAACAAGGAGAAACAGAATGGCATATACGGAAGGATGAAAAAAAAATGCCAGCCGAAGATCCTGTCCTCAGCAAAGCTGTTCATATATATGGAGAAAGATAATTTCCAGAAAAGCAGAAAATGAAAGGAATTTGTGAAAACAATACCAACTCTACAAGAAATTCCAAGGGATGTTCCTCCAACATAGACACTAAAGCAATGCAGAAGGACTATAATAACCAGTTGTTGTTGTTGTTGTTGTTGTTGCTGTTGATTGCCTTCAAGTCGAGCACAACTCATATACTTGACTAGAACAAGTATATTCACAGACAATTTCAAAGGGCAGCTCAGGAGGACAAAGCAAAATTTTATATGGAATGTGAAAATATCTGGAATTGGAAAATAAAAAGGGAAGAACTCGCTCTGCATTTCTCAAGCTAAAAGAACTGAAAGATAAATTTAAGCCCTGTGTCATAATGTTGAAAGATGCTATGGGCAATATATTGAATGACTCAGAAAAAATTAAAAGAAGATGGAGGGAATACACAGAGTCACTGTATAAGAAAGAATTGATTGACACTTAAAATTTCAAGAAGTGTGAAATGAATATGAACAGGAGCCAATGGTAATGAAAGAGGAATTGGAAGCTGTATTGAAGGCGTTGGCAAAAAATAAGGCCTCAGGAATCAGTGGGATATCAATTGACTTGTTTCAATTAACAGATGCAGCCTTGGATGCACTCACCAGTGTATACCAGGAAATTTGGAGAATGGCTTTCTTATCAATGGATTAGAGGAGATTTATATTTGTTCTCATTCTCAAGAAGGGTGATCCAATTGAATGTGGAAATTATTGAACAATATCATTGATATCACATGAAGCAAAATAGTGCTGAAGATCATTAAAAAATGGCTGGAACAATACATAGATAGGGAATTTCCAGAAGTTCAAGTGGCATTAGAAGGGGCCATAACAGCTAGAGAATTACATTCACACACGTGCACGTGTGCGCTGGCGTGCACACACACACACACACACACACACACACACACAACCCAAACAAAAAACCAAAATCAGGAGTGGCAATACTAATCTCTGGTAAAATCCACACTGTATAATAATTAAACCCACAATAGATCACGAAGATATTACCTCAGTCAGCATCTGTGCACCAAATGATAAATTTGCAAAATACTTTTAAAATGGTTAACAGAATTAAAGAAAGAAACAGACCACAATACTGGTGGGAGACTTTAACACACCACTCTCATCAAAGGATAGATCAACACAAAAGAAACTTAACCAATGTACAGAAGATCTATCTAAACTATACAATCAGTCAACTTGACCTTGTGAATGCATTTAGGGTAGTGCATCCAATTAAAAGAAATTTACTTTCTTCTCAAGTACACACGGTACAATTCTTCAAAACTGATTAGAACACAAAGCAAGCCCTAACAAATTTTTTAAAAATTAGCCAGGATATTAAAAGATGTATTGCAATGGGAAAGTCTGCTGTTAGGGACCTCTCCAAAGTACTGAAGAGCAGTGATGTCTCCCTGGAGACTAAGGTGAATGTGATACAGGCCATGGTTTTTGCAATCACTTGTCATGCATCGGAGAGTTGGACAATGACTAGGGAGGATAGAAGGAGAATTGATGCCTTTGAGCTGGGGTGCTGGAGAAGAGTATTGAGAGTACCATGGACTGCTAGGAAAACAAACAGATTCTTCATGGAGAGGGTTAAACCAGGAGGCTCCTTGAAGGCAAGGGTTCTGAGGCTTCGTCTAACATATTTTGGACATGTTGTAAAGAGGGACAGGTCCTTGGAGAGGGACATCATGCTTGGGAGGTTGGAAAGATGGTGCGGGAGGGGAATGCACTCTATGAGGTGGATTGATTCAGTGACTGGGGTAATCAGGATGGGTGTGTCAGAGTCAGTGTGATTGGCACAGGATAGAGCAGGGTTTAGGGCTGTTGTATATAGGGTAGCTCTGAATCGCAAGCGACTCAAGGGCACATAACAACACCACCTTGAAATAATACAAAGTATATTTTCAGAGCACAAGGACATAAAACTAGAAATTAATTAAAGGAAAATAAAGATTATAAAACTACTCATATGGAAGCTCAATAACACCCTCCTAGAACACGAGTTGAATATATAAGAAACAAAAATGAAGTAAAAATAAGTACCTTGAAACAAATTATAATGAAAATGAAATATACTAAAACCTCTGGGATGTAGTTAATGCAGTCTTCGGGGCACATTTCACAGCAATAGGCAAACACATAAAAAAGGAAGAAAGAAGCAAACTTAATGACTAACTCAACATCTTCATCAAACAAAGAGAAAAGTACACTCTAACTCCATCGTGTCTAGAAGAAAGGAAATTATAAGGACAAGAGCCAACATCAATGAGATAGAAAAGTCTTTTAAAACTGTACTTTAATATCTTTTGTTCATATATTTTACTTTGACATTATTCAGATTATTAAAAATTGACTAAAACAAGTATATCTACAGGGAACCGCCAGAAATTCAAGCTGAATTCGGAAGAGGCATTGGCACCATGGATAAAATTTATGACGTCAGTATTTTGGCTAAAACAAGATAATACCAGAGAGAGTTTTATTCATGTTTTATTAACTATCAAAGTTATTTGACTGTGCGGAGTATAAACATTATGGGAAACATGGAGAAGAATGGAAATCCTAGAAGATTAAATTGTGTTTATAAGAAACTTATACATAGACCAAGAAGCTAATTGAACAGAACAAGGAAACAGCATCATTTAAAATCAAGAGAGGTGTGCATTCGGGCTGTATCCTTTCTCCATACTTATTCAGTCTGTATGCTGATCAAATACTTGTAAAAAGCTGGATACAAGAAGAGAATGGTATCAGGATTGGAGGAAGACTAATCAACACATCATGTTTTCTTGGTCATGGGATGTAATTCATATTGAAGGTCATAGTCTTTGATGTTTTACAGCAAGTATTTCAAGTCCTCTTCACTTTCAGAAAACAAAGTTGTGTCATCTGCATAATGTAGGTTGTTGATGAGTGTTCCTCAAATCCTTATGCCAAAGCTTTCTTTATAAAGTCCAGCTTCTCCAGTGATTAGCTCATTCTTAATTTGCTGCTGCTGCAGAAACTGCCACCCCACAGAACCTGCCACCTGCACAGAACCTGCTGCCGCTGTGGCAGAACTTATTATCACTGACACTTTGGACTTCTGCTTTGTTGGACTCAAGGAGAAGACGGTCTCTCATTGCTGGACTACTGATGCACAGAGTAAGGGATCTCATCTTCCTGTTTCCTACAGAAGACAAACGAAGAAGGTTAATGTTTAAACAGACTGTATTTCAGATATGACCTCAATTTAAATGGTGCAACCTGTGATTTTAAATAAAGACACAGTTTTAAACATCTTTATTCATCAATTATTATGTTACAAAAATCCATACAGCAAAAAAGCTACTGGAAAGTCTCACTAGTTAGAGGTGAGATTAACGTAAAGCCTGTCAATTCTTGATTGATGAGATAGAACAAAATATGTAAAGGTGCTTGCAAATTAATAAATCATATGGGTGACCAAATCAATATACCTCGAACACGATATCCTGACAACTTTTCCTTTATATAATTCCATGAAACTTAAAGACACTGATTACTTATAAGGCTTCTAAGAAAACTTCAATTAATTAAAAAATATAGGAATCGTGTATTTCTTGTAGAGCCCTGGTGGCTTAGTAGTAAGAAGCTTGCACAATCCCAAAGGTATGTGGAACAAATCCACCAGCTGCTTAGTGAAAGGCAGTCTCCTATCATGTAATTTACTGTAGCTGAAAACCTTCTGGAGGGTCTACTATGTAGACTACTATGGTTCTGACTTGGCATCACACAACAACTTACATAGACCACGAGGCTATTGTATAGAGCAAGATGTTTCAGCATGGTTTAAAATCAAGAAAGGGTGGTATTATATTTATATCCTTTCTTTGTACCTATTCAATCTGTATGCTGAGAAAATGATTCAGAAACTGTGACTCTATGAAGAAGAATCAAGTATCAAGATCAAAGGAATACTAATCAATAACCTATGTTATGCAGATGACACAACCTTGCTCACTGCAAGTGAGGAGACCTTGAAGTGCTTACTGCATAAAATCAAAGAATACAACCTTCAATCCAGATTACATCTCAATGTCAAGAAAACAAAAATTCTCACCACTAGAGCAATAGGCAAAATCATAATGGATGGAGAGAAGATACAAACTGGAGAGAAGATGCAACTAAAGTTGTTTATCTTACTAGGGTACACAATCAACAACCTTGGTACCAGAAGACGATTTGCACCAGGAAAGTCTGACGTAGGGGAACTTTCCGAATTATTGAATAGCTGTGATGCCAGTTTGAAGACCAAAGTGTGCCTGATTCAGGTTATGGTATTTTCAATAACTTGCTATGCTGAGAGATGGAAAATAAATAAAGATGACAGAATAAGAATTGATACCTTTGAGATTTGGTATAGGGGAAAAACACTGAGTAGCCCATGGCTTCCCAAGGAAACAAACAAATATGTCTTGGAGAAGTTACAGTTGGAGTGCTCTTTGGAGGCAAAGATTGTCAGAGAGAAAAGTGCAACAATGAATGAATGGAAATCCAAAGTCCCTATAAATTTTCATTAAAATTAATAATAATAAAAAATAAAATAAAATTAAAATAAAAAAGATTAAAAAATGTCTCTCATACTTTGAGCATACTACTAGGATTGTCTATCCATTGGATAGGGACATTATCTTTGGAAAGGTGGAGGGATGAGGAAGGAAATGAAGACCCTCATCCAGGTAGACTGGAACAGCGACTTCAGCAATGGGCTCCATTGTGTCAGAGATTGTGAGGATGGCACAGGGTAATTCAAGGTTCAGCTTTGTTGTTCATAGGTTTTCTGTGGATCAAACTCAACCTAACAACAACGTATTTATGTGCTTATAATTTAAGTAAACCACGTATTTTACATTCATAGACTTTATCTTTTAATTTCAGCAAACATTTTGCTGTTAAAACACTTAGCAAAAAACTTGGAGAAAAAGAATAGGAAAGTTTAAGAAGAAATTATTTCTGGCTTTTACAATGGAATGAGTAGAATCATGTTTCTCGATGTTTTTCCTCCAGGGAGTAAAATGAATGAATTCTTCCTCTTATTTAAAACAAACAGAGCCACTTACAAGTCTTTCAATTTATAATAGCTCTTCAGATTAACTAAATCTGAAGAAGGAAACGTTTAATGGGGAAAAATACTTGAGAAAAAAATCTTTACTTCAAAAAATCTTTACTTCACACAATTTTTATTTTAAGTGCACCCTGCTGTCGCAGTGGTTAAAGTACTCAACTGCTAACCAAACAGCAGGAGTTTAAATGCTTTGGCAGTAAGAAGTGTTAGTCTTTTCCATAAACATTTACAGTATTAGGAACCCTATAGGACAGCTTAACTCTGCCCCATAGGGTTGTTTTGAGTCAAATTCAACTCACCAGCAGTAGGTATACTTATTCTAAATTATTTAATTCACTATAAACTAGTTTTTAGGGCATCCTAGGCTCCATAGTCAACAGTCTTGGCACCAGCAGCCAGGAAATTAAAAGGCGTATTGCCATGGGAAAGTCTGCTGTTAGGGACCTCTCCAAAGTGCTGAAGAGCAATGGTGTCTCTCTGGAGACTAAAGTGCATCTGATACAGGCCATGGTCTTCGCAATCCCTTGTTATGCATCAGACAGTTGGACAATGACCAAGGAGGATAGAAGGAGAATTGATGCCTTTGAGCTGTGGTGCTGGAGAAGAGTATTGAGAATACCATGGACTGCTAGGAAAACAAACAGATTTGTCCTGGAAAGGGTTAAACCAAGTGGCTCCTTGGAGGCAAGGATTCTGAGGCTCCGTCTAGCAAAGTTTGGACATGTTGTGAGGAGAGACTGGTCCTTATAGAGGGACATCATGCTTGGGAGGGTGGAGGGACGGCACAGGAGAGGAAGGCCCTCTACGAGGTGGATTGATTCAGTGACTGGGATAATTGGGATGGGAGTGTCGGAGACAGTGCGATTGGCACAGGACAGAGAGGAGTTTAGGGTTGTTGTACATAGGGTTGCTATGAGTTGCAAGTGACTCGACGACACATAACAACAACTAAACCAAATAGGCCTCAATTATAAAGGTGTATAATCCTAGCTGCTCAGTAAAGTGGAAAAGATAAGAGGAAAAACAGAGTTCACTCAAGGTGCAAAAGATCTCAATGTTAAAGAAGTTATTTACCATTGTCAATGTTCTAAACGAACTAACTGGACAAGAAATCTCTCTATATTTTTTATTTCTTTAAAAAAACATGTAATATATTCTTCAAAATGTACTCTTTCTTATCAAGAAATACATCTGTATGCAACTCTATGCATTTGTTTATCCATTCGTTAGTTAATATGGTTGTTTTGGGGTTTTACAACACACAGAGAGAACAGTTAGTTGGCCTAGGAGACCAAAAGCGATGTGACCAAGTCAAAGATGGGTGCCTCTAATCCACCGCCCTCAGGCCTGTTTTTCATTGTTTTTACTCAGTCTTCTAGGTCATATAGCCATGGTGTGTCCCCTTGCCGTACAGGGGCAACTTGTGGTGGCTGTGAAGCTGAACACTGTGACACTGATGTGTCAAATGCGATAATGGTTAGCCATAGTGGACAGTGTTTGGTGGCAAAACAAGATTGGAAGCTGGAGTGGAATCCACTTCCATAATAGCTTGCCTTTGGAAACCCTATAAACCTGGAGAGAGGATGAAAAGGCAAGCACACAATTGTCGAGGACTTTTGTTCATAGGGTCGCTGTGAGTTGCTTATGCCTCAATGGCACTGAATAACAACAAACAACATAATTCAACATACCTGATAACGTAATATACAAAGTAAGCCAGATGTAAATGTGAACTTAGCTGTACATTTGAATATGATGAATAACACAGAAATAGTACAAAATACCTTAGGAATTCAATCTGTCAGAATATATTTTTAAGTACCTGCTAAGTGTCAGGTACAATTCCAGATCCTAAGGATAAAGCATTGCACAAAACTAAGGATCATGCTCAGGATATAGCACTAGATAGTACAGAGTTCATACCTGTTGTTCATAGAGTCTTTCTAAATCATACTTGCCAGCACTTAACAACAACAAATATCATGCTCACAATCTAGTAGAGAAAAAAAAGACAAACAGAAGAGACAAATATAAAAGTTATCCTAGTGTATGTATAGTCCATGATCTTCACAATTACTTGCTATGCATCTGAGAGCTGAACAATGACTAGGGATGACAGAACAATCGATGTGTCTGTGCTGTGGTGCTAGTGAAGAGTGCTGAATATACCATGGACTGCTAGTAGAACAAACAGATCTGTCCATGAGAGTGTGAAAGCAGGTTGCTTCTTGGAGGTGAGGATTTTGAAACTCTGTCTGACATACTTTGAGTATGTTGGACTAATTTATTAGTTCTAATAGCTTTCCTGTGGAATTCAGGAGGTTTTACATTTCGGGACAATGTTATTTACTATAACAGTAATTTGGCTTTTTCATCCCCAGTGTGAACGTGTTTTATTTCCTGTTCTTGCCAAGTTGTTCTGATAAGGACATTCAGTGAAGCATTGACTAGGAGTGGTGAGTGTTGACACTCTTATCTTTTCCTTTACGTTAACGGGAAGTTCTCGGTCTTTCTTCATTAAATTTGATGTTAATTTGGAGTTTTCATAAGTAACCTTTATCATATTGACAAAAAATCTATTTTTCGATTTTTGAGTGTTTTTATTGTAAAAAAGATGATGAATTTTGTCAAATACATTGTTTGCATCAATTGGTATGGTCATATAGTTCTTTGCTTTTGTTCTAGAAATTTTGTTTATTACACTGCTTGATTTTCTAATGTTGAACCACTCTTGTATTATTGATGTTATTTCAGGTGTCACAGTGATGACTCTAAATGATACCCACACTGTGAACAAGTCAAAACCTTACTCTGTCCTACACCATCATCCATTGTCCAGCAGGCTCAATACCATTGTTGCAGTAACTGTATCAGTCTATTTCATTGAGAGTCTCTCTTTTCTGACCCTCCATCTTTTGATGAATGGTGTTTTTCCAAGTATTAAATACTCCTGATAACATACTCAAAGTATGTGAGACAAGTCTCCCTGCCCTTCCTCCTGAGATACACGTTGGTTCCACTTTCTTCCACATAAGTTTGTTTTGTTTTATTTCTGTGGGTTTTTTGGCAGTCAGCAATATTTTCAATACATTTTTGCCAAAACCATAATTCAAATGCATCAGTTCATCTTTGGTCTTTCTTATTAACTGTCCAACTTTCTCATGCATTAAAAAAAAAAAAAACCAAACAAACCACAATTGAACACACTGTGGCTTGGTTAGATGCTCCTTATTCTTGAAGGGGACATCCTTGTTCTTTAGTATTTTAAGGTGATTCTGGAACATCCAATGCAACATGTATTTTGATTTTTTTCAACTTGTACTACCACAGATGTGTTATCTGCATAATGTAGATACAGATACAGGATACATAACTGACACACTTCTTTCTTGATTTCCTGAACCATGTAGTGCTTTTCCCTGATTTGTTCTGAGAATTGCTTCCTGGGCCAACTATAGATTTCGCATAAGCACAATCACGTGTACTGGGATTCCCATTTTCCTCAAGGTTATTAACAATTTGTTGTGATCTACACAGTTAAATGTCTTTGCATAGTCAATGAAACACAGACATTCCTTCGGTACTCTCTGCTGTCTGCCAAGATCCATCTGACATTGGCAATAATGTCTCTAGTGCCATGACCTCTTCTAAACCCAGCTTGTATTTCTGGTAATTCTCTGTCAATGTTTCCGGATAATCTTCAGCAGGATTTTACTAGTGTGAGATACTAGTGATATTGTCAATATTTTTCACACTCTGTTGGGTCACCTTTTTTTGGAATGGGAATAAATATAGATCTCTCCCAGTAAGTTTTCCAGGTAGCTGTCCTCCAGACGTCTTGGCACAACCTGGTGAGCACATCCAGGGAAGCATCTGTTTGTTGAAATGCATCAATTGACACTCTATCAATTCTTAAGAGGACTTGAAACACATGCTGCAGAAGTTTAAAACTGCAGTCTTCAATATGAATTGAAGCTCAATATCAAGAAGACAAAGATTCTCACCACTGAGTCAATTGGTAGTACTATGGTAGATGGAAAGGAGATTGAGGTTAACAATTACAGTTTTTTCAGCTGTGCATCAATACTCTTAGTACAAGAAGTCAAGAATCAAAAGATGAATTGCTTTGGTGAAATCTGCTTTCAGTGACCTCTCCAGAGTAGAAAATCAATAGTGGAAGTCTACAGACTAAGGTGTGCCTAACCCAGGCCATGGCCTTTGCAATTACTTGCTATGCATCAGAGAGCTGGAAAATGACTAAGGATGACAGAAGAATTAATGCCTTCAAATTGCAGTGTTAGAGAAGAACCTTGAACATACCATGGACTACCAAGAAATACAGATCTGTCTTGGAGAGAGTGAAACCAAGTTTCTCCTTGGAGGCTAGGATTTTAAAGCTTTGTCTCACATACTTTAGGTATTTGGCCAGCGGGGACTAGTCCTTGCAGATGGACATGATATCACGTTTGGAAGGGTAAAAGGACAGCACAGTAGAGGAAGGCCCTGGCTGAGAAGGATTGATACAATAACTGGAACAATGGGGGTTGTTGTGTCAGAATTAGTGAGACTGGCTCAAGATAAGGCAGAGTTCAGAACTTCTGTTGATAGGTTCACAGGTGACTCGATATCATATAACATCAACAACAATACTAAAAACCACTGATGTTGATTGTGGATCCAAGTAAAATGAAATTATCGACAACTTGTATTTTTTCTTCTATCTTTCTCCTGGAGAGGGTGAAACCATGCTACTCCTTGGAAGCAAGGATTCTGAAGCTCCGTCTAACATACTTTGGGCATATTGAAAGGAGGGATCAGTTCTTGGAGAGGGATGTCATGCTTGGGAGGGTGGAAGGACAACGCAGGAGGAAAAGATCCTTGATGAGATGGATTGACTCAGTGACTGGAGTAATGAGGGTAGGGTGCCTTGGAGACAATAAGGTTGGCTAAGAATAGATCGATATTTGCTCCCATTCCAAAGAAAGGTGACCCAACAGAGTGTGGAAATTATCGAACAATATCATTGATATCACATGCAAGCAAGATTCTGCTGAAAATTATCCAAAAATGTTTGGAACAATATGTCAACAGAGAACTGCCAGATGTGCAGGCTGGATTTAGAAGAGGTCGTGGTACTAGGGATATTATAGCTGATGTCAGATGGATCTTGGCAGAAAGCAAAGAATACCAAAAGAATGTCTATCTGTGCTTCATTGACTATGCAAAGGCTTTTGACTGTGTGGATCACAACAAGCTGTGGCTGACTCTGAGAAGAATAGGAATCCCAGAACATTTGATTGTGCTAATGCGAAACCTATACTTGGACCAGGATGCAGTCGTCAGAACAGAGCAGGGAGACACTATATGGTTCAAAATCAAGAAGGGGGTTTGTCAGGGATGTATTCTGTTTCCATACCTTTTCAATCTGTATGCAGAACAGATCATCCAAGACACTGAGAAGAGGAATGTGGAATCAGGGTTGGTGGAAGAATCATCAACAACCTGCGTTATGCAGAGGACACAACCCTGCTTGCTGAAACTGAGGAGGACCTGAGGCGCTTGCTGCAGAAGATCAAGGACTACAGCCTCCTATATGGACTGAAGCTAAATGTCAAGAAAACAAAGATTCTAACCACTGGGCCAATTGGCAGCGTCAGCATGGATGGTGAGGAGATTGAGATAGTTAACAGTTTTAATTTGCTTGGCTCCACAGTCAACGTTCTTGGTAACAGCAGCCAGGAAATCAGGAGACGATTTTGCATTGGGAAAGTCGGCTGTGAGGGACCTCTCATTAGTACTGAAGAGCAATGGCGTTAGGCTGGAGACTAAGGTGCACCTGATCCGGGCTATAGTCTTTGCATTTATGTGCTATGCATCAGAGAGTTGGACAGTGAATAGGGTTGATAGAAAGAGGATTGATGCCTTTGAGCTGTGGTGCTGGAGAAGAGTGTTGACTATACCATGGACTGCTAGGAGAACAAACAGGTTTGTTCTGGAGAGGGTGAAGCCAGAGTGTTCCCTGGAGTCAAGGATTCTGAAGCTTCATCTGACATATTTTGGGCATGTTGCAAGGAGGAACTGGTCCTTGGAAAGGGACATCATGTTTGGCAGAGTGGAGGGGAAGCGAAGGAGAGGAAGACCTTTGATGATATGGATCAATTCTGTGACTGGAGCGGTGGGAATAAGTGTGTTTGAGACAGCTAGGTTGTCACAGGATAGAACAGCATTTAGAACTCTTGTACATAGGGTTGCTATGAGTTGCAAGTGACTCGATGGCACATAACAACAACAACAAGAATAGAGCAGGGTTTAGAGCTGTTGTATTTAGGGTCGCTATGATCACAAGTGACTTGATGACACATAACAACAGCATTAGGATATTACTTACTGATCCAACTGTAAGGACTTGTGCACTCTTAATATTGAGAAGCAATCTACTCCGAAAGCTATAGTCTTTGCTTGTCTCAGTAAGTGTTCCAGGTCACGTTCATTTGTCAAAAGCATAGTTTTGCCATTTGTATAAAATAGGTTGTTATCCTACAATCCTGATGCCATACTTTTCTTTGTATAGTGGTGGGGTTTGTTTATTTTTTTAATAATTATGTGCTCAATGTACAGATTGAATAGATATGGAGAATGAGTACAACCCTGAAGTATCCTGATTTTAAGCCATTTAATATCCCCTTGCTCTGTTCCAATGGCTACTTCTTGGTCTAGTTACAAGTTGTACGTGAGCACAATCAAGTGTTCTAGAATTCTCATTCTTCTGAATGTTATCCATAATTCATATACACATAGTCAAATGCATTTGCATAGTAAAATGTTGTTGCTGTGTGTCATAGATTTGGAACTGTCCAGTCTGTGACCCTTTAGTGGGTTTTTGCTGCCTCTGGGCAATTAATCGCATGGGAGGAGATTGCTCAACTTTCTCCCACAGAACAGCTGGTAGCCCAGAACCACCTGCCTTCAAGATTGCAGTGCAGATTCTTGCTACTAGGCCACCAGACCCATCTAGCATTAGCAATGACATCCCTCAGCAATCTCAGCAATGGCTCCTTCGGAATCCTTATTGAACTTCCGGCAGCTCCCTGTTGGTGTGCTACTTCAACTATTTTTGAGTAAACTTTTGCAAGATTTTACTAACGTATGCTATTAATTATATAATTTAGTCATTTCCACTTTTTGTTGGATAAAATTTTTTAAATGGGTACAAATATGGTTCTCTTGTCTGTGATGTTAAGTGACATCAAGTCATAGATGACTCATAGTGTGGACCCTATGAACAAAAGACCTGAACAATTGTATAACTTTCATCATTTCTCCAGTTCCTAGTTTCTGGAGTCAAGTTATTTCAGAAGTGGATGCCACTCCTGCTTCCAAGCTTGTTTTAATTAGGAAGCTCCACCAAACACAGTCCACCATGGGTAATGAGTGAGTATGTCCAAAATGACACCTAATAGTCTATCAATTTATGGGGGTTTATTTTTAATTTTTTTTAGTGTTGCTTGAACGTCTTTTTTTAGTATAATTGGTATTTCGTGTTAGTCCATTCTTTACGGTATAGCAACGTGTATTTCTTCTATCTCCTTCTGATGCTTCCTGCATCATTTAAGATTTTGCCCATAGAACCCTTCAGTGTTTCAACTCTAGGCTTCAGTTTTGTTCTTCAGTTCTTTCAACCTGAGAAATGCTAAATATGTCCTTTGTTTGTTTTTCTAACTTCAAGTCTTTACATATTTATTCCATTATAATACTTTGCTTAGTCTACTCAAGCTGTTCTTTGAAATCTGCTCAGCTCTCTTCAATTCACTTCTCTTTAGCTCCTCTCTACTCAAGAGTAAGTTTTGGAGTCTTTTCTGACATCCATTTGGATCTTTTATTTCTTTCCTATATGTTTTATGACTTATTTTCTTCATATGTGATGTCTTTGATATCATCAACAATTAAGCTGGTCTTCAGTAATTAGTGTTCAGTATGTCAATTCTATTCTTAAGATGATTTTTTAATTTAGGAGGAAAAGACTCTGCCATATTTTGATTCTTTTAAACTTGCTTTAGTTTCCTTCAGCTTCATATTGAATTTGCTTATGAGTAATTGATGGTCTTACTTCCACAATTGGCCTCTCTTCTGACTTCTGTTAGTTATTTTTTCCAATATCAATTTTGACTTTTGGGAGTTCTCTATCAGTGTATTATTTTAGTCAATTTTGTATTCCATAATTACTGGAGAGTTCACTTGATCATGGTGTATAATTCTTTTAATATGGCATTGGATTAATTTTTACAGTATTTTGTTGAAAACTAACTTTTGCACCTATAGATATTAGAATTTTTGGTGTGCAGTGTTTTTGTTGCGCTTTCTTTGTCTATGGTATAAGGGTAATCTCTGCCTCATAGAATGAGTTATGTGATGTTTCCTTCTCTCTCTCTTTCAACTGGAAGATCAACAGCACTTCTATGAATGATAGGGCTTTCCCAGTGAAACTATCTGAACCAGGGATTTTCTTTTTTGAGAATTTTTTAGTAGTGATTCTCTGCTCTTGTTCTTGGTTTGGGATAGTGCTTCCTAAAATTGAATTTGTTAAAGAACTGAAACCCAAGCAGACAACATCTTGCAAGGTTGGATGAACATAAGATTTCATTGCATCTTTCATTAAGAAAGAAAATATGCAAAAGTTTAAAGTTAACTGTTTACAGGTGTAGAATTCTACCAAACTATGAGCAATATAAAATTCCAACTAACAGTTTAAAAATAGGAACAGTAATAATTTCACATCCAAGAATTATTAAGAAAGGGAATATTTTAGGTTTAGTGTATTCAATACTTGTATATGTATTTAAAGATACTGTGTTAGACTACTGTAAGTTTCATATTAACCTTTAGAAGTATGACTGATTGATGAGGTAATGGACAAAATTTCTTAACTTTAATATATATAAGGAGATGGAAAGCCTTTTAAAAAGTTAATTACTGGAAAGAGATGTTACCTTTAGATCTCTTATACCAATCATGGAAGCTGGTGGTTGGCTTACTCAACTGAGTTATATGAACACTTAAAAAAGAATTCATTTCTAAAACTTATCAGCTTTCTATTAAGATAGAAGAAAGTGAAAAAGGGTATAAGGTAGGACCAGACAATGGAACTAAGACATGGTTTCCTGATTTGAATGAGAGACAATTCCATTTTGATTGATAAACTGCAAACACACTATGATGGTAGGCTCTGTATACTGAGCTTCTGAGGTTTTGTTATAAAATTATGCTTAATAGATGTCTATAAATGTTGCAATGAGTATTATCAAAACCTATTGAAATCCTTTGGAAATTACTAGCAACAGTTGAAAAAGAATTTAAACCAGTGGATAATTTAATTTGCTCATTGAAACTTGTGATGCTAGTAAATCAGTTTCTCAAGGCACAAAGGGGTCCATTTTCCTATACTGAAGCTACCTATCAAAATGAAAATAATGGCCTACACTACATTATAAAATTCTGTGCAAAATGATATTTTTTAAGTTTCTTTGATTAAATATTTTGTAAAGATATAGTACAATTTTCTACTTTAATTTTATCTTGAGAATTTTATCGTGAGGAAAAAAAAATGACTAATGGATGGTTCTACTGAAGAATATCCAAAAATTACTGGAACAGCACATCAGCAGAGAATTGCCAGAAGTCCAGGCTGGATTTAGATGGGGTCGTGGTACTAGAGATATTTTAGCTCATGTTAGATGGATCTTAGCGGAAAACAGGGAACACCAGAAGAATGTCTATCTGTGTTTCAATGATTATGCAAAGGCATTTGACTGTGTGGATCATAACAAACTGTGGCTGACTCTGAGAAGAATGGGAATCCCAGAACATTTAATCATGTTGATGCGAAACCTATACTTGGACCAAGAGGCAGTTGTCAGAACAGAGCAGGGAAACACTGCCAATTGGCAGCATTACGATGGAGGGTGAAGAGACTGAGATTGTCAACAGCTTCAGTTTGCTTGGCTCTACAATCAAAACTCTTGGTACCAGAAGCCAGGAAATTAAAAAATGAATTATACTGGGAAAGTCTGTTGTCAGAGACTTCTCCAAAGTACTGAAGACCAACAATGTCAGTCTTGAGACCAAGGTGTGCCTGATACAGGAAAAGGCCTTTGCAATCACTTGCTATGCATCAGAGAGCGGGACAATGACTAGGGATGATAGAAAAAGAAGTTATATTTTTGAGCTGTGGTGTTGGAGAAGAGTATTGAATATACAATGGACTGCTAAGAGAACAAATAGGATTATCCTGAAGAGGATGAAACCAGGCTGCTCCTTGGAGACAAGAATTCTGCAGCTTCATCTGACATTTTTTTTACATGTTGCAAGGAGGAACAAGTCCCTGGAGAGGGACATCATGTTTGGGAGGGTGGAAGGACAGTGCAAGAGAGAAAGACCCTTAATGATATGGATTGATTCAGTGACGGAGGTAATGGTGGGTAATTGTGTCACTGGTGGTGAGATTGGCACAGGATAGAGCAGACTTTAGGGCTGTTGTACAGTTGTACATTGGGTCGCTGTGAGTC
>NW_006399797.1:0-1582 GCF_000299155.1 Elephantulus edwardii
GAAAGGAGGCGGTGGTCCCATTGGATGAAACATATGTGGCCCAAAACCTGGGGGTGGAGGTGGGGCAATGCCTGGGGGTGGAGGAAGGGCGATATTGACCACTGCTGGAGGTCCACTTGGGGGCAGGTTGAAGTAATTGGCAGAGGCTTCTTCTTCAGCTGCAGGAGGAGGAGGAAGATCTCCTGGCAGTGCAGTTTCTTACCACTACTTCACCAGATCTCCCTTATGACATACCTACACTATGTTAATACTGCTGGGGGGGGGGAACGACGGGGGAAAGTAAGGTTTATTTTTCCCTTAAAATTAGTTGTAGTTGTTGTTATGTGCCATCAAGTTGTCTGTGACTTACAGAGACCCTATGTATAACATATATTAATAAAAAAGAAAGAAAAACATTGCATCTGGATCATGTTTAATCTCCATTCACCATGCGCAAGATAAATGATGGTAACATGCATAGTGTAACATACATAGCAAAAAAATAGAAACAACCTCAAATATTCATCAGTGGACAAATAAGTAAAGAAACTATTGTTGGAGTATTATGCATCTTTAAAGAATGATAAAGTTATAAAACTGCACAACATGGATGAATTGAAAGGAAATTATGCTGAGTGACATAAACCAATCATAAAAGGTTAATTACAGTGTAAAATTACTATTTGAAAAAGTTAAAGTGGAGAAAAGTTTACATTCTTCAATGATTATCAGGAAGGGGAAGGGAGAGAGAAGAGTAAATATCAATAAATAAGTTGAGTGAAGGAAAACGTAGTATACAATAAAAGAACAGACATTATAATTAATTAATTCCACTAATCAATAGTATTTAATATAAAAATATGTGGTGTTGTTGTTGTTATGTGACACCGAGTCACTTGCAACTCTTAGCGACCCTACGTACAACAGCCCTAAACTCTGTTCTGTCCTGTGCCAATCACACTGTCTCTAACACTCCCAGCCCGATTAACCCAGTCACTGAATCAATCCACCTCATAGAGGGCCTTCCCCTCCTGTGCTGTGATGTCCCTCTCCCAGGACTGGTCCCTCCTTACAACATGTTCAAAGTATGTTAGACAAAGCCTCAGAATCCTTGTCTCCAAGGAGCCACCCGGTTTAACCCTTTCCAGGATGAAGCTGTTTGTTTTCCTAGAAGTCCATGGTACTCTCAATATTCTTCTCCAGCACCACATCTCAAAGGCATCAATTCTCCTTCTGTCCTACTTGGTCATTGTCCAACTCTCTGATGCATAACAAGTGATTGTGAAGACCATAGACTGTATCAGACGCACCTTAGTCTCCAGAGAGACACCATTGCTCTTTAGTACTTTGGAGAGGTCCCTAACAGCAGACTTTCCCATGGCAATACATCTTTTAATTTCCTGGCTACTGGTGCCAAGACTGTTGACGGTGGAGCCAAGCAAACTAAAGATGTGAACAATCTCAATCTCTTCATCATCCATCCTGATGCTGCCAATTGGTCTAGTAGTGAGAATCTTTGTCTTCTTGACATTGAGCCTCAATCCATATTATAGGCTGCAGTCCTTGACCCTCTGCAGCAGGTGGTCCAGGTCCTCCTCAGTTT
>NW_006399797.1:1863-71546 GCF_000299155.1 Elephantulus edwardii
GAAGTGTTCTGGGATTCCCATTCTTCATGATTAAAATTAAAATGTTCTTTTCACTCAGAAACTAATAAAAGTCTCATATTTAGTACTATAGGCTCCTATTAGACCATACTCTTACTTTTGTTTCATACTTGTCATGTGATTATCATAGCAATTTCACTCATTAATTTATTCAGACATTAAATCATTGTCTTATTTATTTAAAGTCCTTGCAGGGCCCTGAAGTTTATATATAATTGTTCCATCCTCCCCTTCTGACTTTCTGCCCTACTTCTTTCCCCTTGCTCACGCTTACTTATAAGAGTTCTTGCTGTTCCTTAAAAAATCCAGGGAGGCACCTTCCTCACTTTCTTTGTGCCAGCTCTTCCTCATCCTTGAGTTTTCCTTCTGAAGATATCCATCAGACTCTCATTCTTTCCTCCTTCAAGTGCTTACCCGAATGTCACTCTAAAGGTGGCACCTACACTAAACTTACAAACTGCTGCCCCTCCACCCCAACTTGTGTATTCTGTTACCACGCTCAGCCTCTATTGCCCTTGGTTTATCACTTCTTATCCTCCCTTAGATAAACACCATGAATATGAGACTGTTTCGTCTTCTGATAAAAAGGTCTAGAACAATGTTGGTCTGACCCATTGAAATATTTATGGAATAGTTGAATTTAACAAATCAGCATTTAGTTCTTGCACTGTGTCTGCCCTAAGGATTTTCCCTAGCACTGGGGATAAAATGGAGAACAGGACACAGGTGGTAAACCATAAGAGTTAATGTGGTATAATTTTTAGGATATCTATCCCAGATTCTGTATTAGCAGAACTTGAGTGAAATATTGTGTTGTTGTTGTTTTAAGGTGCTCTTGAGTTGAATACAACACACAAGAAACTCTATAAAAAAAACAGATCTTAATCCGCTCCCTATCCTGTGCCATTTTCACAATCTCTGACAAGTTCCATCCACCCGGTTGAGGTCTTCCTCTCCTTTGTCATCCTCCAACTTTCCAAGGATGATGTCCTCCAAGGAACAGTCTCTTCTATCAACATGCCTAAAATATCAGAGATGAAGCTTCGCCATGCTTGCCTCCAAGAAGTGCTCTGGCTGTACCTTCTCCAAGATCTATTTGTTCTTTTGAAAGTCCATGCAGTATTCTGAACTCTTCTCCAAAGAACTACAACTCAAAGTACCAGTTCTTCTTCTGTCATCATTATTCACTGTCCAGCTTTCAGATGTATAAATAGTGATTGAAAAGAAAATGGTCTGAATCAAACTTGGTCCTCAAACTAATATCATTGCTCCTCAGTAATTTGGAGAGTTTCCCAACTACGGAATCTCCCAATGCAATATGTCTTCTGATTTCCTGACTGCTAGGACCAACTATATTGATTGTGGATGTAGACATGTGTAACTCTGCCAGATAAACTGAAGGATCCAGTTGTATCATGTCCTCACTAATGCTAAGTTTTCTTATCATCGGATTTTCAAAACTTGTTGCAATACCTGGAACAATTGAATGTTGAATAAATCTCCCTCAGGGATAAAAGTAAATTGATGATAAACAAATTGCATCTTCTGCCTTCCAGAACTCTTAATACAAACTAAGTTTCTGAACAGCAACTGCTCTTCCTTTCACAAAAGCCATCTAACATTCTTAAAAATAATGGTTCTCTACACAGAAGAGGGAAATGATAAAAAAGTATGAAAAAAAATGTATGGAAGTTCAGAGGAAAAGAGGCCATTAGAGAAACACGAAAATACGTCAAAATGTTCCACTAACATTTCTGCTGCTTTGATCTTAAAAGCAACATTTTAATGTCAAGGTTATTCCATATATTAATAATATAGTCAATAAATGTAGTGCTTAGTATATATATATTAGGTAAAAAAGTTATAACATCTTAATAATGTTACACATTTATGAAGAACTGAGAAATGCTGCCATATTACACATGCAAGTAGTAAAAGAGTGGGTGTCATTAAAGTAGTTTCAGTTTGGATTCTAACACATTGAGATATATGTCAGAGAATATAAAGAAGTCTATAAAGTAAATGTGCAGGTAAGACTCACCTTGAAGGAATGACAACAAATATATAAGTTGTTCTCAGCTAAGCATTCAAACTTTGTGTGTTTTATCATTTGATATCTGAGTCAGGAACCACGCTAACAGAATCGAAAGGCACTTTAAATATTGTTTGTAAAAACATTTTATATACCACAATGGAGGCTTTTTTTGTAACAGAAGTTATCATAGCATAATATTCACAATGAGGTCTATATTTATTATTGGATGTAACAGAAAAGCCTTAGAATATATCACAGATTAATTTACTATCTAGTTCATGAACAAAATATGTTTTCCAAAGAAATGTGCGTAACAAGAATTTGATTAGAAGATAAATTCTAAACAAATAGCCACTATTGAAGAAAGTGTTAAAAAGCTCTTTTCATTTTCCATCTCTGTATACAGCCATTTCAAGTACAAAACTACATGAATATCTTAAGAATGAATTTTTCAAGTATTTGTTGAGTAATTTATTTTGGGACTATGAAAATATTATATGTTGGTAAATTTTATTTTGTAACCTGTCCCAGATAAAAACCCCAGATAATCATACGACATTTTCTGTCCTGAAATATTAGAAGGATGACAATTAAAAAATGCTATTATATGCATTGAGACAGATGAGGGAGAGAACTATTTAAAAGGGATATATGATTAGGTATTATTGTCAGGACAGGAGTCCAGAACGAAGGCTGCATAGCACAGTGGATTTGGGAGGAAAGATTGTATAACAATGAAAGAATTTTACTTTTACTTTTCAAGGAGAAGACCGAACGGGGTGGGGGGACTGGGGGAGGAGTGGGAAGGGAGAAAAGTACAACAATGAATGAATGGAAATCCAAAGTCTCTGTAAACTTTTTTTTTTATTTGTGTGTGTGTGTGTGTACCATCAAATCAGATCTGTAAACTTTTATTAAAATTAATAATGTTGTTGTTATGTGTTGTTGAGTCATAGGTGACTCATGGTGACCCTATGAATAAAAGTCCTCAACACTTGTGTGACTTTCAACAAAAATTTTTAAAATGCTATTATAATTAGGTGGCCTTGATTTCGTTTTGACTCATGTTGTGGTTGTTAGGTGCAGTTGAGTTAACTACAACTTACAGTGATGCTATGAAGAGTAGACCAGAAGCTTGTGCTTTCCTGTACCATCCTCATGATCTCCGCCTTGCTCAAGCCCATGGCTGCAGTCACTGTGTTGAGCAATTTCCCCTTTCACTGCACTCTACTTTTCATAGCATATCTTTGTCCAAGTACTGACACTTTCCTATAACTTGGCCAAAGTATGTGAGGTGAATTTTAACCATCTTTGCCTCTAAGGAGTTCCTTGGTTGTACTTAGACCAAGATAGATTTGTTTGTTCTTCTGGCATTCCATAGCATATTCAATATTGTTTACCAACATCACAATTCAAAGGATAAATTCTTCTTTGGTCTTTCTTATTTATTATCCAGAAGCATCAGAAGAATATGGAGGGAATAAACAGAATCACTGTGCCGAAAAGAATTGGTTTATACTGAAAAATTTTCAGGAAGTCTCATATAAACAAGAGTCAACAGTCATAAAAAAGAAGTTCAAATTCCATCAAAGGCATTGATAAAAATATAAGGTACCAAGAGTTAATAGGATACCAATTGACATGTTTTCAGCTAATAGATGCAACACTGGATATGCTGACCAGTATATGCCAGAAAATTTGGAGGACAGCTACCTGGCCAAATGACTGGAAGAAATCCATATTTGTTTCATTCCAATAAAGGTGATTCAACAGAATGCAGAAATTATCAATAAATATAATTGTTAAACAATATCACATGCAAGAAAACATAGGTGTGCTAAAGTGCACCAAATCCAGACTGTGTTCTTCTCAATTACTTACTATGCATATGAGAGCTAGACAATGAATAAGGATGACAGAAGAACTGAGACCTTTGAGTTGTGGTGTTGGAGAAATGTATTGAATATCCCATAGAAAAAGAACAAACAGATATGTCTTAGAAAGTGCAGCTAGAGTGCTTCTTGTGGGCAAAGATGTCAGAGCTTCATCTCTCATACTTTGGGCATGTTGCTAAGAGAGTCTATTCCTTGGAAAAGACATCATTCTTGGAAGCATAGAGGGTCAGTAAAAGAAAGAGATGGTTTGATACAGTGACTGCCGCAATGAGCTCAAGTGTATCAGAGGTTAGGACAAGATAAGACAGGGTTCCAATCTATTCTTCATAGGATCACTATGAGTTGTACTTAACTCAGTGACACCTAACAACATTCATTAACCACTTACCCCTTGCATATGAACTAAGTGAAAATACCATAGCTTGGATCCAGCTCATCTTAGCCTTTAGATTGACATCCCTAAGAGCACACTTCCCAATACAACACATCTTTTGACATGGACTACTGCTACCACAAGTGTTGATTGTGTATCCAACTAAAATTAAGTTGTGGTAATTTAAAACTTTTCTCTGTCTTTCATTGCTACCTGTTGCTTCAATTGTGAATATTTTTGTTTACTTGATTTTGAGATGTAATGCACAGTGAAGACTATAATCTTTGTTTTTCATGAGTAACTGCTTTAAGTTTTTTTCTGTTTCTGCAATCAATATTGGGTCATATGCATAGAATAGGTTATATAGGAGCCTTCTTCCAATTAGGATGTTACATTCGTCTTCATATAATCCAGCTTCCCAAGTTATTTATTCAGTATACAGATTGAAGAGTTACGGAGAAAAGATGCATCCATGATATACTCCTTTCCTGATTTCTAATAAAAATATCACTTGTTCTTTTGAAACAATTGCTTGACTATGGACAATTTTCTTAAGAGCAAAATTATGTTCTGAAATTTCTATTCTTCACAATGTTATCCATAATTTATTATTATTTACACAATCAAATACTTCACAAGTAAAAAATTTTCCAATATTTTCTATTTTTAGCCAAAATAGCCAAGACCTATCTGATGTCAGCTATGATATCTCTCATTCCTGGACCTCTTCTTACATAGACTTAATTATATTTTTTAAAGATATATTTTAAATGGATAAGTGATTTATTGTACACAATTCTAGCACATGATTTCAGGCCTTGTTTCTGTAGTCAAAGCCATATTCTCTAATTACCAATCCTTTACAGTTTACCTCATTTTTCATCTTGTTACATCAACAAATTAAGGTCCTTCACTGGGTGAAATCTTTATTCAATTCATATCAACCATATCTCCAGAAGAATTGACATCTTTGAGCTCTGGTGTTGAACATCCCTGAACATCCCATGGATGGCTAGGAGAACAAATGGATATGTTTTGGAGAGGGTGCAGCTGGAGTGCTATTTGGAGGCAAGAGTGATGAGCCTTTGCCTCTCATACTTTGGGCATGTAGCTAGCAGAAGGACATGATGCTAGGAAGAGTGGAGGGTTGGTGAGGAAAACCCGCAACCAGGTGGGTTGGCATGGTGACTGCTGCAATGGGCTCTTGTGTGTCAGGAAATGTGAGGATGGTGCAGGACAGAACAGCGTTCAGATCTTTTGTTCATAGGGTCAATCTGAGTCATACTCAATGACACCTAACTGCAACAACAACAACTGCTACTATGACTACCACCACTACTACTTTCAGGAGGAAGGTTTTTCCTATTCATGTATTGAGTACAATCCAACCTAAGTGTCTCACTTTCTGACATGATATTGAGCCAAGTTCCAATGTTACTCAAGGAGCTTTTGATAACCTGTTATTTCAGAAGTGGATAACCAGTCTTGTTTCTTAGTCTGTTGGTGTGAAAACTCAGCTGAAGCTTATTTACCACACATCAACTTGCTGGTATTTTAAACACTATTGACAAAGTGTCACGCATTATAGTAGCATCCAAGCCACCAGAGTGAGGTTAACTGGCTCATTTGTCTCCATCTTTCAGCTGGTAGATTTGAACTCTCACAGAGACAGGGCCCTTAAGTTAGCAGTATAACTGATTTCCTTCTTAACTACATGCATCTTACTCTTTCTTTATTCCACCTATGGTGCAAGCTTACTCAACTATTATATTTCAGATAACTAGCATTTCTACTTTGTTCTCTTGTGTAATCTCTTCCTCTCTTTATATTGTTAATATCTTTTTTAATCTCATTAAATATTTTTGTTACTAGCTTGGCTAGTCTATTTTAATATCTATGAATCAGATAGCATATATTGTAGAATTCAGTTTTATTTCCGGTAATTATCTTTGTAGGTGTTGAGATATTTTAGCCTAGGAGTGAATGTGTTTGTGATCCTTAGCTATTCTGTCAAATAACACATACTGGAGAAGATCAGTGTCGTCGTTGTTTTTGTTAATGTTTTATGTGTTGTTAAGTCAGAACTAATTCATAGCTGACCCTCCAATGGGTTTTCAGAGGCTGCAAATAGCTCGAGAGGAGAAGGATCATCTTTCTCCCAAGGAGCAGGTGGTGGATTCAAACTGTCTGCTCTGGGGGTTGATAGCAAAACTTCCTACCCATTTGACCACCAGAGCTCCTCCCTTGAGAAAGTCAACATCCACTGTTGGTAATTAATGATGACCAACATTAATTTTTTATTGAAACATGAGACTGCCACTTAAGCCCTACTAAAATGCCTTCAATTAAAAACAAGCAAACAAACAAAAAACCCCACCTTAAATGCTATAGATGCAAAAAAACCCAGATTTTCCATTCATTCTTGGAGATAATGAAAATTATGTAGCCACTCTGAAAGGTAGGTTGGAAGTTTCTTCTGATGTTAAGCATTCAGTTCTAAGGATTTAAAATGGAATTTTAACTGGAAATTTATTTCACTTTAAAAAGCCTATATTAAATTCTTTATTGCAGCTTTATTTATAAAAAAATGGAGCTAGAAAGAACTTAAATGTTCTTTAACCAGCGACTGGGTAAAAACAAGGTGTGGCATATGAATATAAGGACCTATTACAGAGCAGCACCCAGAACTGAGCTACAATAGCAACAGAACACAAGTTCATTATGCTATGCGAAAGAAATGGATTTCAAGTTCATTATGTCATAGGAAAAAGTCACACCCAGCAGCCTATATATTGTGCATTTACACTTATTTGTTAAAAATATAAAATGGTAGTTTTTGCTACGAGTTGAGGATGAAATTAGTGGTTGATAATAAAAGTTGGTACAAGGGAATTTTCAATTAAACTATTCTGCATGTATCTTTTGTTTTTGGTGGTATGTTACATGATGTATTTGCCAAAAGACAAAAATTTATACCAAAAAAAGAGGATTTTATTATATGCAAATTAAAAAGAAATAAACACAAATTGAAAAATAAAAACAAAGTCAAATCTGTTTGTATAATTAAATTTTCTTCACACTTCCTTTCCAGATGATCAAAGCTGAGTCTTGATGTATTGTGCTTTAAATTTATGGAACAGACACAAACGTTACCATAAATTCACACCTGAACTATTTTAATTGGATTTATTTTAAATGTTTAATAAGCACCAGAGTTTGAAGAAAAACATTTCCAGCTTTATTATTTTATGTTGTGCCAAACATCACTTCCGGGTGTGTGTGTGCATGTGTGTATTTTAAGACTACTTTATTTTCTTAACAAGTTCCTTTTGAAGAGAAAAACTTTCAGTTCCATTAATAGATTTCCCCCTTTCTTTCACCTTGTTAAATTTGATGAAGATGAATGAGTTCAAATGCAGGTGGCCAGAAAAAAATCCCAAGTCTCTAGGTTAATTCCCACCATGGCTCTGCTGGCCCTTTATTCAAAATTATAGGCAGAAAATGTTAAGGTGATCTCATGCTCATAAAGGTGGACCTTCTTTCACTAACACAGGTGTTGAAAAATTCCAGACAATCAGAGAAACCACATCTGAAAACAGTTAATGTGTACGGCTGACTGAATATATGTTAGGCCTTTTCTAACACTTGCCAGTCAGGTTTTTGTCTGTCTTTGTTTTGTTTTCGTACTGTGGTAGTTAGCCTGTGTGTTACTGTAGTACTAGAAGCTTTGCCATTTTCAAATAGCAGAAAGGTCCCTCATCATGGAAAGATTTCAGCAGAGAGCTTTCAGACCAAGACTGACTAGGAAGAGAAACCTAATGATCTGCCTCTTTTATTTTTTCAACTAGTTAAAAAAAATTCAAATACATTGTTTTCAAGAACAATTTCTTTCAATTTCCCTCACCTCCACCATCAAATTTATTTAAGTCCACTATTATAAAAGGCTATGTCTGTTGTTGTTGTTATGTGCCATTGAGTTGAGTACTACTCATAGCAACCCTACAAACAAAAGATCCGAACCTAGTCCTGTCCTGTGCCATCCCCAGACTTCCTGACACACAAGTGCAACCCATTGCAGCAATGTGTCAATCCACCTGGTTGGGGGTTTTCCTCTGCTTCGCAAACCCTCCACCCTTCCCAACATCATGTCCTTCTCCAAAAAATATCACCTCCTAGCAATATGCCCAAAGTATGTGAAGCAAAGCTTCATCATTCTTGTCTCAAAAGAGCACTCAGGCTTCATTCTATCTAATACATGTATATTCATTTTCTTGGCCATCCATGAGATGTTCAGTGCTCTTCTCTAATACCACAGCTCAAAGGCATTAATTGTTTTTCTGTCTTCCTTATTCATTGTCCAGGTCTCAGATGCATAGCTAGTAATCAGAAAGACTATGGCCTGAATCAGATGCACCTTAGTCCTCAAACTGACATCACTACTCCTCAATAATTTGGAAAGGTCTCTAACTGCAGATTTTCCCATTGCAATGTGTCTCCTTATCTCTTGACTGCTTGTACCGAAGGTGTTAACTGTGGTTCCAAGCAAGATGAAGCTGTTGACAGTTTCAATCTCTTCTCCATCTATCATGACAATGCCTATTGGTCCAGTGGTAAGAATCCTTGTTTTCTTGATATTGAGACACAATCTATAATGAAGGCTGCATTCCTGGTTCGCCTACAAGTGTTTCAAGTCCTTACTTTCAGCAAGCAAAATTATGTCATCTGCTTAATGCAGGTTGTTGATGAGTCTCCCTCCAATCCTGATGCCACACTCCTGCTCATAGAGTCCAACATCTTGGATAAGTTGCTCAGCCTATAGGTTGAACAGGTGTGGAGATAGAATACATCTCTGGTGCATTCCTTTCCCAATTCCAAATCATGCAGTGTTCTGCTCCATTCACACAACAGCCTCCTGATCCAGGTATAGGTTCCTCATGAGCACAATCAAGTTCTCTGGGATTCATTCCCATTCTTCTCAGTGTCAGCCACAACTTGTCATGATCCACACAGTCAAATACCTTTGCATAGTCAATAAGGCACATATAGGCATTCTTCCTTACTTTCATTCAGGATACATCTGACAGGAATGATATATCTGAAGCCTTTTATTTTTATAAAAGGCTATAGGAAGGTTTTAATGATAATCTTCAGCAGAATCTTGCTTGCATGTGATATTAATGATATTTTTCAATAATTTCCACATTCTGTTGGATCACTTTTCTTTGAAATAGGAACAAATATAGATCTCTTCCAGTCAGTTGGCCAGGTGCTTGTCCTCCAGATTTCTTGGTACAACTTGGGGAGCACATCTAGGGCATCAGTTTGTTGAAATAAATCAATTGATATACTGTCATCCTTGGAGAAGGACATCATGCTCAGTAGAGTGGAGGGACAGTGCAGGAGAGGAAGACCCCAAACATGATGGTTGATACAGTAACTGGGGCAATGAAGGTAGGTGTATTGGAATTAGCGAGACTGGCTCAAAACAGTGCAGGCTTCAGAGCTGTTGTACATAGGGTCGCTATCAGTCGCAGGTGACTTGACAGCACATAACAACAACAACATCAACATCAACGGAAGGTTTATATACAATGAGAATCAGTCTAGTATGTTTAGTTGGAAAATGAGTCAGCCAGGGGAGTAGAAAATTAATTGATAAGAGAAGGAACATTGATTGTAATAAGTGAAGGGAGGAACAGTTTGGAATAAATGGGTGATCAGATATTGTGTGCATTGTAATTGGTGTTACAGAAAAAATACGCATGAATGATTGTTTGGATAAAACCTCCACAAAAATATGCTTTGTCAGTTCTCTCTAAAATCACAATAATTTAAGAAACCCACCAGAGGTCTGAAATTAAATTGCTCATTTCATATTTTCTTCTTACATTACATGAATTTTTAGAAAGAACCCAGAGAATTGAACCAAAAGTTTTAATCTAACTTCAACAATTTCACTCAGTTATTCATTATTGTTTCATAGAAACCAACTTATAACTGATCACTCTGGGTTTCAGAGATTGTAGCTAACACAAGAGGAGACTGCCCATTTTTCTCCTTTGCCAGATTTGAACTGAGAGAGATGTGGTCTTTGGGTTAGCTGCAAGACTCCCTCTGAACTGTGCCACTAGAGCAGCCATTTCAGGGGCTAGCATATGATTAAGAATCAATAATACTGAAGAAGGAAGAAGTCAAGCTATATCAGAGGTACTGGTAAACAAGAAAACTACAAAAATTGCCTGGGTACCAGGTGGAATATTTTAACAAATGAATAAAGGACTGGATGAGCTCATTTACCTATACAAAGAAATTTGGAAGTCAATTGCCTGGCAAACTGACTCAATTAGATGTCTATTTTTGTCCATTCCAAAGAAAGATGATCCAGTAGAATGTAGAAATTATAGAATAATATTAATATTTTAAGAGAGCGCTGGTGGCCTAGTGACAAGAAGCTGTGATGCAGTCCCGAGGTGATTCCACTATAATGGAAGCAGTTGAGGCCACCAGCTGCTCTGAGGGAGAAAAGGGGGCAATTAACTGCCTTTGAAAACCCATCAGAGAGTCAGCTGTGGGTTGGTTCCAACTCTTCAGTACCCAACAACATTACTATTTTACCCTGGTGGTGGTGGTGGTGTTATGTGCCATCGATTCGCTTGTGACTCATAGTGACCCTATGTACAACAGCCCTAAACTCTGCTCTGTCCTGTGCCAATCACACTCTCTGACACACCCATCCCGATTACCCCAGTCACTGAATCAATCCACCTCATAGAGGGTCTTCCCCTTCTGCGCTGTCCTTCCACCTTCCCAAGGATAATGTCCTCTCCAAAGACTGGTCCCTCCTTACAACATGTCCAAAGTATGTTAGGCAAAGCCTCAGAATCCTTGCCTCAAGGAGCAGTCTGATTTAACCCTCTCCAGGATTAATCTGCTTGTTTTCCTAGCAGTCCATGGTGCCCTCAATACTCTTCTCCAGCACCACAGCTCAAAGGCATCAATTCTCCTTCTAACCTCCTTGGTCATTGTCCAACTCTCTGATGTATAACAAGTGATTGCGAAGACCCTGGCCTGTATCAGACATACCTTAGTCTCCAGAGAGACACCATTGCTCTTTAGGACTTTGGAGAGGTCCCTAACAGCAGACTTTGCCATGGAAATACGTCTTTTAATTTCTTGGCTACTGGTGCCAAGAGTGTTGACTGTGGAGCCAAGCAAACTAAAGCTGTGAACAATCTCAATCTCTTCACCATCCAACCTGATGCTGCCAATTGGTCCAGTGGTGAGAATCTTTGTCTTCTTGACATGAGCCTCAATCTATATCGAAGGCTGCAGTCCTTGACCATCTGCAGCAAGTGTCTTTAAAATATCAACAAATAATTTGAGAACTTGAGCTATAGAAGGGGAATGCGATCTCAGGATTTGAGGAAGACTCATCAGCAATCCGCCTTATACACATAGCACAAACTTGCTTTCTGAAAGGAAAGAGAACTTGAAGCACTTACTAAAGAGAATCAAAGCAATGAGTTTGAGTTTTTATAAATACAAATCTTCTAGATCTACTAACCAATCTAGAACTATTAACCTGCCCAGATTCTTCATTTTATTGTGTATCTTCCTATTCCATGTCAGGATTTGCAAATAGCAAGCATATTAGTTTCTAATACAAAGTGTGTGGAATGTAAAATAGAAAATTTTTTATCATCAAGTTGATTTCAATTCATGGTAATCCTATAAATTACAGAACAGAACTTCTCCATAGAGCTTTCTTGGCTATAATAATTACATAGCAGATTATCTAGCCTTTCTTCTGTGGTGCAAGTAGATGTGTTCAAATATAGTGAAGTACAAACCAGCAGCTTATAATACAGTATTGAACCTATAGTGAGAATTCCATCATTATAATTGACTCAGTTTTGTTTGGGATCACTCTCTAAGTTCTGAATTTTATCTGAATAAATTTTCAGAAAGGTATATTTACTTTGAAGGTCAGTTCTTCCACCAAATGATCTTCTTAGATTCATATGGGAAGGAATAACATATTTCAAAGAAAATGAAAGAAAGTTCCATCAAATCTTGGGCTACTGCCTTCTCCACAACACTCAAAGCCTTGTCTGGTAATAAACTTCTTGTTTCAACTTGGGTGGGAGGGTATAGAAAGGGAGCAAAAGCAAGAAGCAGACTAAGGATAATAACTTAATTATTTATAAATGTCTAAGTCTAAGCATTTCTCCTTGTGGTAACTATTGCTCAATATCCTGATCCACCCACTGTCTATTCTCCACTCAGTTTTTCCTTTTGAGGGCAAGTGAGTTGATTGCTTCAAATATCCTTCTCTAGTGCTACAGGCTTACAACTAATGAAAAGAAGAAGGGCAACCACAGTGAACTTTGGGATGAATCCATTTCAGGGCAGGATGGCTGCCATGACCATGAGACATTGCTTGTTTTGGTTTTTGTCCTGAATTAGTATTGTTTCCTTTTAGGGGAACTATGAGTCAGAGCCAATTTGACGGCACCTAACAAGAAGTAAAATTTACTATGCGGTGGCTCCTGATTATTTACAGTCTCAAAGTCACCAATAAATGCTTTTTCTTCTATCTTATTTGCATAATCTTCCTATTCTGCTGCCATATAGGCTGCCCTCTCTAAAACAAAACTAGTGTCTGTGTGTGTATATCTAATATCATCTATCTATTTCTATATCATACTAAAAAACCCATGCTGTCATATTGGAATCGATTCATAACTAACCCACCAATGGACTTCCAAGGCTGTATTTTAATCACAGGTGAAGAGATTGTTCATATTTCTCCCAAAGACAGAAAAAAAGAGATAAGTGACAGGGAGAGTGAAACAGACAGCATGAGAGAGATAGAGAATTATCTCAAGGAAATGACTCATGCAATTATGGAGATTAGCAAATTCCAAATACATGGGCCAGGTGTGAGGCTAAAAGCTTCTCCTCACCTCTGTGGTTGTAGGGCTGATGAATACGCAAACTGTTGTATCATAGAATCTCCAGGTCATATGACAAATTGCTAGTTCAAGTCCTAAGAATTAGAGGTCACAGTCCAAAGCAAGGAAGAACCTGAATGTGCATATACCTATTGGATACAGGTCACAAACCCATTAAAATCACCCTTACCTCAGAGTAAGAATGAGACTTGAGTAAAAGGGAGACGTAATTCATACCATCTTGAAAAACTGTGACCAAAGACACACCCTATGTAACCCTGCCTCATTAAAATATAGAGGTTAGGGTTATAAAGTGAGGGATACATCATAATACAAAATGAAGGACAACTGCACACTACTGGGAATCTTGACCTAGTCAAGCTTATACATAATATTAGCCATCAGAGTTGATAACTAAATTTGGTAAATTAAAATTATTAACTGATCTTCCTACCTTTGATTTTGAATCCTGAGTATATTTGTAAGTAAAATTAATATTTTATTTTTCTTTATTGAAAATTTCTAAGGCGTTTCCTCCTTACTAGTCTTCAGCCTAAACTCTCTAATATATAACCATCAATCTCCTAAGGAATTTCTATCGTGAGATCCGTCTAAATATATTTTTCGTCCGTCTACCTTTCCAATCAGATTGAATCAGATTCAATCAGACCTTTGCATTGTCAGCATCTAACTGGTATTTAGAAGATTCTTAAATGTTTATTCAACATGAGTAAATAAAGACAATATCTTAAAAGTCAGCCAAAGTAGAATATTCTTATTGTGAGTACCTAATATTGGTACATGTAAGTGACGATAGATGCAGCAGAAATGTTTTCATTTTGGTGAGCTTTACGAACAATACTTGCTGGAGGTGTAGGGTAATTTTAAAAAGTTATCTTGAATACTGAGTCATCAGGGAATAAATTAATAGTATGTGTCTAGACTGAATGTATTCATAGTTTATTAGAAATTTATCATGAGGCATATTCTATGCTTATTTTGCTGTCATACAAGTTCTAGATATTTTGTTGTTAAACATATTACTGGTCACTTCTAACTAGGCTGTCTCAAATATTTAGAGAACTGGACAACAGAATGACTACATCATATTTTAGAAGGAAAAAAATATACCGCAAACTCTAGCATCAACTATTAGGAAGGTTTATCCGCAGCATTTTGGACAGTTAAAAGTCCAAGACTAGAGTCATAAAAATGTTCTGATCTAGATCTGGACAAAAAGTATGTTTACTATCAACAGATGAATTTAAAAATCATCTCCAGAATAAGTTCAAAACATTTAACACTAATGATTGAAGATCAAATGAGTTATGGTTGACACCAAAAACATAATACAGAAAAAAAGCAAAAGGTAATTAAAGACAGAAGAGAAAGAAAAGACCAAACCTGATGTCAGAAGAGACACTGAAAGTTGTACTAGAGCAATGAGAAGTCAAAATAAAGGTAAGAAACTTTGAAGTCAAAGGAATAAACAGAAGATTTCAAAAACATCCCAAAAGACAAAGAAAAATATAACAGAGTATTCAAAGATATGGAGTTAGCCAGGTAAAAAAGCATGAATTCACTCAGAATTTTTATAGTTGAAATAAATGAAAAATAAATTCAAGCCATGAGTTGCAATGCTGAGAGATAATATGGACAAAGAATAATACAGGAACCACACACACACACACACACACACACAAGATGTTGAGAACACATAAGAGTCACTATATCAAATAGAATTGATTGTCACTAAAAAGGTTCAGGAAATATCATATGAACAAGCCAATGGTAACGAAAGATGTTAGTGCTACACTGAAGACACTGTCATAAAACAAGACTTGAGGAATTGATGGAATACCAACTGGAATGTTTCAGCTAACAGATGCAAACCTTGACGTGCTCACTAGATGATGCTAGGAAATTTTGCAGAAAACTACTTGGCTATTGGCCTGGAAGAAATACATATTGTTCCCATTCCCAAGAAAGATGATCCACTAGAATGTGGAAATTATAGAACAAAATCATTAATATTACATGTAAGCAAAATATTGCTGAAGATCATAAAAAAAATAGCTATAATAATACACTAAAAGAGCCCTTCCAGAAGTTCAAGCTTAGTTTAGAAGAGTCCAGTGGTACCAGCTGTGAGAGACCTCTCCAAAGTACCAAGGAGCAATGATTTTGGTTTGAAGACTAAGGTGCTCCTTATTCAGGTCATAGTCTTTTCACTCACTTGTTATGTTTCTGATAGCTGGACAACGAATAAGGATAACAGAAGAAGAATGGATGCCTTTTCATTGTTGTGTTGAAGAAACACACTGAATATACAGTAGACTTCCAACAAAATAAAGAGATATGTCTTGAAGAAAAGTGTAGCCAGAATCCTCCTTGGAAGCAATGATAGCAAAGGTTCATCTCACATACTTTGGGTATGTTTCTAGGAGAGGCTATTCCTTGGAAAGGACATCATATTTGGAAAGGGTCAGTGAAAGAGAGAAAAACCAGTAATAAAATGGATTGATAGAGTGGTAACAGCAATGAGCTCAACTATGTCTGGAGATGGCACAAGATAGGGCAGTTGAGGTCTACCTGCTGTTCATAGGAGCATTATGAGTTGTACAAAACTTGATAGCTCCTAACAGCAACATTTTGTTGTTGTTGTTAAGTGCCATCCTGTTGTAGGTGACTCATAGTGACTCTATGAACCAAAGACCTAAACACTTGTATAACCTTCATCCTTTCTCTAGGTCTATAGGGTTTCAGAGGCAAGCTATTTCCGAAGTGGATGTCACTCCTGCTTCCAACCTTGTTTTAATTGGAGAGCTCCACCAAATACTGTTCTCCATGGGTAACCATTATCACATTTGACTCATCAGTGTCACAGTATTCAGCTTCACAGCAGCCAAGAGTTACCACTGTACAGCAAATGGAGTTGTAAAAGAAAGCTATGTGAGCTCTGAGCATTCCATACATGTCCCTCCTCAAGATGCGAGAGGCCATCCTAAGGACCAACTGGAACCAAGACACAACACACTCACCCTCCCCTCAGCCCTCAGCATGCAGGTGTGGCCAAACATTTCAGTATTTTACAATTCCAGCACACCCAAATACTGGTGGACTCTGGGCCATAGACCCCCAATTCATCTTGCAAGCCTCATCTGCTGACACCGACTTGGGATGAAAAGAAAGTCATAGGAGCCCCAAGGACTCCATACGTGTCCCTCCTCAAGACACTAGAGGCCATCCTAAGGTCCAGCTGGAACCGAGATTCACAACACACTCAAACTCAGCCTGCAGGCATGGCCAATTTGGTTGGCCTATTATTTCTACCTGCACTAACATTCTAAACAATGCCAGTGATAAAAACAAACAAACAAACAACACCCCAAAAAACAAAAAAAACCCCACCTTTGTTGACTCAATTTCTAAATAATTATTGATATTACTATTGTGTTTAAGGGATTCAAAGTTTAAGAGGTCTGCAAAGGAGAGGAACACCCTCAACCAGGTAGACTGACATCGTGGCTGACTCAGTGGGCTCTAATGTGTTAAAAAGTATGAGGATAGAGCAGGATATGACAGGAATCATATCTGTTTTTCACAGGGTCACTATGGGTTGTATTTAATTCTATAGCACCTAACAACAACATGTTTATATATAAATAATAGATATGTAAACCTGGTATCTGGGTTTTGGATTTAAAGTCTCTTAAACTCAATAAACACTGGCAGCAGCATGAGAGACTGGCAGAGCATGAGTTCTTAAGCATCACAGAAGTGAATTGAGACCTAAGCCATTATCTCAAGGGTTGGCTGGAGGAAGGAAGGTGTTGGACCGGTAGGTGGGAATAGAAGGGGATGCTGGTGAAGCAGGGAAAGGAATGAGTCAAAACACATATCCTGGGGGACTGAATCAATTGGTTACTTGTATAATGGAGAATGTCTTTAATCTTCTCTTTCTGTAAAATGCTTGTCTGTCAGATACTGTTCTAAAGCCAAGCATCCAAAATAAGACAAACTAGGAAGAAAGATTGGTCATCCACTGCTGAAATAACAGGCCTTCATCTTGCTTGCATGTGAAATCAGTGAGATTGTTCTATAGTGTCCTCACTCTGTTGGGTCACCTTTCTTTGGGATGGGAACAAATATAGATCTCTTCCAGTCAGTTGGCCAGGTGGTTGTTCTCCAGATTTCTTGGCACAACTTGGTGAGCACGTCCAGAGCAGCACTTTAAAAAGTTTCAGGCTCACTGTCATCAGGTAGGTTCCAATTCATGTAAAACCTCTTCCAATCACTATTGTGGGCCTACAGATTCTAAGAGAGGATACTGTCCATCTTTCTTCTATGGATCCACTGGTAGATTTTATCTGTTAGGGATACCTGGCCTCTGCATTAACAAAACAGCTCTGTAAGAACTACTGCACCAGAGATCCCCTAATAATAAATAGGCACATGAACACCTATAACATTTTTATTACAATTCTTTAATATATCCAAATCCTATGCTTGGATCAAGAGGTAGTTGTTAGAATTGAGCAAAGAAACACTACTTGGTTCAAAATCAGGAAAGAAATGTGCAATGGATGCATCCTGTTTCTATAATTTTTTAATTTATATGTGGAACAGATCATTCAGGAGGCTGGGCTTTATAAGGGGGAATGTCGCATCAGGATTTTAGGAATACTCATCAACAACCTTGCAGAATCACAACCTTGCTTGCTGAAACTGAGAAGGACCTGAAGCATTTGCTGCAGAGGGTCATGGACTGTAGTCTGCAATATGGATTGAAGCTCGGCATGAAGAAAACAAAGATTCTCACTACTATGCCAAATGGTAGTTTCATGAGAGTTGGAGAAGATATTGTGGTTGTTAATAATTTTGGCTTTCTTGGTTCCACAATAGACACTCTTGGTACCAACAGTCAGAAAAGCAAAAGGCGAATTTTGTATTTGGGGAACTGCTGTCAGGGATCTCTTCAGAAGGTTAAAGAGCACTGTGTCAGTAAAGGATCTGTTCAACGTGTCAATATAGTACCTGATCCAGGCCATGGTTTTAGCAATTACCTGTTATGTATCAGAGAGCTGGAGAATGACCAAAGAAGACAGAAGAAGAGTGCTGAACATACAACACACTGCCAAGAGTACTAACAGGTCTATCCTGGAGAGTGTGAAGTCAGCCTGTTCCTTGGAGGCAAGGATTTTGAGGTTCCATCTCACATAATTAGGGTATGTTATTTTTGAGAACACTCAGCTATAGATTTTCACCCCTTTCTAATATAAGTGAATTCAGCTATAGGTGTTAAGTGCAACAGTAAATTGAGAACCAGTTGAGTTCACTTTGAATGATTGTAAAGATGAGAAAACAGAATTTGAGTTCCTTCATTTCTTGCATTCTATTGCAATAAAAACTTCCAAAAACATTCTAGATTTTATATGTGTTCTTGTGGCTCAGTAGTAAGAAGGTGCTCTGTCAACTCAAAGACTCATGGTTTAAATACATTAACTATTCCATTTACTACCTCTGAAAACCTGCTGGATGCTCAGTTATGAATTGGTGCATAACAACAAATTATTGTTTTCTCTTATGGACCTGATTAGTTTTCAAAGACCAAGTCATTATATGAAGTCAGCATTATGGCAAAGTGGTCTTGACTTGCTTTCTGAGCCAATGTCCATCCTTCCCTTGCCCCTGCCATTGATGCTTCTAGTACATCTTGGATCTTAGAAGATGCTCCAGATGTAGTCAACACTCTATGTAGTGTTTCCACTAGATACTTTTTCCAGTGTTATATTAAATGTGAAATTGTTGCATAATGAGATAGTAAACAAGTGAGGGATTGGTGTATTTGTGTTTAAAATGTAAAATAGCTAAATAGAATGAGAACACAAATATGTAATATCTTCATTTGGCAAATGTAGACTTTTGTCTACATCTGACACATTTCACTGAATTATCTTTATATTATCTTTAAAATTAGAGTACATTTAAAAATACTGTTTTAAATCTAAGGAATGAACGAAAATATAATGTTGCATAAATGGTATGACTTAGGAGTTGCTAAAACTGTAACTCTTGCAAATGTATTATTAAAATTCACTTGTAAAAAAAAATAAAATTCACTTGTTAGGGGAAATTTGATTACATACATACTATTATTTTAATATAATGAAGATCAAATTTTAAATTTTTAGCAGGGATGAATTGTTAGTATTGAACTATTAGCATTTTTTTTTTTCTGACCTATAAAAACTTAGAGAAAACTTCATTACAACATAGTTGTAAATCCAGAAGCTGCTAAATAGTTATTTTAAATTTTATAAAGAGATCTAGAGTAGGTAGCTGTAGCTTCTACCAGCAAAAAACAATATTGACAAACTGAAGTACACAAAGCAAAATAAAAACAAGCAAATAAAAAGATCCATATTTTAATGCTTAATTGTTTTCACTAAGAACCAGACATTTGTTGCAAATCAACAAATCAAATAATGCCAAAGTTTGCTACTATTCAGCCATTTTCCTCTGATACTTTCAGAATAAAAATTCCAGAATATATTACCAGTTATTACAAAAATGTTCAACAAATTTTTTTAGTGAAGCTATTTAATGGGAAATTTTAAACTCTGGAGACATTTAAAAGAAGAAACAAAAACAGAGATAGCATGAAAAATCTCTGGAAATTAAAATGAACTGGGATTTTTCTAAATCTCTACTGTATTAATCCTAAAGTCACATGCTGAACTATGCATTATTTTAAGGTCTACCGTTAGAGTTACATTAACAGTCTTTTTGGAAATGAAAAAGAAGCCTACCAGAGATGCATTTATTTTAACTTTACCGTTGTCACCACAGATAATATACTTTTATTTTGAACATTTGATCAGTGAGTAAAATACATACGAGTCATAGGTGACATAAACAGTTTGTGCTTAACTTGTAAACTAAAGGTTGACAGTCTGAATCTATCATGTAGATTCAAAAGGCCTGGAAATCTTCCATTAAGTTTAAAGACAGTGTGAGTAGTGACTGGGATCTTAAAACTTATGAGCAGCCATCTATGGTGAAATCAATCATTTGCCTTTCCCTGTCTGGAATAAAGATGAGGACAGAAAAATAAAGATCCATGGACACAATCAGTGTAGTAACTAATGAACTATGGAGACCTCCACCTCTGTGACTCACTTTGCTCTAACAAGGATCACAGTAGAAGGTCCTGGACAGAGTGAGCAAAATAGTGAAACAAAACTCAAAAACTTATCAGTCTGATTGAGACTGGTGGAACCCATACTATCCTGTCACCTTTTGAACTTAGAACAATACTCACCCCTGTGGGTCACATTTCACCCAAATGATAGGATTACATTTTGATTTGTTGTCCATAGGGTCACTATGGGTTGTAGGCAATTTAATAGCACCTAGCAACAATATAAAGTAAACAATAATACCAGGGAGGTAGGTATTCATTCCTTATAATTTATCCCTTATGCCCAAGAAAAAAGCTTGGAGGGCAAGAAAGTAGGAGACATAGATTAATGGAAACAAGATCCATTAAGAGAAAGAAGGTTCAGTTACATAGAGTGAGTGTTATAATTAATATAATAAAAATGCATATGAATGATTGATTGGAAAACCAAGTTGCACTATAAACTTTAACTCAATTCACAAGAGAAAAAGAAAAGAGTTTCTGGCAAGAAATCTTGAAACAGATCTACTCTGGAACCAACTTATCAACAAAGACAACAGCAACAAAAGCTCTGGAAGGAAGGGATTGCAGAAGTTAGTCTTACCTGTTAAATGCTGGATGTCTTTAGCAATGTGATTACTTCTAATACTTCTAATTACTTCTAATACTCAAAAACTTATTGCTATGGAGTTGGAGCCAACTCATAGATGAACTTCCATTTGGTTTCTGAGACTATAAATCATATGGAAGGAGATTGCTCCTCTTTCTCGTACAGAGAAGCTGGTGAATTTGAAATGCCAAAGAAGTGCCATCTTTGGGTTAGCAGTGTGACTTCCTACGACATGACCCCCAGAGAAGGTCAGATAAACTATATATCATACTAGGAGGGAAAATATAGGCATATTTTGTTGGTTAACTGCTCTCTGCTGTATGAGGAATCCTGCAAAATCTCATGGAGAACTCATTACTGTTCTGGTATCTGATGTAGGAAAGATAGATCTCTGGGGCCATACAAGAGGCCCCAGACTTCTATCCAATCTGAGCCACGTAATTACTTGTATCGTTAAACTTGTTATTAGAAGTTGGTACTGATTAAGATCCTGACTCTTGAGAGTCTGATTTGACAATTCAATCCTGCACACTAGCTCAGCTATCAAAAATAATTGCAATATATTTGCTTTCCCTCCCACTATCCACAATTCTCTACTTTGATGCAATTTTCCAGAAAATAAATTGTTGTGAGGCAAATATGAAATTAATTTCACTTCAGAAGGAATAACATGTTTAATTTTAACAAAATGTTCCTTCAAAATTGAGTCGTAATTTGAGAGTAATTCCACGAACTCCAAAAATTTCCTTTGTTTATAGATGGCATATCCTCTCTATGACCACAAAAGGAAGGTTTTTTTTGTATAACTGAAAACATAATTACTTTGAAAAGACTATGCAAAATGTCTTCTCACTCTTTTCTTTCTTTATACATTCCCACAAAATGGACTTTATAAACATTAATTTATAGTTCCAATATAATTTAGAAGTTTTGGTTGAGTTTTTTTTTGGTGGGGGGTGTTGGTAACTAAGAGAAATACACTAAGAGAAATACTCAGATATTTCAATCCAGAGCTTTAAGATTTAATTTTCAGCGTATTTTGAAAACAAGGAGCACTGCTAGCACACTGGTTGAACACTTGGCTGCCAAACAAAAAGTTGACATTTGAACCTACCAACCGATCCAGAGGAAAAAAAGATATGAGCATCTGCTTCTTTAAAGCTTCATAGTCTTGGGAACCTACTTGGGAAGTTCTGGTCTGTTCTCTAGGGCTGCTAGGGCCACTACAGGATTTGATAATATTATTAAACAGAGAAATACCTTCATTTTCATTATAGTGTTGCCAAAGTAAAAACTTCCTGAATATTACTCAAATGGTTAGATCAGGACATACAGGAAACTTGTAGAAATTAAAACTTAGCTCAGAAGAGGCCATGACACAAGAGACATCACTGAGGATGTCAGATGTATCTTGACTGTAAGAAGAAATGTTTTACTCATATTTTACTAACTGTGTAAAGGCATTAAATTCTGTGAATAATAATAATAATAATAATAACACCTCACATACATAATGAGGATTATGACTAACAATGAGGATAATGAGAATCCCAGACCACTTAATTGTGCTCATGAGAAGCCTAAACATAGATCAAGAAACAGTTGTTCAAACAGAATCAGGGAATACTCTATGGTTTAAAATCAGGAAATGTTTGTGTCAGAGTTGTATTCTTCATCCAAATCTATTCCATCTATATGCTGAGCAAATAACTTGAGTTAGGACTATATGAAGCAGGAGGACTACTACTTCAATAACTTGAGTTAGGACTATATGAAGAAGATTGTGGCATGAGGTCTGGAGGGGAAAGCCATCTACAGCCCACACTATTTAAATTACATGAGCTTGCCTGCATAAGGTAGATTTAAAGCACTTACAGCAGAAAATGAAATGCTATAGCTTTCAATATTGATTACATCTCAACATTAAGAAAGCAAAAATCAGAGACCCAAGGGTCAAGGGTCCAAGGTGCTGTTCTTTGCAACTGTCTAAAAAAAATCTGTTGGCTAAGGCAGAAGTGTTCCTCCTACTCAGTTGCTGAAGAACACAAGTACAACTATGACAAAGCAGCAGACTCTGGGGGAAGGGTCATTGGGGCTGTTTCCCAGGCTCTAAACTCTATGAAAGTCCCCACCTATCAAAAAAATTGTATTGGCTTAGACAGAAGTTGCCTCTCCATCCAGCCATGAGAGAAGACACAGACACAGTGACTATCTCTAAGGCTCTGCTACTTTGCTAGCAGATCTCACCATTGAGACAACACTTGAGCAGGAACCACTCAGTTTTAGGGAGAGAAGGGTCCTAGGCAAAAGTCCCTGAAAATTCCCAGCTTCCCTCATTAGTTGCTGTGTACATTTGAGTTGGAAGACCCTCCAGTGGGTTTCCAGAAGCAGTTACTCACAAGAGAGGAGATTGCCCATCCTTTTCCCTTAGAGTAATGGATGGATGCAAACAATGTGCCTTCAGTGCCACAGTGTCACTTCTTACCACTTGGCTAACAGAGTAGACAGAATAGGACGTTGTATTGTTGAGAAGTTGTCATTTCCCTGAGTCTTTGTCTGCTCAGGGGTGGGAGCTGTGGAATAGCTTCCCTCACAATCAGCTCCTGGAGAGGAAACAGGTACATGACCATTAGAAAATTTTGAGACTTGGAAGTTGCACTGTTGAGACCTTGGCATTATCATGGGCCTTTCCCCTGAGTAATACATCCCAGGCAGCAACCCTGAGACTTTACCTACCACTGAAGAAAGCATCTTTTTCTCTCCAGCTCCCATCAAATTACAGAACAGGACAGAGAAGTGGGCAAAGGAAAGTACCCCAGTTCCTTGCCCCTCAAAGTACAACTAGATGAAAAATTTGAAGCAAAAGAAGCAAAACAAAATACATCACAGATGATCAGGAGGAAAGAATGCCACAGTAAAACTCAACTGAAGGCAATATTTCAAGTCTGCAACTTATCAATAGCATTATAAAGACAAGAAACAGTCAAAGGTGACTACCTCACACATATCAAGAATAACTTCACATAATGTAAAGAAAGCAGCAGGCAGTTTTAAACATTGTGAATAAACAAAGCAAAACTTCTCCTAAAAGAGAAGATCAGACTGCAGACTCAATGGAGAAACCAGAGACAAGGAGGCAGAAAAACATATCAACATGGAATTCTACGAAAAGTTACTGAAGAAGTTATAATGGATGGAAGAAAGACTTGAAACCATAAATAAAGAGTTGAAACAACAAATAAAGAGGTTTTTGTTGGATACCATAGAGTTGGAACTGACACATAACTGACCCTCTGGCAGGTTTTCAGAGGCAATTAATTACACTTGAAAAGATTGCCCATTCTTCTCCTGTGGAATGGCTAGTTGCCTCAAACTGTGTGCCTACAGGAATGCAGTACAGTTTCTTGCCACTAGGCCATCAGAGGTAGAAGAATTAAAAATTCATCATAAGACAGAGAAGGTACAACCAACACAGTACTGGAAATAACAGAAAGGCATGAAGATGCAATTCAGAATATCAAACCACAATGGTGGAATTTTCCCACATGCTGGGGGAACAAAAAAGTAGAATAGTAGAATGACTCAGTGGCTAGAAGATAAAAATCTCAATGGGAACTAATTAAGAGAGAAAACAGGAGGAAAATAAAGCATTAGAATCATGAAGGATAACAACAAATGGAACACCATACATGTGAGCAGAATTCCAAAACAAGAGAAGGCAGGCTAGGGAGGGAGGCGGGGGATGGAGGGAATACCAAGAAAATTGCAGAAGATGTGCTAGAAGAAGACGTAGTAAGTATGAAAAAATTTAGCTGCAAAGTGGCTCATTTCTAATTCAAAGAGGGCTCCTTCTTTTCTTAACCAAATTAACTATCATATCATCTGGAAGTGGTGATTATCAAGATGTAATATTAAAATAATATCACTAAGGAAGAATTCCCCCACCCCCCGCCCCGAATTATGTCCCTTTTAAGGAGTTAGGGAGTTGCACTGCTAACCTAAAGGTGATGACTCTGGTGGTTCAAATCTGCCACTGACTCCATGGGAGAAAGATGAGCAATTTCCTCTCATGCTACTTACAGCCTCTGAAAACCTAACGGAGAGTCAGGTCAATATTTGTTCCAACTTGACAGCAGTAAGATAGAAGATTGTCTCTTCTGTATCCAATGCTTGGTCTTTATTAAGATCTCTGTTATATCTCTTCACTTTTCAAATGTAGGGTAATGTTTGGATGTGTTGTTCAAAGTCACTATGAGCTACAGTCAACCTGATGACACGTAACATCCAAAAGTAGAACTTTCCTATAAACCTTTCACAAACATGATATAAAGAGAAAAAGCAATTATGAACAATTTATATGGGAAATTTGTTTAGCATTCTTAAAAACAAACTACCTCCAAAAAAAACACTACCAACAAAATAACATATAAATGCTAAAACAAAATTAGTATGTGGTGTTTGCAGACACAGTTCAAAGCTAGATGCTGAGTTTCCCAGTATAGTTTCAAATAAGAAGCTTCAGTACCCCACTTACTATTCAGGATTAGAGCTGCCTCTTTCCCAATTCACTGAAAAACAAAGGCTGAACACTTGCCAGTCGTTTGGAGTTTTAGCTTTGGTTTTTTTAAAGCAAAATCCTCCTTCACTATCTTTCAACCAGCAAAAACTTAGATGTTTCATAAAAACTAGTACTATAATGTGAACTTCATTAGAGATACAAACTAAATTGGAAGTTTGTTGTGTTTGGGGAGAACATTGTTCTAGTTTGCATAGTGCTTGTCTGTCAGTTTGCTGTACTGAGATAATCTGTGGGTTGCTGTGAGACTGAAAGCTGTGCCATAAGGGTTACCCATGGTGGACAAGTTTTAGTAGAGCTCCCAGAGTAAGGCAGACTAGGAAGCAGGATTGGCCATTAACTTCTTAAATAACAAGCCTCTGAAAACCCTATGAACACAGTGACTGCTACAATGGGCTCTAATGTCTCAGGAAGTGTGAATACAGCATGGAATAGGATGGCGTTCAGATCCCCCATTCATAGTGTCACCACTATGTGTTGTACTTGACTTGATGGCAGCTAACAACAAAACAACAACTACCTACACACACACACACACACACACACACACACACACACACACACACTCTTAGAGAATAGAGTTTGGGTTACTCATTTTTTTATTTTGTTGGGGGTTCCCCCCCTTTATTTTCCAACATTTCCTTTCCCCAGTACATCTTCTTACAAATATGATTCTATATTGAAGGACATCATAAAGTTGCAATATGGCCAATATTCACATATTCAGACAAAACCTGTAAGAGTAATCTCAAGTTCTTATTTGAGCCTTGTTAATAATGATTCTGTAAATCTTTGCAGAATTCTTTTTAGTGTATGTGATTCTTCAGTTGTCTCTTTTTCAAACGTTGAGAGAGAATTATTTACTCTTTTTAGTCTCACTTAATCACTGGAAAATGCTGCAGGTAGAAGGTGTAACAGAGGAAAGACTTTCCCAGACAGGTTGGAGTGCATGCAGTGCAGACATATTTTGAAAAGTTAATCTCATCCTTTGAAGTACTGTATGATCTAATAGCGAATATTGACCCAACAAGATCAACTCACATATTGCTGTCTGTTGAAGGAAATTTGTTTTCCAAATTCTTTTCCCCAGCCCCTGATTTCAAGTTTTAAATGTTGTTAATCAGACACAAACTTCTTTGTAGAACTTAAAATCAGAATTGGACAATGTACAGAGACTCCTCAAGCTTTAAAGTGGTTCTTAGAAAATCAACACATAGACATCAAGGAGAATGACATCATCTATGCAACAACATGTATGAAAATTGATACTTGCATAAAAATCCATTGAATTTGTACAGGGTGCCAGAGAAATGTCAAAAGATCCTGGTTTTTTTATTATAAGACAGTGTCAAAAGAGCAGTACTTGAACACTTCAATAGTTTTCACTAAGAATCAGACAGTCATGAAAAGAAATGGACCATGATGTCAATATCCATGTCTCTTGATCATGTCTAATATTTGCAGAAATAAAACCACAGAAGATTTTGCCAGCTATGAAGGGAATTTCTAATTCATGTTTTCATAAAGGTATTTAGTGGAGATTTTTCAAGAGAGAGTTGAAATGTACAGCAATTAATGAATGAAATCTAACTTTTCTGTAAACTTTTGTAAAAACACAATTGTTAAAAAGATGTAGATGAAATATTGGAGAAGAAATAAAGGTATAACTTTGTGAAATGTAAAGTAAGGGTTGTTCTGCGTTTCTTCCAAAATTATCTTTTGTTATAGTACTTTTTAAGTATTAGTTGACTAATTACAAGCAAGAATAGGTTGACAAACCTATCTATCTTCTCTTTTAAAAATCATGTAAAAAGAGAGATTTCTGGTAAAGTTCTTAACAAGTATGCAGAAGTCAGTCCTTTAAAAGTCTAACATTGCTACAATACATCAATATTTAGCAGTGGTTTTATGCTCACCTTTATTTAAAACTACACTTTTTTCTTTTTGTGCATGCTATATATTTTTTAAGAAAAATTTATATGAAGTTAAAGAAAATTCTCACTATCTATCTACATTCTCTTTCTGTTAATTTTAACTTTGTCAATCAAAAGGGAGTAAAGCAATGCAAAAATAGGACATTTCAAATGACAAATGTGTTAAGTACACCATTGATTCTAAATCTTGATATTTACAAAATTATATGGCACTTGATGAAGAAAGTGCTAAGAGATAGTGATAATTATATTTCATTTAATATAACAATTAAAGACTAAGAATAACCTTCCCCAGATGATGAATTTGGTTGTGTTTTATGTTCTTCATTGCATTTCCAAAGTCTATAACATTTTCATCAATAGTTAATACTTATTGAGTGAATAAATATGTAAGAGTTAATTTAAAAAAAGGTTTGAGATGGAAGGTAAACCTTGGACTGACACAGGGAAGAGAATATGAGTAGAGGGAGAAATAGTGGTTTTACCATCGGTAGTCTTGATTTTTTTTTTCTAGAAATAATTTTGCCCTATTTCTTTTATAATTATGAAGAGACTATAATATAAATAATAAAAAAATACCTACATTAGAATGTTATATCTTTGCTCAGGCTATCTAGATATTAGAATAATTTTCCCCCTTGGTTTTAGTTTTGGTAGCTTTTTTAAAATCCTAAGATGATTTTTTAAAAGTGGCAGTGACAAATTTTTTTCCAAGAGGAGATTTTTAACATGGTCCCTTTTATGCCAGTTATTATTCAAACATGACTCAGTGCAAGATAACTTTTATCACATTTTAAAAGCAAAAATAATGCAATGTTAGTTCACTCAGCTTAATGCTCTCTGTTCTTCCCAAGTTAGGTAATAATTTACAAAATCATTGCTCTTGCATGCTGGATACTATTTAATTATTTGAATGTATCATAATTTCCTTAATCCATTTTCTAGGTTCAGCTTTTTGAAGAAGCACCAAACTACCTTTCAGAATGGTTGTACCATTTTACAATCCTACCCACAATGTCTTTTTCTTCTCAGTCTCCTTATTGTGGGGGATTAATCAGGGAGTTGTACAATTTGATGGGTGAGGGGCATGAAGAATCTGTTCTGGAAAACAATGTATTCAAATTTGTAAATAAACTAATATTTTAAAAAATAGTGTAATATATTTTTCATCACATCTTGGTAGCAGCCTCTATCTAGAATCTTGAAACCTGGACTTATTTTGAGTAATATTGTGATATTCTTTGCCTCCCTCACTCTGCCACTTCCTTCCCTAATAAACACCATTGCTGGTACCATAACTGTGAATCTATGAGTCAGCAACAAATAAAAGAACTTCTTGCTCTTTGTGGGGCTTTACTGGCACCATGGGCTGGACTATGGGCACCCGATCTGCTTTCTGCTCTGAGGTGGTGAAGGGCTATGTTATTCTTACTCTCTGGCTTTTTTCAGAGGGATGTTCATGGTCTGGTGCCCCTTTGGCCCATTTCTTCCTTTTTTTAGACAAGAATCAATGCCTTTGAATTGTAGTGCTGTTGAACAGTAATGAGTTGAATTGTTTTTCCAAAAGAATACATAACTTTGTCTTGGAATAGGTAGAGGTTGGATGTTCCTTAGAGGCAAGGGCAGTGAAACTCCATCTCACAAACTATGGACATGTTCAGGAAGGGGCAGTCCTCAAACAAATAGATCATGCTATAGAAAGCAGAGGGTCAGCAAAGGAGATAAAGACCCTCAATTAGATGAATGGACAAAGTGACCGCAGAAATGGGCTTAAACACAGTAGCTTATGAAGATGATGCAGAACGGGCAAGTTTCAGTCTGTTGTTCATTGAGTTACTGAGTCTTGTTTGACTCAACAGCACCTAACAAAAACAGCATCCAACTATTTTTTTATGCACCTAAACATGTACATCTTATTTTGAAACGTGCATACTGTTTGACCCAAGAATTGCATTTATAGAAAGTTACAAGTAAAAGATGTAAATACAAACATATAAATTGATGGGATTTTGCCATAGCATTATTTTTATTAGCATAAGAATGAAAACAACAACCACATAGACACAATTGAAATTCTTTTATGAGAGAAATATAATGAGTTTAGAGCTCTGGTAGCCTAGTGGTAAGAAGCGGTGTGTGATTTGATTCCACCAGCTGCTCTATGGGAGAAAGATGGTCAATCTCCTCCTGTGTGATTATCTCTGAAAATCCACTGGAGCTATGAGTCGGTTCTGACTCGATGGTACATAACAACAACAACAATGAAATATAAGGCATCCTTATTTCCACCTGTGAGCTACTACAAAGTAAGGGTTTCGACTAATATATATACTTAGCTTCTTTTCTTACATATATATTAAATTTTATTATGAGAAATTAATAATAAATACGATCTTGAACAGATTATCTGGGAGGCTGGGCTCTATGAGAAGAAATGCAGCATCAGGATTGGTGGAAGATCTATCAACAATTTGTGTTATGCAGATGACACAACCCTGCTTGTTGAAACTGAGGAGGACTAGAAACACTTGCTGCAGAGGGTCAAGGAATGCAGCCTTCAATATGGATTGAGGCTCAATACCAAGAAGACAAAGATTCTCACCACTGGACCAATTGTCAGCATCAGGACAGATGGTGAAGAGATTGTGATTGTTCACAGCTTTAGTTTGCTTGGCTCCACAGTCACCACTCTTGGCACCAGCAGCCAGGAAATTAAAAGGCATAGTTTCTTTCCTAGATAACTATAAAGTCTCTGTGATGTTCCTTTCCTTTCTATTTTTAAATCTGGTTCATTGTTTTACCTTTGATTTTGTGAACTACCCTGTGTCTACCCCATAACCTTTTTATTCATTCATTATGCTCCATTTCTATGGGTTGCAACAAAAAGGAAACTAAGTGATGCAGAAAATAAATGAGTGAATATTGAATAAACACAAAAGAGGAAGATAGCTTAGATAGGCAAAACTATGTAACACATTGCAGTACAGTCACAGGGGCAAATCAAAAGAGTAAAGGGAGAACAAATGAATTTACAAGTAATAAAATCTAACTTATAATGTTTTCCAATCTTTTGACATGATGAAGCTGCTTTTAAAGGCTTTTAGTTTTTACAGAGCTAGAATGAAATTTGTTGGCAGGAGCTTATCTACCAATTTAATTAGTAAGTAGTTACCCCAAAGGTCAATACGGAGTATCTATTAATTTTCTTTTAAGCTGGATATTATCTAAAGGACTAAACCAATGACTATACTCTAATACCAATAATTACCCTCATATTCCAATCTTGTGAAATGTTAAATTACCTATAGCTTTTATTAGAAGTTTGGGATTATATTTGGACTCTCAAGTTCATTTATTCATACTTCACTTCCTCAGAGAAATGCACGAAAGTATCCATTGTTTCAGCCATTGGGTTAACACATTGTGGACTGAAGAGCATCTCTCACAAAATTCTATGTTAGAATCCTAAACTAATACTATATAAGCAGATGCAATCCCAATTTAGAGTAAAGTTTTCTATGTCATGTACATTAGGTCCTCCCTGTTAGTACTAGGCTTGTCCTAACTCTAACCTGTTTTGAGTTGTAAGGAGCAGCCCAGATACAGAGATATGCAAACACAAAGGGGAGTGATGGTTGCCATAGGAAGAATGTCATCATTGCAGAAGCCAAAATGAGTGCCAATTGTATCCATGCTATAAAATATAACTGGTGTTTTGCTCTAATTTTTGTGTAGTTTTAGGGTAGGTCATGTTCACTGATATTTTTACCATTGTTTTTGTGTTCCTAGATGAACCATACTTTTAATCAATGTCAGAGCAAATAATTTTTGGCATAAAATGTGTAGGCCAGGTACACTCGTAGTGAGCAAATTACTTAGTTTAGTGTGTATAGAGAATTATGGCATCAAGAATGAAATACGTACTCTATCATACAGATTTTTTTTGAAGGCACATGACTAAGTGAGTCAATTTTCAAATGAAAAAAGAAAAATGAAAAGACAAATATGGAGTACTTCCCTTACAGGCACTGAATTAGCCATTAGAGTAAATAGCTGACAATGCAAAGGGTTACAGAAGAAGAATAATGCCTTTGAGTTGTAATGTTAGAGAAGAATACTGAATGTATCATGGACAACCAAAAGAACTAAAATATATGTCTTGGAGAAAGTGCAACCAATATGCTCCTTAGTGGCAAGAATAGTGAAACTTCATCTCACATGTTGTTAGAAGAGGCTAGTTCTGGGAAAAATACATCATGCTTGGAAAGGTAAAGGGTCAGAGATAGAAGGAAGACCCCAAAACAGATGGCTTAACACAGTGACTGTAACAATGGGATCATGTACATCACAGATGATAAGGTTAGCTCAGAATAGCACAGGGTACAGATTCATTGTTCATAGGGTTGGTATTAATTGTAGTCAACTCAACAGCACTTAACAACAAAAACCCTGTGCAAAACACTAAATAGTCAACCATTAACCAGATGAGTGGAGGTTCCAACCCCTATATTCAAAGGTACCTCAGAAGAAAGCTTGGTGATTGACTTCCAAAAGCCTTGAAAAATTATATGTTGTACTTTTCTATCATAAGAGATCAAGGTAGTTGTAATGAACTTTATTGAAAATGATATTATTTTGCTCTTTAATCTTTGACCCTAAAATTTGTTCAATCTCCTTTCTGGGGTATACTGGCAAAAAAGTCTTATCTGTACTATTTTACTTTCCTCCGTCTGCATTTAAACTTAGGTTCAGGAAAAAGGGAAGGGGAAGTCAAATTTAGTCTGGGCAGGTCATCCTTGAACTTCACCTGATAATTCCCATAAAAACAAAAACTACTGGAAGATCGTGGTATGTTTAAATTATTACACTCTGTTACCATAAAGATTGAGATATTGTCTAAAAATACAGCATATATTTTCTTATTGCTTTGAAGGAAACATTTTTTTTTTCAGTCTCAAATCCTCTTGGATTGTCATATTACAATAGGAGATACAAGGTAAATTTTAGGAGGTAAAGAAGGCTCACGTGATATGCAAAAAGGATTTTTCTAAATTTTATTTTAAAGAATGGCTTTTTTGTATTATGGAAAATTCTAGCCATAATTTAATTCCATTATTATGGAAATGTCTATGCACCCATCAGATGATTGTGTGTGTGTAAACATACTAAATGTATAATACAAAATCAAAGAATCTTCAAATTAAAAAAATAACTCAAAGCTATCACCTGTTTTAGTACTTACTGTGATTATATTAATTAATTGGTTACTCATCTGATGTTTTCTTTGAAATCAACCTGTGAGAATAGCATTATTTGAGATCACATTTATTAAATCCATCGTTAAAAAGTTCAAGAATAACCTCAAATCTGTTACAGTGATTCTCTGGATTTATAACCCCTTGAATCCAGTGTTTCTTTGCATGCAATACTAAGGGAAGATGAGGTAAAGATGTTAGCCTTGCATCAACCTCTTGCTATGTTGCCTTACCAGAATTTTTACCTCCTGCTCAAGATTTTTCATATATACCAAATGTTCAAAGCAAATTATGAGTTCCATAAATTTGTGCTTTTGGGAAAAAAATCAAAGATATTAAAAAAATCAATATCCTGTCATCTTAATTGGGAAAGTCTGCTGTCAGAGACCTCTCCAAAGTACTTAAGAGCAATGATGTCAGTCTGGAGTCTAAGGTGCATGCACCAGATCCAGGCCATGGTGTTTGCAATTACTTGCTATGTATCAAAAAAGCTGGACAATGACTAGGGATGATAGAAGGAGAGTTGATGCCTTTGAACTTTGGTGTTGGAGAAGAGTATTGAATATATCATGGACTGCTAGGAGAACAAACAAATTCGTTCTGGAGAGGGTGAAGCCAGGCTGGTCCTTTGAGGCAAGGATTCTGAAGGTTCATCTGACAAAATTTGAACATGTTGCAAGGTGGGATTAGTCATTGGAGAGGGACATCATGCTTGGGACAGTAGAGGGAGAGTGCAGGAGAGGAAGACTCTCAATGAGATGGACTGATTTAGTCACTGGGGTAATGGAGATGGGCGTGTTGGAGACAAGTTTAGCAAGGGATAGAGCAGGGTTTTGGGCTGTCGTACATAGGGTCACTATGAGTTGCAGGTGACTCAACGGCACATAACAACAACAACAACAACAACAACAATGAAGCTTTGAAATGAATTTTCCATATCCCCAAAGACATCTTCACCTTTACTTATGTATACTCACTGTATACTTATGCATTATTGTTTCATGTCATTGATACATTAATTCAAACAAATATTTACTGAGAGTTTACTTTGTCCTCTCTATAATAGATAGAATTAATTAATTTACAAATCTCACCATTACTTGGCTGAAAAAAAATAGCATATCAAATGTTAACAGGACTTTAAAAAGAAATAGCTAACATCATTGTAGTAGTGGGAGGCTTTAATACATCACTCTTAAGAAAATATAGGATGACCAGGAAAAAAAAAGGCTAAGGAATTGAAGTATGCAATTAACCAAATCAATCTTAAGATATATACAAGTCCTAGAGAGGGTGAAATCAGGCTGCTCCTCGGAGCCAAGGATTCTAAAGCTCTATCTGAAAAACTTTGGGCATGTTGCAAGGAGAGACCAGTCCTTGGAGAGGGGCATCATACTTAGAAGGGTGGGAGAGGACAGCACAAGAAAAGAAGATCCTGGATGAGATGGATTGGCTCACTGACTGAGGTAATGGGGGTGGATGTGTGAGAAACAACAAGGTTGCTTCAGGATAGAGAAGGATTCAGAGCTATTTTACATAAGGTTGTTATGAGTCACAAGCGATTGGACAGCACATAACAACAATAACAACAACAGCAATGTACCCTCAGAAAGCTCAGTACACATTGTTCTGGAACATTCTCCAGAATAGATCTTATTTTAGGTCAAAAAGCAAGCCTAAATAATTTTTTTTAAAGTTTTTAAACGTTTTTTACAAAACATTTTCTCAGACCATAGTGCTATAAAATTAGAAATCAACAAAAGCATAAATGATAAAAAAACCAAGTCACCTGAAAGCTAAACAACACCCTGCTTGAACATTAGAGTAATTTAAGGGAAAATTAAATTTAAAAAAAAAAATCTTCAAACAAATGAGAATGGAAACATAGCTTACCAAAACATCTGGGATAAAACCAAAGTAGTTCTTAGAAGTCAATTCATAACAATAAGTGGCTCTCTCCAAAGGGAAGAAAGATGCCTCCTTTTCCATAGAGAGGGACTGCCTGAGTCAGTGAAACTAGGTAACATATTGCACTGAAGACCAATCAGGACATTAATGGACTTCGAGAAAAGTGAGATTCACATGAGTCCTCACAGGACCAGAAAGGGTACATATAGGTACCTGGAGTTGCCATCCCTTTCCTTGGAGATGGGTTGACCCAGCCATGGGAAATTTGTTACCAGCCATAATATAGACCATCCAGGATATTAATAAACTTTAGGAGTGGTGGGTCACAAACATTTGAGATTTATATCTAATCACATTGGACCAGAAAGAGAAACTATAGATACTGGGAGTTCCACCCCGCCTCCTGGTACAGGAAGTGCCTTAGCCAGCAGAACTTCCTCACCAGGTACACCACAGACCAGGCAGGACTTCAAGAAATTCAGGAACAGTTGGGTTTCACATTGCACAGGACCAGAAAAAACTTCACTTAGAGCAAGTTGTCCTCGTCCAAAGAATAAATACTTTAAGTCTGAAGTTTATCTTTAGAATCATAAAGATGAAGAAATGTCACCGACCTACCAAGACACAGCAAAAACAGCATAACAACTATCAAGAAGAAAGTCACATAATATCAAGAAAATAGAAGCAGCTTTAAACATTATAAAAAAACAAAACAAGATTTTTCCTTAAAAAGCAGATCATGCTGCAGACCCAGTATATACCCAGAGACAGGGAAGCAGAAGAAATAGATGGCCATGAAGTTCTATGAACAGTTATTGAAAAAGTTAAAAATGATGGAAGAAATATTTGAAGCTATAAATAAAACAAATATTTGGAGACAGGGAACTGGAAGACACATAATCAATGCAGTCACATGAAAAACTACTGAAGAAATCCCTAATGGTGGAAGAAAGAATTGAAACCATAGATAGATACAAGAATTCAAAATATCAGCATAAGGCAGAGAAGACACAACCAATAAAGTACTGGAAATAGCTGAAATTCATGAAAAAGCTATCCAGAATATCAAGACTAAAATTACAAAAGTTTCTAGCATGCTGGTGGGACAAAAATGCAGAACAGAATAGATGGAACAGAAAATCTGCAAGCTAGAAGACAATAACCTCAATGAGAACTTACCAGAAGGAAAAACATGAGATAGGAAAAGAAGAAAAAAATATTACAATCATGTCAAAAGGAACAGCATACGTGTGATTGGAATTCCAGAAGAGGAGAGAGGCACAAAAAGTACTGAGACAATTGTGAAAAAAGTGCTAGGAAAAAACTTCCCAGGTATCATGAAAAATGAGGAAATTCATTCAGAAAGCTCAGCAAACTCCACAAAGACTAGACCTGATCTCTCCTCCCCCTGCCCCCCCAAAAAACTCACAAGACATATTGTAAGTCAAATTCTCCAAAATCAAAGCTAAGGATATAATACAAAAAGCAGCACGAGAAAAAGAAACAGTTACTTATACCAATTAGATTAAACTCTGATTTCTCAACAGAAACCTTGTGAGCAAGATGAGAATGGGACAGCATAGACAGCTGAAAGGAAAGAATTGCCAGCCAAGGATCCTGTACCTAGAAAAGATGACCATCAAAAATGAAAAAGAAATTAAGTAATTTACTTGTACTTGACAAGGAAATATAACCTGTCAAATGGGGAAATGATAACCTCTTTAATAAATGGTGCCAGCAGAACTGGCAGAACCTACAGAAAGCTGAAACAGGATCCACATCTCACATCATACACAAAACCCAACTTAAGGTGGATCAGAGACATGGGAGTAAAACGCAAACCCATAAAGTTCATTGGAGACAACTGGAATCAAGCTTAGACGGCCTAGTCTACGATATAAAGAGATGGCACAATACAGTCAGAAATGCACAATCTGGAGAGGATAAAATTGATGAAGGAACCTTCTAAAGATTAAATCCCTGTGTGCATCAAAACCACTTTCCAACACAATTAAAACAAACAAACCTGCCAAATAACCCTATTGACTGAGGGGGGGGGGGTGTGGGGACCAAAAACAAACCATTTGGCAATACCATTTCAGACAAGGGTCTTATACTAAAAGTTTCAAGAATCCTATGGGGCCTCTATAAGAAAAAGATTGGAACACAATTACAAAATGAGCAAAGGACAAGAATTTTTCACAGAGGAAGATATCTGGATGGCCAACAGACACACGAAGAAATGCTAAAAATCACTGGCAGTAAGAGAGATGCAAATCTAAACCACAATTAGATAGAATCTCTCCTCAGTTGCAGTGGCAAAGTTTAATTGAACAGCAAGTAATAAATTCTGGAGAGATGTGGCCTTGTTGTTGTTACGTGCCTGCGACTCATGCAACCCTATGAGAAACCCCGCTAAACTCTGCTCTATCCTATGCCAATCTTATTGTCTCTGATACACCTACCCCCATTATCTCAGTCACTGAATCAGTCTATCTCATCGAAGGTCTTCCTCTTCTGCTCTGTCCCTCCACCCTCCCAAGCATAACATCCCTCTCCAAGGATTGGTCCCGCCTTGCAACATATCCAAAGTATGTCATATGAAGCTTCAGAATTCTTGCCTCCAAGGAACATCCTGGCTTCATCTTCTCCAGGATGAACTTGTTTGTTCTCCTGGCAAGAAAGAAAAAAATTATACATTTTTGGTGGAATTGTAAAATGGTACAACCATTTTGGAAGGCAGTATGGTGTTTCCTCAAGAAATTCCATATGACCCAGCTATTCTACTGCTTGGAATATACCCGGAGAAAATGAGAACTGAGGCACAAACACTTATACACCAATTTTCATAGCAGCATTATTCACCATGACAAGATCATGGAAACAGCCCTACTGTCCAACCACAACTGAATGGATTGAGAAATTATGTTACATTCACACAACGGATTACTATGCAGCATGCAGGAGCAATGATTTTATAAATCACTACATAACTTGAGAGGGACTGGAGAGCATTATGCTGAGTGAACTAACTCAGTCCCATAAAGACAAATACTGTATAAGACCATGACTCTAGAACATGTATGAGGATGCACGGGGGGAGGATGAGAGAAGAGATTTGAGGAATGGGGAGGGAGTTCATCATAAGGCTGCACAATTTGATGGGTAGAGGGAGAGGTGGGTAAATTAAATGGGAAAGATCTGATGTGAAAACCAATGTATACGTAAACCAACATAAAATAAAAATTTTATTTAATAAAACAACAAACAAAAACAGAAGTGTTGATTGTGGAAACAAGCAAGCTGAAGCTGTTAACAATCTCAGTCTCTTCTCCATCTTGATTCTGACCTGCAATTCATATTGAAGACTGCAATCCTTGATCCTCCATAGCAAATGGTTCAGATCTTCCTCCTTTTTTTCAGACAAGGTTGTGTCTACACAACGTAGGGTTGTTGATGAGACTTCCTTCAATCCTGATACCACTTTTCTTTGTGTTATTGCTATGTGCTATCAAGTTTCACAACAATTCTGGACCCTCCTCTATCTTGAACAATTTCATTATCTCACACACATTTACCCCCATTACCCCAGTGAATGATTCAATCCATCTATCTCATGCAGGGTCTTCCTCTCTGTGCTGTCCCTTCTCACTTCCAAGGAGGGATTTAAAATAAATTGTTGTTGTTGCTGCTGCTGATGGCCGTCAAATCAAGCACGACTCATAGCAATGCTACAAACAAAAAACCTAAAGCATGTCTATAACTATCATCATTTCTCAAAGTTCTTAGAGTTTCCAGAGGCATGTTGTTTAGGAAGTGGATGCCACTCCTGCTTCCAAAAGAAATAGTTTATCAAATTATATCTAGTATCATCTAAAAGTTATAACCACTGGTCAAAACTTAGGGTGTATTATTAGAGCAGGATTGGAGTGAATAGCTTAGGATAGTATCTAGAACATTGTGCATTCACAATAGTTTGGTTTTATTTTTTGCTTAGTGGTCAGTAATTGCACTACCAACCCAAAGTTATGGAGCTGAAATCCATGAGCTGTTCCACTGTAGAAAGATGAGAAATCTTCCATGTAATTTATTGCTTCTGAATATCCACTGGAGGGTCAGCTATAGTTCTTTCCAACTCTACAGTACACAGCAACAACATAAACAAATGAAAAAAAATGCATATTTACTTATTTCTTTATAATATAAATGTTTATTGAACTCTCTCGTTAGGCTATGCATTGCTCTAAGAATTGGAGAAATTATGTTGAACAAAATTAAAACCCCTCAGAGCAGTCATTCTTGAAAAGGAAACTAAGTAGTAATATTTAAAAAATACATAATTTCACCATAGGGCGTATTGTGGGTTATATGTAAATAGAGTAAAATTAAGCAGGGAAGGATTGCTAAGTAGGGTCCTCAGGGAAGGCTCATTAGAAGAATGTCAAAGAAATAGTATGGCTAAGGCTGAATGAGTATCATTAGGAGATGTCATAGGAAATGAGATTGTGTATGGGGAGTAAGAATTGAGAAGACCATAAGGTCTTTGGGTAATTAAAGTATACATTTATTCAGTCAATTGAGATGCCATTTGAGAATTTTCAGTAGAGAGATACGATTTTACTGATGTATACAGCATAATTCTGATTGATTCACTGAAAATCAGTGTATATTCATATTAGGGATAGAGTTGGCACAGGTAGAAGAAAGAGAACTGCCAGCTAAGAGGTTTTCCACAATGTTAACACTAGAGAAGTTAAGATGTCGTCAGTTCCAGAGAGTATTATCAGAGTAGAGATAAAAGTATTTGTTAATATATTGGCTATAGGATATGAGGAAAAGAATATGACCTTTTAGTATAAGGATCTAATTTTGTAGGTTTCAAAGGAGTGAAGATCAAGGGTATGATTTTGGACATGTGACATTTAACACATACATTTGATGACTAAGTTTAGATGTCAAGTAAAGAGTTCCATATATGTGTCTGCGGTTCTGGAGAAAGGTCTGGACTGAAGTTAAATATTTATGCTCGTTGTTGTTATATGCCATCGAATCACTTGGAATCCATAGTGACCCTATGTACAGCAGCTCTGAACCCAGCCCTGTCCTGAGCCAGTCTCACTAATTCTGACACACCAAGCCCTATTGCCCCAGTTACTGTATCAATCCATCTTATCTGGGGGTCTTCCTCTACTGTACTGTCCCTCCACCCTTCTGAGCATATTGTCCTCCAAGGATTGGTCTCTCCTGGCCACATTCTCAAAGTATACGAGATGGAGCTTCAAAATCCTAGTCTTCAAGGCGAAACTTGGTTTCACTCTCTCCAAGACCTATTTGTTTTCTTGGAGGTCCAGGGTATGCTCAAGACTCTTCTCCAGAACCACAACTTGAAGGCATAAATTCTTCTTCTGTCAACCTTAGTCATTCTGGAGCATAACAAATAACTGCAGGAGATGATGGCCTGGATTAGGTGCACCTCAGTCTCTAGATTGACATTGTTGCATTTTAGCACTCTCGAGAGCTCTCTAACAGCAGATTTTCTCTGTCCAATTCATCTTTTGATTTCCTGACTGTTGGTGTTAAGAGTGTTGATTGTGGAAACTAGCAAGCTGTAATTGTTAACAACCTCATTGTCTTTTCCATCTATCATGGTGCTGCCAATAAGCCCAGTGGTGAGAATCTTTGTCTTCTTGATGTTGATCTTTAATGCATATAAAAGACTACATACTTTAACCTTGTGAAGCAAAAGCTTCACATCTGTAGTTTCAGCAAACAAGGTTGTATCACATCATAACATCGTTTGTTGATGAGTCTTCCTCAAAACTTAATGCCATATTCCTCCAAATAAAGCCCTGCTTCCTGTGTGATCTGTTCTGCCTACTGATTGAAACGGTAAGGGGACAGGATGCATACTTGAAGCACTCCTTTTCTGATTTTGAATCATGTAATGTTTCCCTGCTTTCTTCTGACAACTTCTTCGTGGTCCACACATAGGTTTCAAATAAGCAAAATCAAATGTTCTGGAATTTCCATTTTCCTCAAGGTAAGCCACAATTTGTTGTGATCCACACAGTCAAATGCCTTTACATAGTCAATGAAACACAGATAGACATTTTTCTGGTACTCTCTGCTTTCTGCCAAAGATCCATCTGACACTGGCAATAATGTCTCTGGTGCCACAATCTCTTCTAAACTCAGCTTGTATTTCTGATAGTCCTCTATCAATGTACTGTTCCAGTCTTTTCAGGATAGGTATGCAATATTCAAATGCATACTCCCCATCGTCAAGTTGGAATTGAGTCATAGATTACCCTTCAGTCTGTTTCCAAGACTGTAAAGCACAGGAAAGAATGTCCATCTTTTTCCAGAGGAGCTGCTGGTGAATTCTGACTGCCAGAGAGGCACAGACTTTGAGTCAGTGGTATAACTCTCTACAGAAGTCATGAGCAAGAAGAAGAATGAGATGCTCCAAAACCATAATCCAGATAGGAAGCAGAGATCCAAGGCTGAGACCAGAACATTCCAAGCTTAAGAGAATGTGTGTGTGTGTGTGGGGGGGAAACAGAAAAGGAGAATCCAAAGGAAAGCAATGGAGATTTCCTGCACTCATGCTTGTTGTTCTCTCCTTAAAATATAAAGATTATATTATTAAGAAAAGCAAATGATGCAAATGCCCTTCATGCATTCATTTGAAATTTGTAGATGGTGTGTGTTTTACCTCATCTACCTTGCTGAGTTAGTAAGAACTCGTAGTGCTCCTCCTTGAGGTTTCTGAGGCTAGAAATATTACTAGAAGGAGATCATTGGTTTTGAACTTGGCTTTTCAGTTAATATCCAACACTTAACCTACTACACCAAGAGGACTCCGCATACTTTACCTTTGACCTTATTAACTCATTTATGTATTCATTCTCTCAAAAATAGTTATAAACAGATAACTTTGAACAAGCCCTGTTATTCATTGATGATACAGAAATGATTAATATTTGATTCCGGTGCCAAGAAGAATGTAGTCAATGAGAAAAGTGAATAAACAATTACAATGCAGTGTAAAATATCCAAAAAAAACTCTTAGAGGTCAGAGAAAGCACATCTAAATTACATAGGTAGGAAATAGTCTGAGGAGAAAGGAAGGAGGCTGAATGACAGCTTGAAGCAAGAGTAGTTTCCAACTAAATGAAAATGGGAGAAACAGGAATTCCTAAAATTGGTTCTCTGTCTCACTTTCTCCTTCTTGTTGGCTCTGTTGAGTTAAATAATATCTTCTACTATTAAAATTATTTCATTTTATTCAACAAAAGATGCCCTTCTCTGGATTTTAATTACTTTGCTTTTAATTTTAACTGCTTTGTTCCATTCAAGCTAATTACACGACTGCCTTTTGGATCACTTTATTACTCTGACATTTTCTTTATTCTGGACAATTATGATACCTGAATAATATTTCCAAGTTCTTTGTGACTTGTTTCTGTGAAGTAGTACTCCCTTTGAAATCTCCTCTAGTCTAATATATTCTTATGATACAAAATACAAAATAGTTGTAAGTATAAAATTTATAGGCCCTCCCAAGTGATGTGGAAATTTTAATGAATAGGTTAAGGGACTAAATTACAAAGATTTGGAAATAGAAGCAATATTATTGTTAGGTGGCATCAAGTAGACTAAGTCTCATAGTGACCTTATGAACAGTAAATAAGTTGGAACTTAGCCCTGTTCGGTGACATCATGAGGTGACATCCTCATGACCTTCATTATACATGACTCCATAATTGCAGTCACTGTGTCAATTCTTATCTTCTCTTTTTTGGTGATCTTTACCTTTCCAATGGCTATCCCTTCTGACAACATGCCAAGCATGTGAGAGGAAGTTTCTCCATCCTATCTCTAAAGAACATCTTGTTTGCATTTCCTCCATGACCTATTTGTCTGCTCTCTTGGAAGTCCATAGTATACTTGATACTTTTCACTAACACCGCATTTCAAAGGCACTGACATAGAAACAATGTCAGTGGAGAAAATATCATCAAAGATCACATTTTTCTCTTATCATATTAATTTTTACAATTTCAGAAACCACTTGCTATATTTATAGTTGAGACAAATGTATCATCACTCTTTGGTTGGTGAATATGTTTCACCAAATCCTAAGCTGCTCTGAATTTTTTCACTGTTTGTTTGGTTTTAGCCTCTTTGTTGATAAACCTCTCGCCAATAGATGGCGTTTGGACTCTAGAAAATAAAAAAAAACAAACTAAAGAAACAAAGACCCCAGCTATCTTGACCCAGGAAATGTTATACCTCTGAATCATTTCATTTCCTAACTTTTTACAGAATTTGTCAAGGTATTGTCTAATAAATTACTAGTGCCACCAATTTTTTCATATCAGTCTAATAAGTATTAACATATCTTACAACAGCAATAAACTGACAGTAAATATTTTTATTCCAACTCCTTACGTTAATGATTAACTGCTTCACAACGTTTTTTCCAACAATTTCATTCACAATGAGACGTTAAGAGGATGATCTAACATTTGAAATTTTAAATAGTCAAATGAAAACGTTGTGTAACTTTTTTTGCATATAATCATATAAGAAGCTAGTAAAATCAAAGAATTCTGCTAATTAACTGTAAACCAAACCCTAAGCCCACTGCTATCAAGTTGATTCCAATTCATGCACCCTCCGTATTGTTTTGTTTCTAAGACTGTAAATTTTAATGAGAGCTGATGGCCTCATCTTTCTCCCTCAACGTGGCTGATAGATTCTACCTGCATATCTTTTGATTATCAGCCCAACATATAACCCGTTTACCCAGAAAAAGATACCATCCTAACAAATCTTGAGTACTGCACTACCAACTTTGTATACACAAATTCTCCCAAAATATAGATAACAAATAACCAACTTGAAAAGCTGTCTGTGTTCTTTCAAGATTAAAGAAAAATAATGGTATTACAGAAAGCTACAACACTGGTATTTAGAAATGACGGGGATGACTAAAGAAGATGATAAATGCAGTTGAGGTGGCAGTTCATATGAGTGTAAATTAGGTTAGTAAATCAAAGCTATTGCATGAGTGTTCTTTAAGCAATGCAACCATAAAAACATAATTTTACTCACTATAACATTTTACAAAGAACAACAAAATAAAAATGCTTAGCCAATCGACCTGTTGTTAAACAGAAATGTTTTACTACATGGAGAAGGCGGTTGATTTATGGTGAAATCATTGAATAAATCGAGGAGTTGATTTTAAACAACTTCTTTCCCTACACAAACATGTTGCTCTTAGTTAATTTATCAAGCTCTACAGAACTCTGTGTTTGGAGATGGTCTGAAGCCAGGAAATAGCCTGTGGCCTTTGACAGGAGAAATTCTAATTCACTTTGTTTTTCTAGGGGGAAAAGAAGAATTGGCTGCGTTACATTTTTATATTGTATTATTATCATTATTGAAAGTAATATTCTTTCTTCTAGTGTATTTGTTGTTGTGTACTGTTAAGTTAAAACTAAGTCATAGATGACCCTTCATTAGGTTTTCAGAGGCTGTAAATAGCAGGGGAGGAGTTTGTCCAAGCCTCTCTGAGCACTTGGCGGCTTCAAAACACCTGCCTTTGTTTTGACAGCACAATTCCTTACTCACTAGGTCATCAGAGAGAGTGTATTTATTAAATAGGCAACAGGAACAAGGGTGTAGAACATTTTGTAAAGCTCAGATATAGCTTCTCTGTATTACTGATTTGATTGCATTTAACAAAAATCACACTAGCTAATTTAATAAAAGAAAGGGATTTATTTAAAGAGTTGTAGGACCTATTTGTTGTTCCACTATGGACGTGACTAGTTTATTTTCCAGTTGAAAGCACAAGGACATCTTCTGCTCCCATTAAGAAGAAACCCAACATTTCTCCTTAAAGAATCTCTTTGCTCCTTGAACTGTGCTTCCTCCATTTGGATAGTGAGGCCTGTTTCCAAATCCCAAGTGGAAACAAAGTCTTGGGGGAACTATTCCATACATTGCTGTATCACTATCCCCAATGGCACAATAGAAAATTAGATTTATCTTTATCTGCAGTAGTTTCCTTGATGAACCAAACTCCCTGTAGACGTGGTAGTAAGACTCCTTACTTGGACCCTCAGGCTTAGAAGTTCATTATTAAGGAAAGCAATAATGCTAGAATAGAGACCTTAAGGAGCATCCAGACCCACCTAAAAGATGCTAGAATATCTTTTCTTATGAAACTGTACGCTTTAGAATGTCTCCCTCTACAATGTAATAGATACCCACTTCTTTTCTGATCTGTTGACTTTATAGAACTTTAGGATCCTTTCATGCTAGTGGACCTTGAAACACACACAGAGAAAGATGCTAGTGATTTTTACACATAAAAGAAAAGGGACTGCAATCTCAACCTCTTTTCTCCATGGGATGCCAGGTCACTTCAGTTGCCCTTAGCAACCATTTACCTCTGCATATCAAAGGACAGCATCTAGGAGGGGCAGTTATGGATGCTCTGCCTCTGTCTTTAAGACTTTGAGTCTCTTGACTTATTTTCATAATTAAGAAAGGTAGTATTCAAGTGTTTCAGAAAGAAATGTACTTCCAGGTGACTTCTTTTGCTCACCTGGAAAAAGAAGTGACTGACAGTTTTCTTTTAAGTAATATATATGTAAATGTTTGTGTATGTGCATATTTGGAAGCAGGTGTGGCATTTACTTCCTAAACAACATGCCTCCGGAAACTCTATGAAGTCTGATAAATGTTGATAATTGTAGAGGGGCTTCATGCCTTTTGTTCATAGGGTCGCTATGAGTTATGGTTGACTCAAAGGCAATCAACAAGAGCATGTGTGCATGTGTGGGTATATATGTCATTTATACATATTTAATAACACAAGACATATATACATATAATAAACACATGATATATACCCACACATAAAATACATGATATATACATATATTGTGCATACTTAATATATAAATATATTATTGTCGTTGTTGTTGTTATGTGCCATCGAGTCGCTTGCGACTCATAGCAACCCTATGTACAACAGCCCTAAACTCTCCTGCGCTGTCCCTCCACCCTCCCAAGCATGATGTCCTCCTCCAAGGACTTGTTTCTCCTCACAACATGTCCAAAGTATGTTAGACGGAGCCTCAGAATCCTTGCCTCCAAGGAGCCACCCGGTTTAACCCTCTCCAGGACAAATCTGTTTGTTTTCCTAGCAGTCCATGGTATTCTCAATACTCTTCTCCAGCACCACAGCTCAAAGGCATCAATTCTCCTTCTATCCTCCTTGGTCATTGTCCAACTCTCTGGTGCATAACAAGTGATTGCGAAGACTATGGCCTGTATCAGACACACCTTAGTCTCCAGAGAGACACCATTGCTCTTCAGCACTTTGGAGAGATCCCTAACAGCAGACTTTCCCATGGCAATGTGCCTTTTTATTTCCTGGCTGCTGGTGCCAAGAGTGTTGACTGTGGAGCCAAGCAAACTAAAGCTGTGTACTATCTCAATCTCTTCACCATCCATCCTGATGCTGCCAATTGGTCCAGTGGTGAGAATCTTTGTCTTCTTGACATTGATCCTCAATCCATTATACACATATAAAATTTTTAAAATAAAGCAAACTCATTGTTGTCAAGTTGTTTCCCATTACAACCTTGGGTTAGTAGTCAAGCACAAACCATTTGTGACACAGGAACATATAAATGTGTAATACATAGTGCATGTGTGAATGCATATATGCATGTGTGTGTTTATGTAATATAGTACATATTACATATGTTCATGTATGCACACATTAGGTATTAATTTTTGCATGTTATGTGCCTATATAAATAAGATACATATGCATATGATACAGTTAGGATGCAAGGTTGCACAGTTTGCAAAAAAGTATGAAAAGTACAATGTGTCATAATTTGTGTAAAAATATAAGTATTTTTATGCATGTCCTTAGGAAGTACAACCAGAGTGGTCCTTAGAGACAAGGATTGTGGCACTTTGTCTCATATGCTTTGACCATGTTGTCATGAGCTACCAGTCCTAAGAAAAAGACACCACGCTGGGAAATGTAGAGGGTGAGCTCAAAAGATGAAGACTCTCAATGAAATAGACAGACAGTGACATCAACAAGATACTTGGACAAGACAGATATCATGTGGCTGGTACAGTATAAAGAAGGGTGCAGATCTGTTTTTATAAAGTTGTGAGGATTAGTAATCAACTCCATGACACCTAACAACATATATCTAGGTATACCTCTATCTCTAATATATATGTTAGTTTTTCTAGGTACTCCTCTACCAATAGATCAAAATCAAAGTCGTTACCATCAAGTTGGAATGGGCTCAGAGGCTATAAATCACATGGGACGAGACAGCCCATTTTCCTCCCATGGTGCCACTACTAGATTTGAACCACCGGAGAGGCACTACCTTTATTAGTACTGTTAATAGTGCAGCTTCCTAAAGACTATGCTGTCAAAGCTCTAGCAAAAAATTAGAGGGGTGAAGTTTTATTTTTTCTTTATTTGCACACAATAAATTGTTTATATTGTGTTTAATTTACATACATTGTTGATTTGTTATTTTTTTTAACCCCTCCTTCCATACAGTAACTCTGCAAGCCCAGAATTTCCCTCTACTCCCACCCACCGTCCCCCTGCTCTTTATTCTTCCCTTATTGAACATCCATAATACATTTTACTGGTTAGCTTTCTGTTTTTATAATAATTGCCTTATGTAGTATTTGCTATGATGAGCCTGAGTTAGTTCATTAAGGATAATGCTCTCTAGTCTCTCCCATGTCATATAGTATTTTTCAGAATAATAGTTCCTGAGTACTGCATAGTATTCCATCATGCCAATGTCTCATACACCGTTGGTAGGATTGCAAAAATGATGCAACCTTCTGGAAAGCAGTTTGGCATTTCCTCAAAAAGTTGAACATAAAGATTCCATGTGATCCAGCTATTATACTACTAGAAATATACCCCATAACTGAGACAGTGATTTTTTACATCAATGTTCATAGCAGCAATTATTAACAAAACCAAGAGGGTGCTTTCACGAAGTGCCATATGAACAGGAGTCAATGGTAACAAAGGAGGAAGTAGAAGCTGCATTGTAGGCACTGGCAAAAACAAGGCCCCAGGAATCAATGGGGTACAAATTGACTTGTTTCAATTAACAGATGCATCCTTAGATACACTCACCAGTCTATGCCAGGAAATTTGGAGGACGGCTGTCTGGCCAATAGATTGAAAGAGGAAATTATCAAACAATATCATTGATATTTTGCAAGCAAAATACTGCTGACGATGATTCAAAAATGACTGGGACAATATATAGATAAGGAATTGCTAGAAGTTCAAGCAGGATTTAGAAGAGGGCTTGGAACCAGGGATATCATTGCTAATGTCAGATGGGTACTGGTTGAAAGTAGAGAATACAAAAATCATGTTTATTTGTGCTTTATTGACTATACAAAGGTGTTTGACAGTGCGGATCATGACAAGTTTGGCTGACATTGAGAAGAGTGGGAATCCAGACACTTGGTTGTGCTCATGCAGAACCTATACCTGGACCAGGAGGCTGTTGTGTTAACTGAGCAGGGGAGCACTGCATGGTTTGGAATTGGAAAGGGTGTAAACCAGGTTGTATTCTCTCTCCATAACTTTTAAATCTGTATGCTGAGCAAATTATTCAAGAAGCTGGATTCTATGAGGAGGAGTGTGGTATCCAGACTGGATATCAGTGACCTGAGTTACACAGATGACATAAACTTGCCATCTGAAAGTGAAGAGGGCTTAAAACACTTGTTTCTGAAGATCAAATAATGCTGCCTTTAGTATGGATTGCATGTCAGTTTTAGGAAAACAAAGATTCTTACCACTGGACCAATAGGCAGCGTTATGGTGGATGGAGAGGAGATTGAAATTTTCAACAGCTTCATCTTACTTGGATCCACAGTTAACACTCTTGTACCAGGATTCATGAAAAAAAGGAGACACATTGCACAGGGAAAATCTGCAGAAAATAGTTCCAAACTATTGAGGAGTAGTGATATTATTACTAGCTATGCATCTGACACTCGACAATGAATAAGGATGACAGAAAAAGAACTGGGTTGTTGGAGAAGAGCATTGAAAATCCCATGATGGTCAAGAGAACAAACAGATACGTCTTGGAGAAGGTGCAGCTGGAGTGTAATTTGGAGGCAAGAATGATGAGGCTTCTCCTCACATACTTTGGACACATTGCTAAGAGGTGCTATCCCTTGAAGAAGAACACGATGCTGGGAAGAATGGAGGGTCAGTGTAATAGAGGAAGATCCTCAGTCAGGTTGGATTGATACGGTGACTCCTGCAATGGATTCTTGTGTGCAGGAAGTGTGAGGATGGTGCAGGATAGAACATAGTGCAGATCTTTTGTTCATAGGGTCTCTATGAGCTGTACTCGACGCGATGGCACCTAACAACAACAGAGTATGAGGTGTAGTTATGCCTCTGGGACAGCCTGAAACTAGGCAATAAAATATCTGCAGAGCAAGTCTCATGTTTCAATTTCTGTTGGTGAAAAAAAAGAAAGAAATCTCTTAACCTCATTGTGTTACTTTATTTTTAAATCCATCCAGCAGCTCTGTGGGAGAGAGACCTGGAAATCTCCTTCAGTAACTGTTAGTGCCAAAAAGAAAAAAATTTAAAAATCCTATGATAGAATTCTTACTCTGTAATATGTAGTGTCATTGTAAGTTGGAATTGGCAGTGTTCATCAACATCATATAGCTACCGCTCTTTGGCTTCAGCAAAATATTGAAATGTTTTAAAAACACATTTACCAAATTGACGATTATTGCAAATCTCACAGTGAAAAAGTCGAGTAATTGTCATTATACTATTAAAACTTAATTAGATGCAGCCTGTGATCCTCTTTGAAAAAATGTTGTTGAGGTTAACGAAGATGCAGATTATAGAATACAAACCAAAAATACAACTGAAGTATCATTTTTGAAAGTTATTTTCTAAGTACTAATTTGGCTCAATATTTTAGGTGAAATGATGCATGAGCTAACATTCAATATACATAATGCCTTTGAAAACATCAAAATGATTTCAAATATTTGAAAAGAAAATAGAAGTGCTAGTATTTTCAGTCTATCATTGATGTCAAACAAATGGTAACACAACATTGACTCTTAGAGAAAAATTAAATATATAATATATAAAACAATATATATATAAATTATATCTATATACGTGTGTGTGTGTGTGTGTGTGTGTAAAACATGCCCTAAGAAAATCTCACTTACTTTGGGCATCTTTTTAGTAGAAATCAGTCCTTAGAAAGATCATGCTGAGAATGAGTCAGCAAAAGAGAGGTAAACCCTCAACCAGATAGAGACTACTACCATAATGGGCCTGAACATGACAAGGAGGATAATACAGGACAGAGAAAAATCCAGGTCTGGTGTTCATAGAGTTGAGTTGTAGTTGACTCAATGACACTTAACAGCAATGAGTATATCAAAATTATCTTTTTAAAATATTTTTTCCATGTGCTAATTTGAGTTTGGGAGCTCTTCTAGCCTCATCTATAAGGAGTTGTGCTTAGAAGAACAGGCCAAGCCTTGTTGGCTCCCGAGAGAAAGATGGGCAGTCAGTATCCTCTGTTTCACTTTATAGGGAGCTCTGATGGTCCAGTGATAAGACATTGCACTGCTATCCCCAAACCACACACTTTTAATTAATTAGCTGCTCTGTGGGAGGAAAATGGGCAATCTCGTCACTGCAATTTATTGCCTCTGAAAACTCACTAGAGGGTTAGCTATGGGATGGTTCCGACTTGATGGTATTTAACAACAATCTTTTTATGTGCCACTGAATTACCCGCAATCCATAGCGACCCTATGTACAGCAGCTCTGAACCTTGCCCTGTCCTGAACAAGTCTCACTAATTCTGACACATCAACCCCCATCACCTCAGTTACTGTATCAATTCATCTTATCCTGAGTCTTCATCTCCTGCACTGTCCCTCCATCCTTCTGAGAATGATGTCCTTCTCCAAGGATTAGTCTTGCCTGTCCATGCGATCAAAGTATGTGAATGGAGCTTCAAAATCCTAGCCTTCAAGGAGAAACTTTGTTTTATTCTCTCCAAGACAGATTTACTTGTTTTCTTGGCAGGCCATGGTATGTTCGAGACCATTCTCCAACATTACAATTTGAAAGCATCAATTTTTCTGTAATCTTTAGTCATTGCCCAGCTCTCTGAGGCATAGCAAGTAATTGTGAAGACCATGGTCTGGATTAGACGGACCTTAGTTTCTAGACTGACATCATTGTTTTTCAGCACTCTGGAGAGGTCCTTGACAGAAGATTTTCCCAATGCAGTTCATCTTTTTATTTCCTGGCTGCTGATTCTGAGAGTGTTTATTGTGGAGATGAGCAAGCTGTAATTGTTAACAACGTCAATCTGTTTTCCATGTATGGTGGTGCTGCCAGTTGGCCCAGTGGTGAGAATGTTTGTCTTCTTGAGGTTGATCTTCAATCCATATTGAAGACTCAAGTCCTTGACCTTCTGTAGCAAGTACTTCAGGTCCTCTTCAGTTTTACCAAGCAAGGTTGTGTCATCTGCATAATGTAGGTTGTTGATGAGTCTTTCTCCAATCCTGATACCACATTCCTCCTCATAAAGCCCTGCCTCCCAAATGATCAGTTCTACATATCCCTGAATGAAAAGACATGGAGATAGGATGCATCCTTTTTGCACTCCTTTCCTGATTTTGAACCATGCAGTGTTTCCCTGTTCTGTTCTGTTCTGTTCTGTTCTGAGGACTGCTTCCTGGTCCAAGTATAGGTTTCACATAAAGACAATCAAATGTTCTGGGATTCCCATTTTCCTCAAGGTTAGCCACAATTTGATGTAATCCACACAGTCTAACAACTTTGCATAGTCAGCAATAGTCATAAAAATAAAGTTACTATTGCTTTCGTTGCTAGGTGCCTCAAGTCTGCTCTAAGTCATAGCAACTGTACGTACTACAGATAGAAATATTGATTGATATTTTGCCATCCTCACACTCTCCACTGTCCATAAGCTCATTGCTTCAGTCACTATTTGTATTAATCCAGCTTGCTGAGGGTTTTCTTCTCTGATTTCCCTCTACCCTTCTAAGTATGATGTCCTTTTTCAAGGACTGGTCCCTCTTAATGACGTGCCTAAAGTGTGAGAGGATGAAGTTTCACCATCCTTGCCTCTAAAACAACTGTTTGTTTTTTTTTACAGTCCATGGTGTATTCAATACTTTACCAACACCATAATTCAAAGCATTGCTTATTCTTTAATGAATAAGTATGACAGAAAAGACTTGATGCCTTCAATTGTGGTGCTAGAGAAGAGTATTGAACATATCATGGACTGCCAAGAGAACAAATAGGTCTGTCCTGGAGAGAGTGAAACCAATATGCTCTCAGAAGGCAAGAATTTGGAATCTCCTTCTCAAATACTTTGGGTATGTAGCCAGGAGGGACCAGTCTTTTGGAAGATAACACACTTGGAAAAGTGGAAAGTGGAGGGACAATGCTAGAGAGGAAGACTCTGAATGAGATGGATTGACACAGTAATTGGGGCAATAGGGGCAGGTATGTGGGAGACAGTGAGTTTGGCCCAGGATAGGACAGGGTTCAGAGCTATTGAGTATAGTGTCACTATAAGCTGCAAGCGACTCGGTGGCACATCACAATAACAACCACAGCTTTTGCGTACATATGAAGCAATTCAAAATACCCTGATTTGTGTCAGGATTAGGAGAGCTTTGGTAGCCTATAGGGTAAGGAATGGCACTGCCAATTCAAAGGCAAGTGGTTTGAAACCAATACATTTCCAAGGGAGAAAGAAGAGCAATTTTTTTTCTGTGCAGTATACAAGCTCTGAAACCCACTAGAGAGACAGCCATGTGCTTGTTCCAATGTTACAAAAAAAGTTAATTCATTCAAGTCAGGATGAGGAGAATAAATAAAGTTTGGTTGACGATTAAAGAAAGGAGGACTAGGTCACTTTCACTTGAGTGTTCTACTAAGTTTACCATTTAGAAGTCTTGTAAATATTTCTATATAAAATTTCTTGCTCTGTTAAAATTATATGCACCACTCTTGATAAAAGAACAAAAAAGATAAAACAGAAGCAAGCTGCGTTAACTCATAAAAATGCAAGCTCTCTGAAATTGTAATGAACTATCTAGCAAATAGCAACTATAATGCTGCATGACAAGACCTCAGTAAATACCTGTTGCATCAATTCAAAACATAAATTCAAAAATTATATCTTCAATATAGCTTTATGGGCATGTATCAATTTTTAAGTTTAGGTAAAATTAAAAAAATCCCTCTATATTCTTTCATGTTTCCAGTCATTATGATACATCTTTAGTGTTATTTGAATACATACTTGATTCTTTGACCTTGACTTACATCTCATTGAAGGGTCAAAATCTAACATCTATAAGATGTTAGATCTATTGTTCAATGCTATTTATTCTTTTTTGTTTCTCTCAAACACAGTAATGAGAAGCGTAGACAAGTAGGTCGACCCATAACTGACTGTGAGCAATAGTTGAGAGAACCCACTACCATTAGACCAGCTGCTAATGATTCTTTACACTAAAAACTTTGTGAGATTTTCCTAAAAGAATAAACTAAAAAAAATTATGACCCCATTCTAAAGCCTTCATAAAAAAAACACCCAATGATATAAAGAGACTGCCACATACAGCCAGAAATACACAATCTGAAGAGGATAAAATTGATGACTGGAATCTTCCAAAGATTAAATTCCTGTGCATATCAAAATCTTTTCCCAACAGGGTAGAGTGGGGAACCAGAAAACAACAAACTTAACAACTGGAAACAAACATTTGGCAATACCATCTCAGACAAGTGTCTCATAATAAAAGTTTACAGAATACTCTTGGGCCTCCACAAGAAAAAGACTGATAACCCAATTACAAAATGGGTAAAAGGCATGGAAAGAATTTTCACCAGCAAAGATATTCCAATGGCAAACAGACACAAAAAGAAATGCTCAAAATCACTGGCAGTTAGAGAGATGCAAATAAAAACCGCAATGAGATAACACCTCAGTACAGTAATAGTGACAAAGTTTAACACAGGAGCAAGTAATACATTTTGGAGAGAATGTGGTAAGATAAGAACTCTTATGCCCTGTTGGTGAGATTGTAAAATGGTACAACCATTCTGAAAGTCAGCTTGGTGCTTCCTGAAAAAGATGAACATAGACATTCCATATGACCCAGCTAGTCCAATGCATGGAATATACCCAGAGAAAGTGAAAACTGAGGCATAAATGAAGACTTGTACACCAGTGTTCATGGCAGCGTTATTTACCATAGAAAGAACATGGAAACAGCCCAAATATCCAACCACGATTGAATGGATTGAGAAATTATGGTATATTCAAACAATGGAATACTACACAGCACACAGGAGCAATGATTTTGTAAATTACTGCCTAACATGGGAGGGGTTGGAGAGCATTATGCTGAATGAACTAAATCAGTCCCATAAGGACAAATAAAACTATTATGTCATGAGGATCTAAGGGGTGGGAGATGGTGGAAGCTGAGAGGGGAGGATGGGTGGAGAGGGCTGCTGTTAATTAGAGGTTTATACAATTTGATGGGTCAGAGGGGGAGGGTGAAGGAAATGGGAAAGATCTGGTGTGAAAAAAAAATGTATTCGAACTTTGTAAATAAGCCAGTATAAAAAAACAAAACCAAAACCAAAACACCAAAGATTAGCTGTTTCTTTCTTGCCTTTTTTTTTTTTTCACCCATTGGCTAAGATTATAGCTAAAGTACAAATGATTTTTCAACTTTTCTCTCTTTTGAGAGGTCAGAATGAGTATGCTTAGGTTATCTTGGAATGCAATGATTCATTCCAAAAACAGCTGGGTTTAGTCAGGGATGTGGGAAATGGGGGCAGTTTTGATTCTGCATCATTGCTCCTCTGTCCACACTGATGATGAGCCGTTTTCTGGGCCAGCCTCCTCTGCTTTGGGCCCCTGCAGCTCCACCGTTAGACACTTTTCTCTACCTCCTTTCCCTGTGGTTCTAGATGTGGTTTATTTCAGCACTTTGCTGACACAACACTTCTTTTAGTTTTAATATTTCAGAATAAATGAAACTCACAACTTCTAAATAAGGGACGTTCTCATGAGGCACAACGATTTGCTGAAACATATATGCTCACATCCTGAGACTTTTTACTTATTTTAAAGGTAAAGTGAAATAGAAAGAAAGGGAATGAGGAAAAAAGAGGGAGAGAGTAAGGGGAAAGAATTTAATGCAGGTCAACAGCATAAGACCCTTGGAGTGTCGGAACAACAGGAGTGACCCTCAATCTGCTTCAATTTTGCATAAGGGGATTTCACCATCAGAGAGGGATTATCCATAATAGGTCTTTAGTGTTTGCTTTAATACAATTATTCACACGTGCTGTTGTTGTTAGGTGCTATCTAACAGGACTTATAGGGACTTTATGAACAACAGACCTGTCCTATCCTGTACCATCCTTATTATCTCTGACATACTTGAGTCTATTGCTGCACTCATTACGTCAATTCATCTTGTTGAGGGGCTTCACCCTCTTTACGAGGCCTTCATCATTCCAAACATGATACACTCCCCAAGGAATAGCCTCTCCTAGCAACATGCCCAAAGTATATGAGATGAAGCTTCACCATCCTTGCTTACAAGGAGCTTTCTGGCTGCATTTTTTCTAAGACATATCTAGTTGTTCTTTTGGCAGTCCATGGAATATTCAGCAGTATTCTCCAAAATCACAGCATAAATGCATCAATTATTCTCTCACCCTTTGTTTATTTTCCAGTTTCAAATGCAGAGCAAGTGATGGAAAAGACTATATCCTGAACTAGACACACTTTAGTCTTCAAATTGACCTCATTGCTCCTCAGTAATTTAGAGAGGTCCATGACAGTGGTTACCCAGTGTAATACATCTTCTGATCTCCTGACTGCTAGCACCAAGACTGTTGATTATGGATCCAAGTAACATGAAATCATTGACAGTTTCAATCTTTTCTCCAGCTATTTATCATAATGTTGTTTATTGGTCTACTGGTGAGGCTTTTTGTATTCTTGATGTTGAAATGCAATCCATATTGAAGGAGATAGATAGATAGATAGATAGATAGATAGATAGATAGATAGATAGATAGATAGATAGAAATAGACAGAGATAGATAGAGATAGAGATAGAGATAGAGATAGAGATGATAGAGATAGATATAGATACTCCTGGTACCAGCAACAAGTAAATAAAAAGATGCATTGCATTGGGAAAGTCTTCTGTCAGAGACCTCTTCAAAGTACTGAAGAGCAATGATATCAGTCTGGAGACTAAGACCATAGTCTTTGCAATTACTTGTTATGTATCAGAAAGCTGGACAATGACTAGGGATGATAGAAGGAGGATTGATGCCTTTGAGCTGTGGTGCTGGAGAAGAGTAGCTAGGAGAACAAACAAGTTTGTCCTGGAGAGGGTGAGGCCGGGCTGCTCTTTGGAGACAAGGATTCTGAAGCTTTGTCTGACATACTTTGAACATGTTACAAGACGGGATCAGTCCTTGGAGAGGGACATCATCCTTGGGAGGGTGGAGGGACAGGGAAAGAAAGGAAGATCCTCTATTAGGTGGATTGATTCAGTGACTGGGGTAATGGGTGTAGATGTGTCAGAGACAATAAGATTGGCACAGGATAGAGCAGGGTTTAGGCTGTTGTATATAGGGTCATTATGAATCACAGGTGATTTGACAGCACATAACAACAACAAAGATGATAGATAGATAGATAGATAGATAGATAGATAGATAGATAGATAGATAGATGTAGATATAGCTCTGGTGTCCTAGTGGCAAGAAGCTACTGTATCCCAAAGGCACACAGTTTGAGAGCACCAGCTGCTCGGTGGGAGAAGGATGGGCCATCTCCTCTCATGCAATTAACTATCCCTGAAAATTTTCTGGAGGGTCTCCTATGGGTTGGATCCAACTTGATGGTACATAATAACAATCGTTCTCCTTTCCTTTACCCACCTCTCCCTCCAGCCATCATATTGTGCCACCCTATGATTAGCTACCCCCCTCAATCCTCACTCCTCTGCTCCCTACTTCCCCATTTGGATCTTCACACACGTTCTGTAATAAGAGTCTTATATAGTATTTGTCCTTATAAGACTGAATTAGTTCACTTAGCATAATACTTTTGATATTCTGCAGCAAATACTTTGAATCCTCCTCACTTTCAGCAAGCAAGTTTGTGTTATCTAAGTAATACAAGTTGTTGCTCAGTCTTCTTCCTCTGATTCTGATGTCACATTCTTCTTTATTGAGTCCAGCTTCTCCAATGATTCACTCAGCATAGACTGAATAGATTTGAGGAAAGGAGCTATTCACACATAGCAATTGTAAAATATTTGTGGATTTGCCAGAATGCAGCTATAGCATCTCCCCTTCTAATTAGCATTCATAAGAATCCATAGTTCCACTTAGACTTCTCAGAAAGAACAGATAATTTAATAGAATATTGTCCTAATGATTGCTTGTGTAATGTGAAGTAATTTTAACCTTATTTTATTCAATTAACTAGAAAGCCTGCCCTGATATCAATGTCAGTAAATGTGAGAGATAAACAGTCAAATGGGTGAGCAAAGAAAGGGAAAACAGCATCAAATATCATTGCAGAGAGAGGCAGAATTCTCACTGTGAATGGCATGTTCCTGTTCACCCATCACCAATTTAAAAAGCATGAGAAAATGAAGTCTCTCTAAATGAGTGATTTGAAAAGAGTGCTTTGAAAGGAGGCTACAGAAATGTTTGATAAGCTTTTAGATTGACTGGAAATTTCCAATTCCTATGTAAATATTCAAAAGCAGGTGGTAATTTATCAAAATTCAAAGAGTTAATTTATACTGTCCCAGGTGTTCTGCTTTACCATTTCTTCATCTAAAGGCCTGTAAGAGGATTGGGTAGTGATTTCATTTACATTTTTAAGTCATCAATGTTTACAAAAGCTTTGTAAGGCACTGATATGCTTTTTCTTCTTACTCTCCATCATATACATGCATATACACAGACATATCATGAGCTTATATATAATCCTAGAAATATTTTACAAAAGTTGTCATTTTATACACACACACACATACACATATAGTTGCATAGTTGCTGTTAGGTGCTGTTGAGTGAAGCATGACTCATAGTGACCCTATGAACAAAAGATCCAAATCCTGTTCTATAACTACCATCATTTCGTGTGTATGTGTGTGTGTGTATTCCAGCTGATTAGAAAGAAAACACAGACACACACATACACAAACAAGGAAAAGGAAGTCCTAGCTGGTAGTCTATATTTGCATCACATTTCAGGTGTCCAAGGAGTCCTGCTCCTGTAGTGCCTAAAGTGTCAGGGTTAGGGTTAGGGTTAGGGTTACTCATTTGCCAAGGCCAACAGTTTAAATCTATCAACTGCTCTGCAGGAGGGAGTTAGTTACTCTTCCCATAAAGACTTCCTTAGAAAGATGAAAGGTCACCAGAAGCCAGAATAAACATGATGGCAATGGGTTTTGGGTTTGAAAGTGTCTGAAATATTTAGTAAGACAATGGTACAACACGACACTTTTTGCATCAAGAAATCCTTCAAATTCCTTAAGCATCTGGGAAAACTATTTACAGAATTCTCCCTTATAGTCATTTATTCATATATTGCAATCATCTGAGTTCTCTTTAGAAAGCAGAATGTTAGACACAAACTTATAAACATATTTTGGGAAGTGATCTCCATAAACATAAATAAAAGACAAAGGATGGAACCAAGACAACCCAAGAGTGGTTCTTAAATGATTCAACATGTGGGCAACTGGGACACAGTCCTGCAGGGTCTTTTTGACAAACGACATACAGCGTACCTTAGAACTGTCCATTGGAGGAATGAAAAAGGGAAGAATTTATTTGCCAGCTCCCATTTCCCATTGAATTCTAGTACTGTCTCTTGAAATGTTAATGCTATTACCCTCTGTTTGTGAATAAATGGGGTGCAGGTTTCATGACACCGTGATGTTAGAAAAGCCAGGTAAAGATTGTAAGAGATATTTGGTGAGATGCTGTCATATTCTATAGGTGCAAAGTTGGCTGCCACAGAGAAAATTATGACCTGATTTGTGTCCCATATGTTCATTTAGCATCTATTGAGAGTGACATTATAAAGAAATGATAGGAAAACAAGCAGGCCATTGTAGATAGTGCATTAATCTATATACGGATAAAAGAAGAAACATTTAACCCTAAGTATAAGGTTGTAGATTGAAAAGGTATGGAGACAGGACACACCTTGACATACACCTTTCCTGATGTTGAAACATGCAGTATTTCCTTGCTCTGTTTAGACCACTGCTTTCTGGCTCACTTATAGGTTTCACATGAGCACAATCAAGTGTTCTGGGATTAATTTCAATGTTAGCCAAAATTTGCTGTGATTCACATAATTAAGTGCCTTTGGATAGTCGATATAACACTGAGAGACATTTTTCTGATACTCTGCTTTCAACTAAGTTCCATCTGACATTGGCTATGAGGTTCCTAGTGCCACAGCCTCTTTCAAATCTACCTTGTATTGGTTGTACTATTTCAATCACTTTTAGATGATCTTCAGCAGATTTTGCTTATGTGTAATAATTATATTGTTCAATAATTTTCACACTGTTCGATCACTTTTTTTTGGAATGGGAATAAATATGGATATCTGCCAGTTAGTTGGCCAGGTGATTGTCCTCTAGATTTCTTAGCACAACTTGATGAGCATGTAGAGGGCTGGCTCTGTTGAACTATGTCTTTTGGTATTCCATCAATTTCTGGGGTCTTGTTTTTTGTCAATTCCTTCAGAGCAGCTTGGACTTCCTCCTTGATCACCATTAACTCATGGTCATATGCTGTTTTATGAAATTCTTCTGTGTTATGAAATTCTTTGTGGTACAATGACTGTATATTCCTTCTATCTTTTGATGCTTCTTGGGTCATTCAATAATCTTTCCATAGAATCCTTAACTATTGCAACTTGAGGCTTGAATTTATTCTTCAAATTTTAGTATTTGCTCTTTTATATGCTGAACAGATCATTTGGGAGGTTGAACTTTATGAGAAGGAATGTGGTGTCAAGATTGGAGGAAGATTAATCAACAACTTGCATCATGCAGATAGTACAACCTTGCTTGCTGAAATGGAGGAGTGTCTGAAGCATTTGCTGTAGAAGGTCAAGGACTATTGGTCTTCAATATAGATTGAAGCTTTCAATATGAATTGAATCTCAACATCAATATAACAATGATTCTCACTACTAGGCCAATCAGCAGCACCATGATAAATGGAGAAAAGATTGAGATTGCTAAGGATTTTATCTTTCTTGGCTCCAAAATCAACACTCTTGGCACCAGCAGTGAAGAAACCAAAAGAAAAATTGCATTAGGACAATCTATTGTCAAGGATCTATCCAGAGTGCTGAATAGCAAAAATATCAGTCTAGAGACTAAGGTATGCCTGATCCAGGCTATGGTCTTCAGAATGTTTTGCTATGCATCAGAGAACTGGACAATGATTAAAGATGACAGAAGAAGAGTTGATGCCTTTGAGTTGTGGTTTTGGGAAAGAGTATTGAACAAACCATGGTCTGCCAAGAGAACAAACAGGTCTGTCCTGGAGAGGGTGAAACCAATTTGTTCCTTAGAGGCAAGGATTTTCATGTTCTGGCTCACATTATTTGAGAATGTTGGCAGGAGGGTTGAGTCTTGGAGAAGGGTATAATGCTTGGGAAAGTAAAGGGACAGCACAGGGGAGGAATATCCCTTTTAAGATGGATTGGCACAATAACTGGTGTAATGAGAGTAGGTGTGCTGGAGGCAGTGAGTTTGGCTCAGGAAAGAACAGTCTTCAGAGCTATTGTGCGTAGGGTCAATATGAGTTCCAGGAAACTCAACAGTACATAGCAACAACATAAGTTTGTGTCTGTCACCTATGTGAAAATTTTGATATTAAAAAGGAGTGTAATAGAAATTAGGGAGGAAGAGATGCTAACATGTCTGATATTGTCTTAGATTTGAGAGAGTTCCCAGTTTAGATGCCTGATAAATATACAAAGAGGTAAAATGGAACCAGAGTAGCAAAACTAGGTTTGAGCTGATGATGAGAACTTGGGTGAGGGAATGAAGGACAACAGACTTTCATAAAAAAATTTAAAGATAAATGTGGCAGGATAATTTGAAGAGATTCTGTATATGAATTGAAATCATAACTAGTATTGTCAAGAAACTTTAATGCTTTGATAGTTTCTTGAGCGAAGAATAATTATGTTAGTTCGGAGATTAAAGTATGCCAGATTCAGGCCATGATACTTGCAATTACTTGTAGAGTAATGGACAATGACCAAAAATGATAGAAGAAGAATCGATGCCTTTGAGCTGTTGAAGTGGAGAAGAGTCTTGAACATATCATGGCCTGCCAAGAGAACAAACAAGTTTATCCTCAAGAGGGTGGAACCATGCTGCTCCTTGGAGGCAAGGATTTTGAAGCTCCATCTCACATACTTTGGGCATGTGGTCAGGATGTACTAGTCCCTGGAGAAGGACATCATGCTTGAAAGGGTGGAGGGACAACACAGGAAAGGAAGACTCCAAATGAGATGGATTGACACAATAACTGGAGTTATCAGGGTAGATGTATCAGAGATAGTGAAACTAGCTCAAGATAAAGCAGAGTTCAGAGCTATTGTACATAGTGTCACTATGTGCCACAGGTGACTCAATAGTACGTAACAATAAGAACATGTCATCTGTACTTGTCCTCAAGTCTATACTTGATTCATTTTAAAGTATTGACAGTTGTGGTAGGTGCTATGTTCTATGGACCTAACCTTTTTTGGTTATTCAAAGCCTTATTGCTTTTGGGTTACTATGATTGGAGGATGGCATTTGGGCACAGCTCCTTTCAGGGATTATGTTATGCCCTTGTAACACTAGTCACAATGTCTACTATGTTCAAGCATATAATATCATGTTGTTGACATTATTGTGTTGATATTAGTATTAATAACAATAGTATGTTGTTTTTGTTATATAGTTTTGGATTAGAACCTACACAGAGCTGGTCTTCTAGCAGAGGCTATATACCAAATGGAAAGAACTTGCCCATAGCTTTCCCTTGGAGCAGCTAGTAAATTGTAATCAAGGTAATCAAGGTCTTTTGGGTTGACAGCACAACTTCTTATCCACTAGACCACAAGAACTCCTATTAATGTTAGTATGGTGTTACAAAATTTTAGTTCCCTCACCCAACTGTAGACAATCTTGCTGTATCATCTCAGTTCTAAACTCCCTACGGTGTTACTGAAGCTTTAGTTGAAATGGCATCAGAGCTAAAATCTTTCATTGCCCATGATACTAAAAATGAAACTAGAACTCAGTTTATTCTGAGCAGACATTCTATATTCACAAGGAGACTACTTTGATTCCAGAAAAAGAAAAGGGCTCAAAAAAAGTTACAATAACTGTATATAATGAGAAAGGTAGAAAAAAATTCCAAAACAAAAAACTAAAAGCAATATTCTTACTTTGAACCCTATACATTGACCAAGAAATAATTGTCCAAACAACAAGGGTTTGATATCAGGAAAGGCATGCAATAGGGTTGTATCCTTTCTCCATACCTTTTCAATCCATATGAGTGAAATGGAGTCCAACTAATAGTGAACTTCCATCAAGTAAATCTTTATGGAAATAAACCGTCATCTTCCATCTGCAGGGTAGTTGGTGGATTTGAACAGAGGTCTTTTTGGTGAGCAGCATAACACATCATGCCTTCAGTGAGAATGGTTAATTTACACTAACCTTTGGATACTCTTAACATGATTGATTTGAGCCCTGCCCTATCCCTTTCCCTAAGATCAAAGACACGTGGATGGTCTCTGCCTCTCCACCGAGTCACATCTTTTTAAATGCAACTTTAGAAAGCCCAGATTCTAACATGAAAGAAAGGAAGTGTCAATTTGAGTGAAAGAAAAGATGCTGACAGATTAATTTTGACCAGAGACTATTTTAAAGTGAATATTTGGTTTCTAAAGGAAGAGAACTTAAAAATTAAAGTAAGATATCGACTATCAATTTCTCTTTGAAAGTATTAATTTGATGTTAACTTCTTATAACCATATTTTTGTTCTGCCATTGTTCTACTCCTGTATGCTAAAATGAATTTTATTTTGTAGTAAAAAGAAATTAAAATCTTCACCTCTTTATCTCTTCTCTAACTTATAGCTGTATAGATCTTCAACTATTTCCTTACTCTAATCAATCTATCTCCTCCTTTCTCCTCTTACAAGACACACCATGCTCTTAATTTCTAAATTCATTCACATTCTGCTAATTCTTTACAATTCACTTCACATTTTGCCTCCTCTTTTGTTCCTTTTCTTTTTTTCCTATCTGAAATTATATAGTGACTGTTACCTATTTTATGCAATAGCATTTCTTTAATGAGTTTTTACATTTCATAGGGTGCTTATGTCAATGTCCTTACTAGATGGTCAAATCTTAAGGGAAGAAAAATGGAAAGTTGGCTAGTCTTTATAGTCATCAGAGTAGATCCTTATCATTTATTGAGCACTTTACCAAGGTGCCCTGGTGGTGTGATGTGTTAAGAGTTGGGCTGCTAATTGAAACATAAACAATTTTAATCTAACAGTAAATCTACATGGGCAGAAACTTACAGTATTCTTTGCCAACTGCAATGTCCAATATTTTTATATTGTAATTGATCTACATTTCAAAATACCCAGTAAGGCTTTTTTCCCATTTGTTTGTTTAAAGGAATATGCTGTTATTATGCTCACTCTTGTCATTGAGGAGACTGGGTCATTGAGAAACTGAAGAAACAGTGCAAGATCACAGAGTTGAATATGATAGTGCTTGGTCCGTCTCACTATCAAGTATTGGTTTCCAACAATTCTATTACTATGTTTCTTATACATTCACAGAAGTGTAATGAATGGATTGTTACAGACATAAATCTCAAAGTATGTGATTTGTTTGTAAGAGCCTGAAGGACAAGATGAAACTTCACTCCCCTAGGATATGTGATCTATATTTTCAATGACATGTTTAGTACCACCAATGTTAAAACAGCTGTGAGCAGTAATAATAGCTAGCACTTCACTTTTCACAATCTATTATTTGCATTAAGTTTGGCATTAAGTCATTCTTTTATGCCCTAAATTTGATTTAACATTATGATGTGCAATTTTTTAGTCATTGTAAGGGACATCAAAATATTGGTCTTGTCCTTTGGTAGTTTAAAATATAAATGAAAGCAACACATAGCCTGTAGGCATCTGCACTCTGGGTAGCTAAATTTTCTAGGAAAGATGTACTGCTGAAATCATGACTCATCTATACAGAATTCACAGACATAATTAAATCCATCAGTGTTCTTTCACATTTGCTGGTTGGGAGAATCATTGAGAGCTTGCCAGAGATGAAAATGCAACACTCTAAAAAGAATATTCAGAAACATCATGCTTACATTATCATACATCTGTGAACCTTTTGTGATCATGGGATTTGTCACCCCTACTCATTAAACAGTTATAATTTGTCCAGTTATAAATAGCAGCTCAAAGCATTTGTAGCCAGGAAAGTTTCTTTGAGTTGTCAATTTCATTTTAAAATTTCAAACGAATTCCGTTTTCTCTGTATATTTTTAATTTTTTAAAAAAAATGTTAAATTATTATAAAAACAAATAGTCCTGAAATAAAATGCATGCTTATGTCATTATCTAAAAGAATGATGTCAATGTACTAGATCATAATTATTTTGAAAATAAAACCAACTTGAAAAATTGAAGACAGCTTGTAATGCATCTTGTTGATGTTGTTATATGCTGTCAAGTCAACTGTGATTCATAAGGACCCTATGCACAATAATACTGAACCCTGTCCTATCCTGAGCCAATCTCACTGTCTCTACCACACCTACACCCATTATCCCAGTTACTATGTGAATACAACTCAACCAAGGTCTTTCTCTCCTTCACTGGACCTTCACACTTCCAAGTAAAATGTCCTTCCTTCTGCAATGACTCATCCCTCTTGGTAACATGCCCAAAGTATGTCTGACAGAGCTTCAAAATGCTTGCTTCTAAGACACAACTAGGTTTCACCCTCTTTAGGACAAATATGTTTGTTTTCTTGATAGTCCCTAGTATGTTCAATACACTTATGCAGAACCACAACTCAAAGACATCAATTCTTCTGTCATCATTAGTCATTGTTCAGCTCTCTAATGCAAAGCAAGTAATTGTGTGAACCATGACCTGGTTTAGACACTCTTTAGTTTCTAGTTTCTAGACTGACTCCATTGCTCTTCTGTACTCTGGAGAGATCTCTGACAGCAGATATTCCAAATGCAATTCATCTTTTGATTCCCTGACTATTGGTGCCAAGACTATTGATAATGGACCTGAGCAAGCTGAAATTGTTAACAATCTCAATCTTTTCTCCACGAAACATGGTGCTGCCAATTGGCCCAATGGTGAGAATCTTTGTGTTCTTGATGTTGAACTTTAATCCATATAGAATACTACAGTCTTTAACATTCTGCAGCAAACACTTTCGGTCTTTGTTTTAACAGGATAGGTTGTGCCATCTGCATAAAACAGGTTGTGGATAAGTCTTCCTCCAATCCTGAAATCACATTCCTAATCATAAAGTCCAGTCTTCTAAATTATCTGTTTTACATATAGCTTGAAAAGACAGCACACAATTTTGACACTCTTTTCTTGATCTTGAACCATGCAGTATTTCCTTGCTCTGTTCTAATAACTACTTCCTGGTCCAAGCTTAGGGCTCACATGAGTACAGTCTGGTGGTGTTCTGGAATTCCCATTCTTCCCAGGGTTAGTAATCATTTGTGATCCACACAGTTACGTGTCTTTGCATAGTCAATGAAACACAGTTAGACCTTCCTTTAGTACGTTCTACTTTCAGCCAATATCCATCTGAAATCGGTTAGGACATTCCTAGTAATAGATCTTGGTTCTGTCTAAACCAATACTCTTCCTTGTGATGATGTCAAATATTTTAAGATATATGATGTTGTTGTTGTTGAGTACTGTTGAGTAATAACTACCCATAGCTGACCCTCCAGCGGGTTTTCAGAAGCAGTTAATCTCATAGGAGGAGACTGACCATCCTTCTCCCATGGAATGTTGATGGATTCAAACTGTGTGTCTTCAGGACTGCAGCACAGCTTCTTACCACTTGTGTAATGCTGAGTTGAAACTGACCCATAGCTGACCCTCCAGATGGTTATCAAAGACAGTTAATTAAACAGGAGGAGACTGTTCATCCTTCTCCTGCAGAGCTGGTGGATTCGAACTGCATGCTTTCAGGATTGCAGTGCAGCTTCCTGCCACTAGGCCACCAGAGCTCCCTTACCACTAGGCCATAAGATATATAAGGATATACATATTATTGTTATTATCAACTATTGTTGAGTTGATGACAATTTATGCTGATTTTATGTACAATAGAGCAAAATATAGTCCTATTTTATGTTATCCTCGCAGTTACCAGCGTGGTGAAGTTATTGTTGCAGTTATTGTACCAATCCATCTCCCTACCCTATTGACGCCTTTGAGCTGTGGTGCTGGAGAAGAGTACTGAATGTACCATGGACTGCCAAGAAAACAAATAGATTCATCCTAGAGAGGGTTAAACCAGGCTGCTCCTTGGAGGCAAGGATTCGGGGGCTTCGCCTGACATATTTTGGACATGTTGTAAGGAGAGACAGCTCCTTGGAGAGGAACATCATGCTTGGGAGGGTGGAAGGAAAGCGCAGGAGGGGAAGACCCTCTGTGAGGTGGATTGATTCAGTGACTGGGGTAATCGGGATGGGTGTGTAAAAGGCAATGAGATTGGCACAGGATAGAGCAGGGTTTAGGGCTGTTGTACATAGGGTCGCTATGAGTCGCAAATGACTCGACGGCACATAACAGCAAGAACAACAACAATTTTTAGAAGTAGATTTCTAGATCGTTTTTTCCTCATCTTATTCTGGAAACTCCACTGAAATCTCTCCAGCATAGGTCATCCTACAGTTATCTGTAACGGAAACATCAGTTTTCAGCAACTCCACAACATGCAAGCCTGCACAGTAGAACAAATGTCTTTCAAATGATGGATGATTGGAAATAGTACATTTAAAGAAAAAAAATCTTCTTAGTCATGCTAATGATTAGTGAAGAGAGATATCCAGGATCTGACAAATAGGTGGTAAGGTGCAATATTTAATTCTTCTCTTAGAAGAAACTTTGATCATTGGATCTCCTCATTAGGAGGTCATATCTCTTATCCATATTAAGTACTTAAATGACATCTACTCCACTGGTCAGCTTCTTTTTTAGTCTCAGAGAAATATTCCTCAGATAACAATTTTATTGAAGAAGAATGTCTGATACTATTGTCCTTTATTTTATCTCTGCTCTGTAATCTTCATCAAAGGCAAACAAACTGAGATTTTCAAATAACTTATAGCTTCCGCAATCAAGTCTTTTCATCTAACTCACACTTTTCATTTACCTCGCAATAATCCTGTCATGGACTGTGAAAACAGTTACAATTTTGCCTTGCAGTTGTTGATGGAGAGTGTCTCATGCGGGAAAAAAAAGATGCTACATAACTTAACTTTGTGAACCAATCTTTATCATTAAAATAAGCAGTTTATTCATTTATATGTCCAGGTTTTTACCCTTTGTTTTGATGTCTTTTTGCCGGGATCCTCACCAGTTTTAACAAGTAAACATTTCTATTATAAAGCAAGCTTTCAAAATTACTCTTGTTTTATTTCACAGTTGTCACTGCAGATTTTGGGAATGTTTATTTGACCGTTTTGTATTACTATACTCTACCTCCACTTAATTCACCATTTTATTACCCCATTTGATACATTAAGCTCTTAACTAAAGACAAGGGCTGATTCTCTTTCTCCTAGACACAAACATATACACAACACACACATTAGCTGAGATGTAATTTACATTTTAAATGTATTTTCATACAAGCCATTTTAAAGAATATGTACTAGCCACCTTCTTTAATTAATAAAGATGGTAATCATCTTCAACAAGATAGAAAAGGAGATTTCCAATGTATCTGAAATAGAAGGAGACTCCAAATAAGCAAAGAACTATTGAAAAAGGACACACGTAAGAGGCATCACATTCCCTGATCTCAAATCCTACTACACTGCCATAGTGGTCAAGTCAGCATGGTACTGGTACAGCAACAGACACATAGATAAATGGAATAGAATTGAGAACCCAGCAATCAACTCATCTATCTATACTCAATTGAATTTTTACAAGGAGACAAATCAGTTAAGTGAGGAAAAGATAGTCTTTTTAACAAATGGTGTTGGCAAGATTTGAAAACCATCTGTAGAAAATTCAAACAAGACTCACACCACACACACAAAACCAACTCAAGGTGGATCAAAGACCTAGGAGTAAAATCAAAGACTATATAAACTTCATCAGAGAAAAGCTAGGAAGAATTCTAGAAGCCATGATCCATAACATGAAGTCTTCCAAACATAAGGAAAAACCTACAACCAGGAGAGAATAAAATAGATGAATAGGACCTTCTAAGAATCAAAAACTATGCACATCAAAAACTCCTCTAACAGGATTAAAAGGAAACCCACAAACTGGAGGAAAATATCTGGCAATGGCATACCTAATAAGGGACTCATATCTAAAATTTATAGAATACTCCAGCACCTCAACAAGAAAAAGGTAAACAACTCAGTTGCCAAATTGACACAGAATATAAAGAAACACTTCACCAAAGAAGACATTTGGATGGTAAATAAACACATGAAGAAATGTTCACAATTCCTAGCTATCAGAGATATACAAATAAAAACAACCAGGAGACATCTTCTCATTCCAGTAACAATAGCAACGTTCAACAGAGCAGCAAACAATAAATGCTGGCGAGGTTGTGGAGAAACTGGGACCCTTATTCCCTGCTGGTGGGAATGTAAAATGGTGCAACCACTGTGGAAGGTGGTCTGGTGTTTTCTTAAAAAGGTGAAAATAGAAACTCCATTTGACCCAGCAATTCTACTATTAGGAATATATTCTAAAGAAACTAGAGCCACCACTCAAACAGATGTATGTACACCCATGTTTATTGCTGTGTTGTGCACAGTAACAAAGAGATGGGAACAACCCAAGTGTCCATCAGTAAACAAATGGATAGAAAAACTATAGTATATTCACACAATGGAAGTATATGCAACACTGAAAAACAGTGAACTCATAACACATTATACAACAAGGATAGCCCTGAAGGACATTATGCTGAGTGAAATAACTCAGTCACAAAAAGATCAATACTGTATAGCAGCACTGTTATACAACAGGACTTACATGGGGGTTTAAGGGGCAATTAGGAAAAGAGTGGATTGATAATGAACACTGCACTGGAGCAGATGAGGAAAAGAACTTTCTTAAAAGAAATATATTATTGGCGAGCTCTGGTGGCCTAGAGGCAAGAAGCTGCACTGCAACCCCAGAGGTATGCGGTTCAAATCCACCAGATGCTTTGATGAAGAAGGAGGGACAATCCCTCCTCTACCAGTCAGATCCAATTTGACGGTACACACATAAAAAGTAATAAAAATTAATTTTTTTTTGTAACTCAACATTTTATTTCGTATGTGTGTGTGTTTCACACTACTCTTAATTCACGCTGTGTTTCATACAATCATTCCCATTTATTATGTTTTATAAAACTA